>NC_092122.1:13916749-14250082 GCF_045679555.1 Salvelinus alpinus
GGTCAGTCTATGTAACGGAAAGAGCATGTGTTCCTGATGTTTTGTACACTCAGGGTATATCAGTAATGATGACAATATGTCAACTCATACACCGTCACGTTGAAGCATTCCTGAAGTAATAACAGCCAAGTCTTCCTACGCTGAATTAGTTCATATGCAAACATTGCCTCAAAATGTCACACAATATTTTGAATGGACTCCATCTGTGTTAAATAAGTGTCTCACATCATTTCAGAAAAAAAAGTCTCTGTAAGGTCCTTCTGTCGAAGAGTTAATTTCAAGTAAAAATTCAACCATCATTGTACTTTCTGACGGCCATGTTGAAACACATCAGAATTTGAGAGATTTTAAAAACAAGTTATCATCCAATAGGCTTTGATTAAATGTCCAATATCCTCGCCCACTTGGAAATTCTATAACAGTATTATATATGCCAATTATGTGATGGTCTGACCGCATTCTGTCCCCTATCCACACTTTTTAAACTTTTGGTGCCAGAGAGAATGACATAACAAAGTAATCAAGACGACTAGCTTGATTGAGCCTCCACCATGTATATCTAACTAGGTCAGGATATTTAAGCCTCCATATATCCACTACTTCCAACATATCCGTGACATTCATGATTTCCTTATTTATTTATTACATTTTTATTTCACCTTTATTTAACCAGGTAGGCCAGTTGAGAACAAGTTCTCATTTACAACTGCGACCAGGCCAAGATAGAGCAAAGCAGTGCGACAAAAACAACAACACAGAGTTACACATGGTATATAGAAACGTACAGTCAATACTACAATAGAAAAATCTATGTACTTTTGGCTTTTGATACTGTTAACCATGAGATTCTCATTTCAAAATTGTCCAAATTCAACTTTCCCCCCGATGCCTTGTGATGGATGAAATCATACCTTGAAGGCAGAACTCAGTGTGTCAGAGTGAGCAATGAGCTGTCGCCCACTCTTAGCTATGATGTGGGCGTGCCCCAAGGGTCAATACTGGGGCCCCTCCTGTTCAGCCTGTACATTTATGATCTGCCTTCTGTCTGTACTGGGTATGAAGTTCAAATGTATGCAGATGATACAGTGATATATGTGCATGCAAAGAGCAAACAACAAGCTGCACAAGAACTCACTACTGAAATGGTCTAGGTTACAAAGTGGCTCAGTGACTCGTGTTTGCATCTCAATGTGAAAAAAACTGTTTGCATGTTCTTCACAAAGAGGGCAACATATGCTACTGAGTCAGATGTCTATGTGTCAGGGGAGAAGCTCCAGTTGGTATCTGATTTTAAGTACCTTGGCATCATCTCTTTTAAAAAGCATGTGAAAAAGGTAATTCAGATAACCAAATTCAACCTAGCTAATTTCCGATTTATACGAAATTGTTTGACTACAGAGGTAGCAAAACTGTACTTCAAATCTATGATACTCCCCCACTTAACATACTGCTTCACTAGTTGGGCCCAAGCTTGCTGTACAACATTAAAACCTATTCAGTCTGTCTACAAACAGGCTCTCAAAGTGCTTGATTGGAAACCCAATAGCCATCATCACTGTTACATCCTCAGAAAGCATGAGCTCCTGAGTTGGGAAAATCTTGTGCAATACACCGACGCATGTCTTGTATTCAAGATCCTAAATGGCCTGGCTCCCCCTCCACTCAGTATTTTTGTTAAACAGAAAACCCAAACATATGGCAGCAGATCCACAAGGTCTGCCATGAGGTGACTGTATAGTTCCCTTAAGGAAAAGCACCTTTAGTAAATCCGCTTTCTCTGTGAGAGCTTCCCATGTCTGGAATACATTGCCATCAGACACACATAACTGAACCACATATCACACTTTCACAAAATGCATGAAGACATGGCTAAAGGTCAATCAGATTTGTGATCATAATCCCAAGCTGTGTATTGCCGCATTCCATGTTGTCTGTTGTCTGTAGCTTGTGAGGTGTGGAAACACTTTGTTGCTTTTATGAATTTTGTCTTGCTGATTTTTGTTCTATGTTGCTCTGTCTGTATGCTATGTCTTGCTTGTCCTATGTTGCTCTGTCTGTGTGCTATGTCCTGCTTGTCCTATGTTGCTCTGCGTGAGCTCACTGTTCAATGATTGTTTATATTGTAATTGATTTTAATAACCTGCCCAGGGACTGCGGTTGAAAATTAGCCGGCTGGCTAAAACCGGCACTTTTACTGAAACGTTGATTAACTTCTTTGGGGTAGGGGGCAGTATTTTCACGTCCGGATGAAAAGCATGCCCAGAGTAAACGGCCTGCTACAAAGCCATAAAAGCTAGAATATGCATATTATTAGTAGATTTGGATAGCAAATCCTCTGAAGTTTATAAAACTGTTTGAATGATGTCTGTGAGTATAACAGAACTCATATGGCAGGCAAAAACCTGAGAAAAAATCCAACCAGGAAGTGGGAAATCTGAGGTTGGTCGATTTTCAACTCAGCTCCTATTGAAGATACAGTGGGATTTTGGTAATGTTGCACTTCCTAAGGCTTCCAATAGATGTCAACAGTCTGATGCTTCTACTGTGAAGTGGGGCCGAAGGAGAGAGGAATGAGTCAGGTCTATCATGACCTGAACATGCCCTGACCATGCGCGTTCACATGAGAGCGAGCTCTGTTCCATCGCACTTCTGAAGACAATGGAATACTCCGGTTGGAACATTATTGAAGAATTATGTTAAAAACATCCTAAAGATTGATTCAATACTTCGTTTGTCATGATTTTACGGACTGTAATATAACTTTTTTAACTTTTCGTCCGTACTTTCCGTTGGACCTGCCCACGCGTCGTGAGTTTGGAAAGTGTACTGAACGTTAGAACAACAAGGAGGAATTTGGACATTAATGATGGACATTATCGAACAAAACAAACATTTATTGTGGAACTGGGATTCCTGGGAGTGCATTCTGATGAAGATCATCAAAGGTAAGTGAATGTTTATAATGTTACTTCTGACTTCTGTTGACTGCATAATTTGGCGGATATATTTGTGTCTTGATTTGGCTCTGAGCGCCGACTCAGATTATTGCATGGTTTGGTTTTTTCGTAAAGCTTTTTTAAAATCTGACACAGCGGTTGCATTAAGGAGAAGTGCTGTAACGCTCGTCCTCCTCCTCGTCTGAAGAGGAGCATGGATCGGACCAAAACGCAGCGTGGTTTGAATACATACTTGTTTTATTAAAGAAAGACGAACACGAAAAAAACACTTGATAAACTACAAAACAATAAACGACGTTAACAGACCTAAACTTGAGAACATATAACATGAACGCACGAACAGGAAGGAACACACGAATGAATGAACGAAACGAATGAACGAAAACAGTCCCGTGTGGCACAAACACTGACACAGGAACAGGAAAGAACGAACGAAACGAAACAGTACTGTGTGGTCCCGTGTGGCTCAGTTGGTAGAGCATGGCGCTTGCAACGCCAGGGTTGTGGGTTCAATTCCCACGGGGGGACCAGGGTTCAATTCCCATGGGGGGGACCAGGATGAATATGTATGAACTTTCCAATTTGTAAGTCGCTCTGTATAAGAGCGTCTGCTAAATGTCTTAAATGTGTGGTGCAACAAACACAGACACAGCAACAATCACCCACAAACAAACAGTGTGGACAGCCTACCTAAATATGGTTCTCAATCAGAGGAAACGTAAAACACCTGCCCCTGATTGAGAACCATATCAGGCTAATTGAACATGAACCCAACATAGAAACACATAACATAGAATGCCCACCCAGCTCACGTCCTGACCAACTACACAAAGCTAAACAAAAGGAAATAAGGTCAGGAACGTGACAGTACCCCCCCCCCCCCCCAAGGTGCGGACTCCGGCCGCAAAACCTGAACCTATAGGGGACGGGAGGCTCTGGGCAGACTGGCAGTGCAGGCGGCTCTGGGGAGACGGGCAGTGCAGGCGGCACTGGGCAGACGGCAGACTCTGGCCGGCTGAGGCGCACAGTAGGCCTGGTGCGTGGTGCCGGAACTGGTGGTACCGGGCTGGAGACACGCACCTTAAGGCTAGTGCGGGGAGCAGCAACAGGACGCACAGGACTCTGGAGATGCACAGGAGGCTTGGTGCGTGGTGCCGGAACTGGTGGTACCGGGCTGGAGACACGCACCATAGGGCGAGTGCGTGGAGGAGGAACAGGGCTCTGGAGACGCACTGGAAGCCTGGTGCGTGGTGTTTGATATTACCGGCCTTGTCTCAGGATAGTAAGTTGGTGGTTGAGGATATCCTTCTAGTGGTGTGGGGGCTGTGCTTTGGCAAAGTAGGTTGGGTTATATCCTGCCTGTTTGGTCCTGTCCGGGGGTATCGTCCTCCCGACCCCTCCTGTCTCAGCCTCCAGTATTTATGCAACAATAGTTTATGTGTCTGGGGGCTAGGGTCAGTCTGTTATATCTGGAGTATTTCTCCTGTCTTATTCGGTGTCCTGTGTGAATTTAAGTATGCTCTCTCTAATTCTCTCTCACTCTTTCTCTCTCTCTTTCTCTCTCTCTCTTTCTCTCGGAGGACGTAAGCCCTAGGACCATTCCTCAGGACTACCTGGCCTGATTACTCTTTGCTGTCCCCAGTCCACCTGGTCGTGCTGCTGCTCCAGTTTCAACTGTTCTGCCTGTGGCTATGGAACCCTGACCTGTTCACCGGACGTGCTACCTTGTCCCAGACCTGCTGTTTTCAACTCTCTAGAGACACCATGTGCGGTAGAGATACTCTGAATGATCGGCTATGAAAAGCCAACTGACATTTACTCCTGAGGTGCTGACCTGTTGCACCCTCTACAACCACTGTGATAATTATTATCTGACCCTGCTGCTCATCTATGATCTTGGACATGTTCTGTTATAATCTCCACCCGGCACAGCCAGAAGAGGACTGGCCACCCCCCACAATCAAATACATTTGATTGATTGATTGCTTTTGAATTTCTTTGCCCATGGGAGAAATACATTTTGCCCCCCCAGTCCTTTTTCCACACAACTTTATCTAAACGTGTTGAATAGATATTATAAATATAGATATATTCCTTCTCTTTTAGCCAGGTAAATACTAATAGTCTTTTATTATTATCTGTTAAGCCATTACAATTATAACTGGCTATACTTATTTCACCATTTACCATAATGAGATACAAGTTTCAAATCTATTTATCATAACATATGTTTGTAAACTCACCATTAAAAAGTAGCATAGTGATTGAGTGCCCATATAGCTATACCATGATAATTGCATTGCTACTAAGTAAACCTCCAATTGTTCCCCACTATTCCCCCCACATAAAACCCCTCCCCATCCCAAGTTGGGTTGTCATCCCAGTGACCAGCAGACCACCCCCGTTCCCCCGGGTCCCAGGGCCCCCGAGCGACCGGGACCCATCCTTCGAAAAGAGCACACAGTGCCACCCACAGAACAGAAGCAGATCAACCGCCAAAAGCATTTCCATCGCCCTCACTTCGATTTGCATTATATATAGCTATTAAAAAATATATTAATATTAAAAATCCTGCTTATCTTAATTTCCATAATGAACAAATCATTTTCGTAATAATGTAGGCAGTTCATGCTAAGGATTGTTACCTGTAACCAGGATTGCCATTACAAAAATTACATTTTTGGCAAGAAATTATTATTTTAGCAAACAATTATTGAGATTCATCCTATATTGTCCCTAACATCTTTACTCCCTTGCAACAGTTGTGGGATACATACACACACACAAACACTCATACACACTCAACCCCTTTCCCCCACAAACAACCATAAACTCAGATGCTCAACAGTTGTTCCATCCCAGAGCCCAACTCAAAAACGGACTTGATTTACGAATGCATATACAGTTGCAGATGTTTGAGAAGGCATGCAAAATTGAGCAAAAACTGGAAAAAATTGGGAGATTTGATTAACCACTGTCAAGTACTAGGTGACTGAGATCAGATACACCCCCTTCCCCTGAAACACACACACAAGGGTCCCCCGTTGTGACCATTTTCCCAAGCATCTCTGTGCAGTCAGACCTTTGATTATTTTGTGCCACCAGGGCAACAATAATATGCCCCCTCTCTGAATGTCCGAGTGTGACCCCCTCCCCATGGGCTACTGCAGATAGTGTTGCCAGCACTGCCACTACCTAGGTGGGGGCACCCCACCGGAATCCCCACCGGCTAGGTACAAGGTCGTAAAGGTTCTCATTAGCAGCTTTGAGAATTTCCTTGTATATTATGCTCTCCCATCAGGGGGCTTTGGCTTTGTAGGACCAACCCTGCCAGGCAGGCTCAGAATCTTGAGGGGGCGGTGTTGCTTTAGTAGGTCTCTGACCACATTCATCTTTCTGATTTGGCTGCGTATAGGGTACTTACAGCAGGCCCATGAAACAGATAAGGACTTCTCCTTAGTGTATGGGTTGCTCAGGTGGGTGTCCATGGTATAGGGTTGGGGACCATTCCATCAGGATAGAACAATAAATAAATAAACAATATTTATAATTTATTTTAAAATGTTTATCTCATATCTGCACAAAATTGAAAGCTCTCTGGCACAACCTGTCACGCCCTGGCCTTAGTTATCTTTGTTTTCTTTATTATTTTAGTTAGGTCAGGGTGTGACATGGGGGATGTATGTGTTTTGTATTGTCTAGGGGTTTTGTATGTTTATGGGGCAGTGTCTAGTCTAGGTGTATGTATGTCTATGGTTGCCTAGATTGGTTCTCAATTAGAGACAGCTGTCTATCGTTGTCTCTGATTGGGAACCATATTTAGGCAGCCATATTCATTGGGTAGTTCGTGGGTTATTGTCTATGTCTATGTTGCATGTTAGCACATTGTTTTGATTAGCTTCATGTTCGTCGTTTATTGTTTTGTATTAGTTTGTCAAGTGTTCTTCGTTTTTCGTCTTCATTAAAAATAGAAGATGTATTCAAACCACGCTGCGCTTTGGTCCTCCTCTCTTCAATGTTACGACGATCGTGACACAACCTCTGCTCACAAACACACATGGGCTCTGGGATTTGCAACCTTTATCCATCTTCACTCACTTAACACTTTTCCAAACACAAACAAACACACCCCACCTTCCATCACAATAGATCTGCACATACTGTCACGACCCCCGCCGAAGTCGGTCCCTCTCTTTGTTCGAGCGGCGTTCGGCGGTCGAAGTCACCGGTCTTCTAGCCATCGCCGCTCCACCTTTCATTTTCCATTTGTTTTGTCTTGTTTTCCCGCACACCTGGTTTACATCCCCTCATTACTCTACGTGTATATTATCCTCTGTTCCCCCCATGTCTGTGTGTGGTATTGTTCGTTCGCTACGTGTGTGACGCTACAGGCTGGTTTTGCGCCGGGTATTGTTGTAACCCGGGGTCTTGTTATTTGTACCTATTTGTGTATTTGTGCGCTATCGCTTTTTTCTATGGGCCAGAGTGTTGTGACGCAGTTGCATCCGGCTTTTTTCCTCTGCCAGAATAAAGTGTGCCTGTTCACCCATCTCTGCTCTCCTGCACCTGACTTCATTCGACCAGTTGCGCACACTGTGACACATATCCACATACTGTGCCTTCTATGTCCTCTGTTTGCTGTGTTTTATCTCTACCATGTTGATTGAGTACTTTTGTGTTCCAGTTTCTTATATTTAAAAATGCATTATTTCGCTAATTATCCTTTCTTCTAATGCTGTCTTATCAATTTATGAAATACTATAAACAGAAAGTCTAATACTAATTATTTTCCAACATTCCCCCTATCTAGAATGGTATAGCGTAGTTGTAGTTTATTTCTTTAACAATTGATGTATTTTATTGCTTTTCTATATATATTTCTTATTACAATCCCTAACATGGCTAGTATTGGGTGTTGCATTATTTGAGTCCTCTATGGGAACTTTGTAACATTTAGAATATCCATGGACTAGTCTTTGTGTCTTGGAACATTTGGTTATCAATATACAGTTTATCGACTACAAGAGCTACACGTTTCCCTTTTAATCTTTTCTCCTTGAAGACTGGGTACAGAACTTTGCGGCGTTCTGCAATTTCGTTCATGCCTATTTTCATGCCAGCAAGTCTTTTATCCAGGCTTTTAACCATTATTTTATCTTTAAAGAAAACAAATTTGGCAACGATTGGGCGCTCATATCTCTGTCCTCTCTGTCTGAAACAGTGTACATTTCGAGTTGGATTTTGTCGACAGCTTCGCGTGGGATCTGAAGCGCTGTCAGGAGGAACTCCCTCACTACACCCTCAGGAATTTCTCCTTCATTCTCACAGACACCTTTTTACCAGATTTTCTCTCATAGTTTCAGTCTGTATGTCAAGTAAGGCTTCTCTCATAAAGATGTTCTCCTTTTAAGTTCATTAACCTCTCTTGGGTATGGGGCAGTATTTTCACATCCGGATGAAAAGCATGCCCAAAGTAAACTGCCTGTTACTCAGGCCCAGAAGCTAGGATATGCATATAATTGGTAGATTTGGATAGAAAACACTCTAAAGTTTCAAAAAAGGTTAAAATAATGTCTGTGAGTATAAGAGAACTGATATGGCAGGCGAAACCCCGAGGACAAACTATCCCTAAAAAAAAATTCGGCCTGCCACTGTTTTCAAAGGCTGTCACTTTTATTATAAGGCGAAGTCCTCCCAGATTGCCATTCCTAGGGCTTCCACTAGATGTCAACAGTCTTTAGAAAGAGTTTCAGGCTGGGTTTTGGAAAAATTTGCCAGAAATTATAGTTTTTCTAGGTGGCTCCCATTTTGGCTGTAGTGTTTCCAAGCGCGTGAATGAGAACATGTTCTTTGGTATTTTCCTCCGGTAAAGACAATAACGATTCTCCGTATTAAATTGTATAGTTTATTTACGTATTAGGGTACCTAAGGTTTGATTATAAACGTTGTTTGACTTGTTTGGAAAAGTTTATTAGTAACGTTTGGGATATGCATTTTGATGGAGGGAAACTGGGTGGATTATTGACTGAAGCGCGCCAGCTAAACTGAGTTTTTATGGATATAAAGAAGGACATTATCTAACAAAAGGACCATTTGTGATGTAACTGGGACCTTTTGGAGTGCCAACAGAAGAAGATCATCAAAGGTAAGGCATTTATTATATCGCTATTTCTAACTTTCGTGTCGCACCTGCCTGGTTGAAATATGTTTTTCATGGTTTTGTATGTGGGGCGCTGTCTTCAGATAATTGCATGGTGTGCTTTCGCCGTAAAGCCTTTTTGAAATCTGACACAGTGGCTGGATTAACAAGAAGTTAAGCTTTATTTTGATGTATTACACTTGTGATTTTATGAAAGTTAAATATTTATAATTTTATAATGCAATTTCACTGGATGTTGGCCAGGTGGGGCGCTACCGTCCCACCTGCCCATAAGAAGTTTTAATGTCCATTTCAATCTTATTCACTGTCCCTTTTAGCTTGTTTGTTTCTTTCTCCATTGTCACAGCTTTTTCGTCCCTCATCTCAAGGCTCGCCTTTAACTCATTTGTATCATTAATGGGTAGTTCAATTATACCCAGTTTTTCATTTATTGATTTCAACAGATCAGTTTCCACCCTTACCATACCCGGGGGTTAAAAGCTTAAATCGTCTGTGTCCATCGAGGAGTGGCGTTTTCTTTTGGAGATTGGTTCTCCTTGTTTACTCTCCGTTATGTTTGGGTGTTGCTTGTTTTCCTATTATTTGTAGATACATTTCTCTAGCCTTATGATTTGTTTTGTGTTGTTATCCAGATTGTTATCCTGTTATCCAGATCCAGTGCTAATATCTTGTTTGTTTTTATCTTGAGGTGATTTGCACTGCTATGTTCAGTCCGCCATCTTGCCGCCTAGCAGTCCTGTCTTTAGTAATACCCATCTTACATGTAATCTATTACATGCTGGTTTATTCATTGTAAGAAAGTCCCACTCGTTGAATCCACCATAGAGGTTACAGTAAAACTAGTCAACCCACTCACATCTGGCCCAGTCCAGGCAGTGAAACTGAAACTAGACTGGTAGCTGTGGGAGTGAAACAGATTTGCATAGACAGGGCTCGGTGGTTCTGCTTGTCCCAGAATAGAGCAGCACTGTCACCAGATGTTCACCCTGTCCCCAGGGGCTTGGAGGTAGAGAAGACTATAACTCTACTTTCTATCTTGAAGTAGTGGCACTTGCAATATTAGTCATTTTAATAATGTATTTAACTTCAAATCACAGACTATAACACACGTCCAAGACACCCGTAGACTGTGTGATGGTTCTTATTTTATTGCTGTAAAGTCTGTCAAGTTAAACATGTCTGACACAGACTCAGTATCCTGATGAGTAAAGACAGTCATCAACTACTACCATGGCAGAGCCTCTTCTATTATATCATAGTATATTGAGATGGTATTAATTACTGGTCAATGATGATGTTAAGTGAGAATGAGGTTTAGGCCTGACAGTTTTCAAAGACACCATGAATCAGCCTTACTGATGACATTTATTTTTCCAGAATATTACAAATATATCTATGATCCAGTTAACTAATAGAAACAACACAATTATGGATTGCAAAAATACATCTTTATTTGATTCCATTATTACATAGTTGAAGCATCAAAGCAAACATGATAGTGAATAAAACAGATCACATCAAATCTAAAACGAACAAAATCCATACAGAATGGATTGTTACATGAACTCAAGCCAAGCCCCCTGTTATTCTATACGAGAGTGATCACTAAATCAGAGAACGAAGCAAGTCAAAGCAGAGGAACCAGCAATCTCTCTCCACAGGGGTGTGTGACTGGTGGGTCCTACACAGAACAGTCAGCCTTCCTCAGGGTCTTGGTGACTGGAGTCTGAGATTTCTGCTGGGCTTCACAGGTCACCTCTCCTGCCTTGGTCCACTCCTGGGCAGTGAGAGTCAGGGTGCTGCTCCAGCTGTACAGACCGCCCTTCTCCAGGACCCCGGGACTGGCCTCCTGCTTCTTGCTGGTCCCGTCCACTTTCCAGCTCATGATCCAGTCTGAGGGGAAGCCCTTGTTGGCCAGACACGTCAGTGTGGCTGTTGTTGTACTGGACAGCTCCTCACTAGAGGGGGGCAGGACGGTGAGGGTGGGAGCACTGTTACCTGGAACAAACAGAAGACATTAACTTATTAACTACATCAAGTACAACTACAGTAAGAGCTCATCTTCAGCAAAGTACACATCAAAATAAAGTGAATTGGAAATGCCCTCTAAATATGAATGTACAAGTTAGATTGTTTAGTAATATGATAAAGCAGATTTATGAACCGAACAAGTATTAAATAAGCAGAGTTACAAGTTATACGACGTCTGTTATACATGTCATACAGATATTATTTAGGAATGGATCTGATGAGAATGGCCTAGTCATATTCATAGTATTTGCAGAATTTGAGCCAAAATTATTTTTAATCACATATCAACCATGTTAGTTCATGAAGTTGGTTACCAACATAACTGAGACCTTTTGTCTTCACACTAACAGTGAAGGCTACCATGAACTCAATCCATCAATAATGACTACTATATCCAATATTATTAAATAATTGTCATACCAGAACTAAGAGTTATATTCTGCAATCATACAAATCAGACATAAATAAACCTACAATTTAAAATTTTGAGTCAATAAAATGTTAGTTGAAAGAAGGCCCAGTCAAAAGCAATTAAAACATTTAGAAAATCTAAAATCGCAATATTTTCATAGAGACAGAGTGTAATAATAATATACTTAGTGTATTCAGAAAGAAATATCAAGAGAGCTTGTTACTTACTTCCAACATCTAGTCTGGTGCCGCTACCAAAAGTGTACCACAGTGATACAATCCCTGTTACTGCTGGTACAAAAACCTCCTGACCATTGGACAAGCTGAATTTCTTTAGACTGTGGTTCAAATCATTGACTCTAATATGGCATGAATACTTGCCAAAGATGATTTTATCTTGTTCATTAGAAATAAAGTGTTTTTGTTTTGTTTTCCCAAAGAATTTGCTGAAACTACTGTTTATTTCCTACAAGGTGCAGTATGTTTATTCATACACTGTCACGTTCCTGACCTATTTCTGTTAGTTTGTTATATGTGTTAGTTGGTCAGGACGTGAGTTTGGGTGGGCATTCTATGTTTTCTGTTTCTATGTTGGTTTATGGGTTGCCTGGTATGGCTCTTAATTAGAGGCAGGTGTTTGGCGTTCCTCTAATTAAGAGTCATATTTAGGTAGGTGTTTTCACAGTGTTCGTTGTGGGTGATTGTCTCCTGTGTCTGTGTTTGTAGCACCATACGGGACTGTTCGGTTTTGTTTGTTCATAGTTATTTTATGTGTAGGCTATTTTCCTGTTCGTGCGTTCTCGTGTGTTATGTGAGTCCGTCGTCCAGGTCTGTCTACACCGTTTGTTATTTTGTTAGTTTAGTCAAGTGTATTTCGTTTCGTGTTTTTTCCCGTCTTGTTTAATAAATTATGTCTTCAACATCCGCTGCATTTTGGTTCCCTCACTACTCCTCCTTTTCGGTTGAAGAGGAGGAGGACGGCCGTTACAGAATCACCCACCAATCCAGAACCAAGCAGCGTAATTTCGAGCAACGGGAGAGTATACAGGACTTGTGGAGTTGGGAGCAAGTATTTAACGGAGAAGGACCATGGGCTAAAGTGAATCACCGTCCATGGGAACAGCTGGAGGCAGTTCGGAGAGCGGAGGAAAAGAGAGAGAGGAACCGGCGTTATGAGGGGACGCATCTTGCACGGAAGCCCGAAAAGCCCGTGAGTAACACCCAAAAATTTCTTGGGGGGTGGCTAAGAGGTAGTGGGCCAAGGGCAGGTAGGAGACCTGCGCCCACTTCCCAGGCTAACCGTGGAGAGCGGGAGTACGGGCAGACACTGTGTTACTTGCAGTAGAGCGCACGGTGTCTCCTGTACGTGTTCATAGCCCGGTGCGGGTTATTCCACCTCCCCGCACTGGTAGGGCTAGATTGGGCATTGAGCCAGGTGTCATGAGGCCGGCTCAACGCGTCTGGTCTCCAGTGCGTCTCCTCGGGCCGGCTTACATGGCACCAGCCTTACGCATGGTGTCCCCGGTTCGCCTGCATAACCCAGTGCGGGCTATTCCACCTCGCCGCACTGGCAGGGCGACGGGGACCATTCAACCAGGTAAGGTTGGGCAGGCTCAGTGCTCAAGAGAGCCAGTACGCCTGCACGGTCCGGTATTTCCGGCGCTACCTCCCCGCCCCAGCCCAGTACCACCAGTGCCTACACCACGCACCAGGCTTCCAGTGCGTTTCCAGAGCCCTGTTCCTCCTCCACGCACTCTTCCTATGGTGCGTGTATCCAGTTCGGTGCCTCCAGTTCCGGCAACACGCACTAAGCCTCATGTGCGTCTCCTAAGTCCTGTGCACACTGTTGTTTCTCCCCGTACTCGTCCTGATGTGCGTGCACTCAGCCCGGTGCCACCAGTGCCGGTACCACGCACCAGGAATACAGCACGCTTTGAGAGTTCAGTGTGCCCTGTCCCTGCTCCCCGCACTAGGCTTGAAGTGCGTGTCCTCAGTCAGGTGCCTCCAGTTACGGCACCGCGCACCAAGCCTACAGTGCGTCTCAGCCGGCCAGAGTCTGCCGTCTGCCCAACGGCGCATGAACTGCCTGTCTGCCATGAGCCTGCAAAGCTGCCCGTCTGCCATGAGCCTACAGAGCCTTCCGCCAGACAGGAGCAGCCAGAGCCTTCCGCCAGACAGGTGCAGTCTGAGCCATCCGTCTCCGCAGCGCCATCTGAGCCATCCGTCTCCGCAGCGCCATCTGAGCCATCCGTCTCCGCAGCGCCATCTGAGCCATCCGTCTCCCCAGCGCCGTCTGAGTCATCCGTCTCCCCAGCGCCGTCTGAGCCATCCGTCTCCCCAGCGCCGTCTGAGCCATCCGTCTGTCCTGAGCCATTAGAGCCGCCCGTCTGTCCCGAGCCGTCAGAGCCGATAGTCAGTCAGGAGCCGCTAGAGCCAGTTATCAGTCAGGATCTGCCAGAGCCGCCAACCAGACAGGATCTGCCAGAGCCGCCAACCAGACAGGATCTGCCAGAGCCGCCAACCAGACAGGATCTGCCAGAGCCGCCAACCAGACAGGATCTGCCAGAGCCGTCAGTGAGCCATGAGCGTCCAGAGCCGTCAGCGAGCCATGAGCGTCGAGAGCCGTCAGCGAGCCATGAGCGTCGAGAGCCGTCAGCCAGCCATGAGCGTCGAGAGCCGTCAGCCAGCCATGAGCGTCGAGAGCCGTCAGCCAGCCATGAGCGTCGAGAGCCGTCAGCCAGCCATGAGCGTCGAGAGCCGTCAGCCAGCCATGAGCGTCGAGAGCCGTCAGCCAGCCATGAGCGTCCAGAGCCGTTAGCCAGTCATGAGCTGTCCCTTAGCCCGGAGCGGCTATTTACCCAGAACTGCCCCTCAGTCCAGAGCTGTCTCTCTGTCCGGAGCTGCCTTTCAGTCCGGAGTTGCCCCTCTATCCTGATCTCCCTCTCTATCCTGAGCTATCTCTATATCCTGATCTATCCCTCTGTCTTGAGCTATCCCTCTGTCTTGATCTATCCCTCTGTCCCGGTGCTGCCCCTGTTGTTGATGTTACCAAGAGGATTTTGTGGGGGTAAGATGAGGGTGGACATTCATAGGGGGAGATGGAAGCTGGGATTGACTATGGTGGGGTGGGGACCTCGCCCGGAGCCTGAGCCACCACCGTGGTCAGATGCCCACCCAGACCCTCCCCTAGACTTTGTGCTGGTGCGCCCGGAGTTCGCACCTTATGGGGGGGGTTATGTCACGTTCCTGACCTATTTCTGTTAGTTTGTTATATGTGTTAGTTGGTCAGGACGTGAGTTTGGGTGGGCATTCTATGTTTTCTGTTTCTATGTTGGTTTATGGGTTGCCTGGTATGGCTCTTAATTAGAGGCAGGTGTTTGGCGTTCCTCTAATTAAGAGTCATATTTAGGTAGGTGTTTTCACAGTGTTCGTTGTGGGTGATTGTCTCCTGTGTCTGTGTTTGTAGCACCATACGGGACTGTTCGGTTTTGTTTGTTCATAGTTATTTTATGTGTAGGCTATTTTCCTGTTCGTGCGTTCTCGTGTGTTATGTGAGTCCGTCGTCCAGGTCTGTCTACACCGTTTGTTATTTT
The DNA here is from genome assembly GCF_045679555.1 of Salvelinus alpinus. Classification (NCBI taxonomy): domain Eukaryota; kingdom Metazoa; phylum Chordata; class Actinopteri; order Salmoniformes; family Salmonidae; genus Salvelinus; species Salvelinus alpinus. Next base: position 13,931,902 of record NC_092122.1, read on the forward strand.
GTTAGTTTAGTCAAGTGTATTTCGTTTCGTGTTTTTTCCCGTCTTGTTTAATAAATTATGTCTTCAACATCCGCTGCATTTTGCTTCCCTCAATACTCCTCCTTTTCGGTTGAAGAGGAGGAGGACCGCCGTTACATACACCTAATCTAGAATGTAGGCTAATCACTCACTGTCCATATAATGTGTAGGTCTTGTATATTGTTTCCCCAAAAACATGTAGAAAAAATCTTTATCTGGACACCGGCACTCTGCTTTCAATGTTATATCGTTTACAGAAAATTACCTTGACAATATAAAGTTATTATTTTATACAGTACTGGACAAATTAATTAACAATTGAATGCTAATGATTATACATCTCTTTTTCAGAGTCCAGATCACTGTGTCTCCTGCAGTGAAAACTGTTTCAGTGGGTTACTCAGTCAGTCTCAGTTGTAATCATTAAGTTTAACACAACTTAACCATCATTAAGTTTAACACAACAGTGGTAGGCCTGATCACCAACAACGACGAGACAGCCTATAGGGAGGAGGTCAGAGACCTGGCTGGGTGGTGCCAGAATAACAACCTATCCCTCAACGTAACCAAGACTAAGGAGATGATTGTGGACTACAGGAAAAGGAGCACCGAGCACGTCCCCATTCTCATCGACGGGGCTGTAGTGGAGCAGGTTGAGAGCTTCAAATTCCTTGGTGTCCATATCAACAACAAACTAGAATGGTCCAAACACACCAAGACAGTCATGAAGAGGGCACGACAAAGCCTATTCCCCCTCAGAAAACGAAAAAGATTTGGCATGGGTCCTGAGATCCTCAAAAGGTTCTACAGCTGCAACATTGAGAGCATCCTGACCGGTTGTATCACTGCTTGGTACGGCAATTGCTCGGCCTCCGACCGCAAGGCACTTCAGAGGGTAGTGCGTACGGCCCAGTACATCACTGGGGCAAAGCTGCCTGCCATCCAGGACCTCTACACCAGGCGGTGTCAGAGGAAGGCCCTGAAAACTGTCAAAGACCCCAGCCACCCCAGTCATGGACTGTTCTCTCTACTACCGCATGGCAAGCGGTAACGGAGTGCCAAGTCTAGGACAAAAAGGATTCTCAACAGTTTTTACCCCCAAGCCATAAGACTCCTGAACAGGTAACCAAATGGTTACCCGGACTATTGCATTGTGTGCCCCCCCTAACCCCTCTACTGCTACTCTCTGTTCATCATATATGCACAGTCACTTTAACCATACCCACATGTACATACTACCTCAATAAGCCTGACTAACCGGTGTCTGTATATAGCCTTGCTACTCTTATTTTCAAATGTCTTTTTACTGTTGTTTTATTTCTTTACTTACCTACACACACACACACCATACTTTTTTCTCCCTCCGCACTATTGGTTAGAGCCTGTAAGTAAGCATTTCACTTAAAGGTTGTATTCGGCGCACATGACAAATAAACTTCGATTTGATTTGATTGCTAATGATACATTTCATCTCTGTTTGAGTCCAGAGGCCAGGTCACTGTGACTCAGACTCCTGCAGTGAAAACTTTTTCAGTGGGACACTCAGTCAGTCTCAGCTGTAAGACCAGCAGTGCTGTATACAGTGAGGGCAATGGACACTATTTGCACTGGTAACAGAAACCTGGAGGAGCTCCTCAACTCCTGATGCACACTTCCAACCAACGTCAGTCTGGGATTCCATCTAGATTCAGTGGCAGTGGATCTGGGAGTGACTTCACTCTGACCATCAGTGGAGTCCAGGCTGAAGATGCAGGAGATTACTACTGTAAGAGTTTACACATCCCCAATAGTAAATATGTGTTCACACAGTTATACAGAGTCGTACAAAAACCTCCCTCAGTCAGACTGCACAGTGACTGTACTGCTACAGCTGGGACCTACTGCAGGTGCTGAGGGGGAAGAGACAGTGACATGGAACACTGATCAGTAGAGGAGGTCAACTTTGAAAATGGTTGGAAAGTATCATACAAATCACACGTTCTCCAACGTCGTCATCTTCGTCATCATCATCATCATGGCTGTAACTTGTTATATTGGTCATGAACTGAAAGTGTATATAAAAGTTATTAGACATTTTGGAACACATTACCAGTCCATATGTAGAGTAAGATCTACTGATGTTAAATCAGCATCAGCCCCCCAAACCAAATCCCTACATGAGCTTCACAACCAATTATTGATGTGATCATCTAGCATGTATTAATGAGCTGTTAGATCTGTGAATGAGACATGATGCTGGGCTCAAACAAGAAACACATTTATGTAGAGACAAACTACACACTATTATCGTAAAGTATGATATCCATTTTCTATGTTACAAATTCCACCATAGATGTCACCAGCAGCCTACCACCCTGCATCCCACTGCTGGCTTGCTTCTGAAGCAAAGCAGTGTTGGTCCTGGTCAGTCCCTGGATGGGAGACCAGATACTGCTGGAAGTGGTGTTGGAGGGCCAGTAGGAGGCACTCTTTCCTCAGGTCTAAAAACAATATCCCAATGCACCAGCGTAGTTGCCCTGTGTAGGGTGCCGTCTTTCGGATGGGACATTAAATGGGTGTCCTGACTCTGAGGTCATTAAAGATCCCATGGCACTTATCATAAGAGTAGAGGTGTTAACCCTGGTGTCCTGGCTAAATTCCCAAGCTGTCCCTTATACCATCACAGTCACCTAATAATCCCCAGCTTACAACTGGCTCATTCATCCCCCTCCTCTCCCCTGTAACTATTCCCCAGGTAGTTGCTGTAAATGAGAATGTGTTCTCAGTCAACATACGTGGTAAAAAAAAAAAATTAAACCTGTCCACTCCCTCACATCTGGCCCAGTCCAGTGTATTTCACTCAGTGAAACTGTTCAACTGATGGAGTGATACATAGACAGGACAGGGTGGTTCTGCTTGTCCCAGAATAGAGCAGCACAGTCACCATATTAGAAATGAAACATTATAAACATAAACTCAGCAAAAAAAGAAATATCCTCTCACTGTCAACTGTGTTTATTTTCAGCAAACTTAACATGTGTAAATATTTGTATGAACATAAGAAGATCCAACAACAGACATAAACTGAACAAGTTCCACAAACATGTCACTAACAGAAATTGAATAATGTGTCCCTGAACAAATGGGGGGTCAATATCAAAAGTAACAGTCAGTATCTGGTGTGGCCACCATCTGCATTAAGTACTGCAGTGCATCTCCTCCTCATGGACTGCACCAGATTTGCCAGTTCTTGCTGTGAGATGTTACCCCACTCTTCCACCAATGCACCTGCAAGTTCCCGGACATTTCTGGGGGGAATGGCCCTAGCCCTCACCCTCCGATCCAAAATGTCCCAGACGTGCTCAATGGGATTGAGATCCGGGCTCTCAATCCCACTGCCATGGCAGAACACTGACATTCCAGTCTTGCAGGAAATCACGCACAGAACGAGCCGTATGGCTGGTGGCATTGTCATGCTGGAGGGTCATGCCAGGATGAGCCTGCAGGAAGGGTACCACATGAGGGAGGAGGATGTCTTACCTGTAATGCACAGTGTTGAGATTGCCTGCAATCCGACCATCGCCCCTGGTGAGACGAAACCGCGACTTATCAGTGAAGAGCACTTTTTGCCAGTCCTGTCTGGTCCAGCGACGGTGGGTTTGTGCCCATAGGCAACGTTGTTGCTAGTGATGTCTGGTGAGGACCTGCCTTACAACAGGCCTACAAGCCCTCAGTCCAGCCTCTCTCAGCCTATTGCGGACAGTGTGAGCACTGATGGAGGGATTGTGCGTTCCTGGTGTAACTCATTGTAGAGTTGTAGAGTTACACCAGGAACAGCAGCGTTGCAGTTCTTGACACGAACCAGTGCCCCTGGCACCTACTATTATACCCTGTTCAAAGGAACTAGCATCTTTGTGACACCCAGCATCATAACCATGTCATAATATGACATAACAGCTGACATAACAGCTGACATACAACACTGTCATGACCCATATATTTACACCTGTGACATATATTGCATTATTTAATCGCTGGTTATGACACCTACATAAGAGTTTGTTTTGTTTCGTAAATCCTTTGTTGTTGTTGTAATGAATGCTTTACAGTCATGTTTTGTTTTCTTTGTATTTTAAATAACTTGTAGGAAATAACGTTACATTTTGTGACTATCATGAAGCATTATGACCATCCTGTGTCACTTTACTTGGACTAAGAAAATACACTTTATGACACTGTCAAGAAGCATTATGACCATCATAATCTTATAAGCCAGATAGGCTTATGACGAACATGCCCTTATGTCAGTCATCAGTCAAAAAGAGGGTGTCTTGTCCTGCTCCTGAAATCTGCTCCTGCACACATCCCGGTCATCAGCAACAGAGCATTTGGTACAGTAGGTGCATGTCTGACATCAATTTCAGAAAATGTTATATAACATAAACATACTGTTGACAAGTAGGCTATGGTGTAATGGAATGTTTTGCCTTGTGTGGTAGGTTGTGTGGGTTTCAACACTCTTGTGTAGGTGTCATAACCAGCCATAAAATACAGCAATATAAATGTCACAAGAGGTCAAAATATATGTGTCATGACAGTGTTATGACCATATTATGACAGATTATTACAAGTTATGTCAGCTGTTATGACATGGTTATGACCGTGTCATAGTGTTAAGTAAAGTGTTACAACACAATCCATGTCTCTAGCCTTAAATTCCTTGTTTAACCTGTCTCCCCCCCTTCATCTACATCGATGGAAGTGGATTTAACAAGTAACATAAATAAGGGAAAAATAGCTTTCACCTGGTCAGTCTATGTAACGGAAAGAGCATGTGTTCCTAATGTTTTGTACACTCAGGGTATATCAGTAATGATGACAATATGTCAACTCATACACCGTCACGTTAAATCATTCCTGAAGTAATAACAGCCAAGTCTTCCTATGCTGAATTAGTTCATATGCAAATATTGCCTCAAAATGTCACACAATATTTTGAATGGACTCCATCTGTGTTAAATAAGTGTCTCACATCATTTCAGAAAAAAGCACATTCTCTGTAAGGTCCTTCCGTCGAAGAGTTAATTCCAAGTAAAAATCAACACATCAGAGTATGAGAGATTTTAAAAACAAGTTATCATCCAATAGGCTTTGATTAAATTTCCAATATCCTCGGCCACGTGGAAATTCTATAACAGTATTATATATGCCAATTATGTGATGTCTGACCGCATTCTGTCCCCTATCAACACTTTTTAAACATTTGTGTCACGGTTGTCGTAAGAACGGGACCAAGGCGCAGCGGATGTTGAGTTCCACATATTTATTTCCAAGTGAAACTTCAGCAAAACAAAAATAGACCAATAAACGAACAACTAAACGTGACTATGTGGTGCACATGCACAAACACAAAACAATATCCCACAAACACAGGTGGGAGAAATATCTACTTAAATATGATCCCCAATTAGAGACAACGATTACCAGCTGCCTCTAATTGGGAATCATACAAACCACCAACATAGAAAATATAAACTAGAACACAACATAGATATTATAAACTAGAATACCCCCTAGTCACGCCCTGACCTACTACACCATAGAGAAACAAGGGCTCTCTATGGTCAGGGCGTGACAATTTGATGTCAGAGAGAATTACATAACAAAGTAATCAAGACGACTAGCTTGATTGAGCCTGACAAATGAGGCTCCATTGAGCCTGACAAAAAACAACACAGTTACACATGGGATAAACAAATGTACAGTCAATAACAAAATAGAAAAATCTATGTACAGTGTGTGCAGATAAAGTAAAATTAGGTAGGTAAGGCAATAAATAGGCCATAGTGGCAAAATAATTACAATTGAGCATTAACACTGGAGTGATTGATGTGCAAATGATGATGTGCAAGTAGAGATACTGGGGTGCAAAAGAGGAAAACAATAAATAACAATATGGGGATGAGGTAGTTGGGTGGGCTATTTACAGATGCGCTGTTTAAGCTGATGCTTAAAGTTAGAGGGAGATATAAGTCTCCAGCTTCAGTGATTTTTGCAATTCGTTCCAGTCATTGGCAGCAGAGAACTGGAAGGAGAGGCGGCCAAAGAAGGTGTTGGCTTTGGGGATGACCAGTGAAATATTCCTGCTGGAGCGCGTGCTACGGGTGGGTGTTGCTATGGTGACCAGTGAGCTGAGATAAGGCGGGGCTTTACCTAGCAAAGACTTATAGATGACCTGTACCCAGTGGGTTTGGCGACGAATATGTAGGGAGGGCCAGCCAACAAGAGCATACAGGTCGCAGTGGTGGATAGTATATGGGGCTTTGGTGACAAAACGGATGGCACTGAGATTGACTACATCCAATTTGCTGAGTAGAGTAGAGTGTTGGAGGCTATTTTGTAAATGACATCGCCAAAGGCAAGGATCGGTAGGATAGTCAGTTTTACGAGGGTATGTTTGGCAGCATGAGTGAAGGAGGCTTTGTTGCCAAATAGGAAGCCGATTCTAGATTTAATTTTGAATTGGAGATGCTTAATGTGAGTCTGGAAGGAGAGTTTACAGTCTAACCAGACACCTAGGTATTTGTAGTTGTCCACATATTCTAAGTCAGAACCGTCCAGAGTAATGATGCTGGTTGGGCGGGCAGCAATCTGTTGAAGAGCATGCATTTAGTTTTACTTGCATTTAAGAGCAGTTGGAGGCCACGGAAGGAGGGTTGTATGGCATTGAAGCTCGTTTGGAGGTTTGTTAACTTCTCTAGGATATGGGGCAGCATTTTCACGTTTGGATGAAAAGCATACCCAAATTCAACTGCCAGCTACTCATCCCCAGAAGATAGGACAGGCATATTATTAGTATATTTGGATAGAAAACACTCTGACGTGATACAGTGATACAGAGCCGTACAAAAACCTCCCTCAGTCAGACTGCACAGTGACTGTCCTGCTACAGCTGGGACCTACTGCAGGTGCTGAGGGGAGGAGATGATCCAGTACAATGACACAGTGTGTAGTAGAGCTGAACAACAATAGAGTCAAACTAGAGCTGTGTCTAGAAGACCTTACATCATAACTGATCACTAAATGTTCCACTTGATCATTAACTACATGTTGACTCTGTTGAGTAACTCAAGGAAAGCCATCAACCAATCTGAAAAGAAATCAAATTTCATTGGTCACATACACATGGTTAGCAGATTTTAATGCGAGTGAAGCGAAATGCTTGTGCTTCTAGTTCCGACCGTGTAGTAATATCTAACAAGTAAACTATACATTTCACAACAACTACCTTATACATACAAGTGTAAAGGAATGAATAAGAATATGTACATATAAATATATGGATGAGTGATTGCCGTGCGGCATAGGCAAGATGCAGTAGATGGTATAGAGTACAGTATGTACATATGAGAGGAGTAATGTAGGGTATGTAAGCATTATATAAAGTGGCTTTGTTTAAAGTGACTAGTGATACATTTATTTCATCCAATTTTTTATTATTAAAGTGGCTAGAGATTTGAGTGAATATGTTGGCATCAGCCACTCAATGTTAGTGATGAATGTTTAACAGTCTGATGGCCTTGAAATAGAAGCTGTTTTTCAGTCTCTCGGTCCCAGCTTTGATGCACCTGTACTGACCTCGCCTTCTGGATGATAGCGGGGTGAACAGGCAGTGGCTCGGGTGGTTGTTGTCCTTGATCTTTTCGGCCTTCCTGTGACATCAGGTGGTGTAGGTGTCCTGGAGGGCAGGTAGTTTGCCCCCGGTGATGCGTTGTGCAGACCTCACTACCCTCTGGAGAGCCTTACGGTTGTGGGCGGAGCAGTAGCCGTACCAGGCGATGATACGGCCCGACAGGATGCTCTCGATTGTGCATCTGTAAAAGTTTGTGAGTGTTTTCGGTGACAAGCCAAATTTCTTCAGCCTCCTGAGGTTGAAGAGGCGCTGTTGTGCCTTTTTCACCATGCTGTCTGTGTAGGTGGACCATTTCAGTTTTTCCGTGATGTGTATGTACGCTGAGGAACTTAAAACTTTCCACCTTCTCCACTACTGTCCCGTCAATGTGTATAGGGGGGTGCTCCCTCTGCTGTTTCCTGAAGTCCACGATCATCTCCTTTGTTTTGTTGACAATACAATAATCAAAATCCCTGAATATGACCTCTGTTTTGAATACACTCCTGGACAGTGAGAGTCAGGGTGCTGCTCCAGCTGAACAGGCCATCCTTTTCCAGAACTCCAGGATTGGCTTCCTGCTTCTTGGTGGTTCAGTCCACTTTCCAACTCATGATCCAGTCTGAGGGGAAGCCCTTGTTGGCCAGGCACATCAGTGTGGTCGTTGTCTTACTGGACAGCTCCTCACTAGAGGGGGGCAGGACAGTCAGGGTGGGGGAACTGTTACCAAGGAGAAACAACACATCAACTACATCAAAATAAAGCACTTTGGAAATGACTTCTAAAACTGTATATGAATATAACAGTTATATTGCTAAAAGATGTGAAGAAAACAGTAACTTAATATAAATCAGATTAAAGTAATAAAGTATACAAGCAGAAAAGATATAGGTATGACGTGTTTAACTTAAACATTACTTTGTCAAACAGACATTTTTTTAGGAACGTATCTGATCAGAATACTCAAATGTATAATATTTTTTGAATCCAAGAGGTTTGATACAAACATAACGGAGACCCTGTCACAAGTGTAGGTAGGAGTAGGCAGGAGGCAGTTGCAGGTTTAGAACTACTGAATTTATTAAAGCACCATATATAAAAACTGGACAAAACCAAAAGTGCAAAATAATAAAGTATTCAGGAAATAGTAGGAGAGATTCCTCTCAGGAAAACAATCAACATTTACAATGAGCGACAAAGACAAATGACAGAGGGAGTATATATACAGTGATAGAGTGAGGATTGGAACCAGGTGTGTGGAATGATGACGAGACAAGTCGGGGTTATTGAGTGAAGGGCGTTTGCAAGCAGCAGGTCGGCAACGCCGAATGCCTGAGCTGGACAGGAGGGGGAGCCAAAGCAAAGACTGGTGTGACAAACACTTTTTTGCTTACTAGATGATTCCATATGTGATATTTCATATTTTTGATGTCTTCACTATTAAAAAAGCTAAAAAGTAAAAAATAGTAAAAAATAAAGCAAAATTCTGGAATGAGTAGGTGTGTCCAAACTTCTGACTGGTACTGTATATATATATATATTGTGGAAGGACCACCAGAGGGCAGGCGGGGCTCACGGATGGTAGCCCAACAAGGCATGGGAGACAAGGTAACCAGAGGCAATTAAGCACAGCTGACACTACTAATGAGATATTCTTCTTCCCCTATAAGAGAGAGTATGGAACCAGCAGAAGGGGGAACTATCTCTGGAAGATGGCCACCGAGACAGAGGAGCTATCTAGGAAGAACCATTAAGACGGTGACAATGCCGTGACTTTTTGATTTAGTTTAAAGACAATCGTATTGTGTTCCTGTTTTGCTCTGGAGAAGAAGATATATGTTTTTTTCCAAGATTTTCATTGATTATGTTGGAGTGTTTGTGTTGACCAAATGCCCTCAATATAGAACTTTGTTCAATCAAGAAAACCTACTCCTGACTCGTTTGTTCCACCTTCCCGCTTTAGAGTGACGCCCAATTACTTGGTCCGCTCACATTGGTGGAGAATGTGGGCATTAGGTGGACGAGTGACACAAGGATAAGTGAGTAATTCAAGATTCTTCCAGTAGACCAGGAGGAACCATTCAAGAACGATGGATAACGCCCTACTACAACAATTGATCACAGCACAGCATACAACCATAGAACTCCTGCAACAACAGCTGAGCCGACGAGAAGAACCTAGAGTTAAGCCAAGAGCGGCTGCTCACGCCATCTTACCTCGTCTCTCCAAGGAGGATGATATTGAGGCCCTCCTCATGACCTTCGAAAGGACGGCCACCTTGGAAGAGTGGCCGCCCACAGAATGGGCGAGCGCATTAGCCCCTCTTTTGACCGGGGTGGCTCAGGAAGCCTATTTTGACCTGGATGCCCGCGAAGCTGCAGACTATGGGCGACTAAAAACCGAGATCCTATCCCGGTACCAGCTGACTGCCAGAGATAGGGCTGTAAAGTTCCATCAATGGACCTACACAGCTGACAAACCCGTCCGTGCCCAGATTTTTGCATTAATACGACTGACGAAACAGTGGCTAGAACCTGAAAAAGGAGTAGGACAGGTGATAGAGACTCTTGTAGTGGACAAGATATTGAGGGAATTACCCAGTGACTTAAAAAGGGTTGTGGGGCAAGCCAACCCGTTGTCAGCCGACGACATAGCACAGGCGGTGGAAACATATTGGTCTACAGGGGAGTTGTTAAAAAGTGACAAGGAGGAACGGAAGGATTCTTCCAATCCCGTACCACGACTCACCCCGGCGCGTCCGCCACCGAAACGTCCAAACTCCCTCCGGAGGTGGGAGAAGTCATCCCCCACACAGCAGGGTCGGTGTTATAAATGTCAGTCTCCTAACCATTATGCCCCACAATGTCCTAGCAAGGACGAGCCCATGGTCACAGAGTCATCACTGCCCACCCCCACACATCTCAGGTTTGAGGGGGCAGGATCAACACTGTTGGTTAGCAGAAATAGCTCCAGCCCCAGAGATTCCAGTTCGAGTCGAAGGACAAGATGTGGTAGCCATTCTCGACTCGGGAAGTATGGTTACGTTAGTAGAGGAGCGGCTGGTGACCTCCGCAACACTGCTACCAGACAAAGTAGCCGTATCCTGTATCCATGGAGACACCCACTATTACCCCACTGTGAATCTGCCGATTCTCACTCCAAAAGGAAGGTGTACAGTCAGGGCAGGGAAAGTGCCCCAGCTGAAGGTACCATTATTGATCGGGAGAGACTGTCCCCTATATAAGGAGCTTCGGCAGATGACGTTATGCATGGAAAGAAGGGGGACAGGAAAGAAGAGAAAATCCAAGCCCGAGGTAGTAGTCCTACAAGGAGACGTAGCTACGTCCTCGTCCTCTGCAGCAGAGGAAGAAATAGCAACCCAACGTTTACGACAGATATTCCAGGAAACCACCAATGAAGACACCTGTGAAGGGTTATACACTACACAGGAAGGAAGGAGCAACCAGACGCTAAGGGATATATTTGAAGCTCCATCCGAGGAGGGAACCTGGAAGGGGTTCTCATCAGTCACCCCTGAGGGGGATGGGGAACACCCTCCACATCCCTCTACCGAGGTTGATCTGCCCCAGGAATTAAAGGGACAGTTCGGCACCTCGCAGCATAGAGACCCAGACCTAAGGGAGGCCATGAGGAAGGTGAAGGTGATCGACGGGAGGAACGTCGACGGATCAGGTGAGCCCCCTCTTCCTTACTATGCAATCAGGCGGGGTCTCTTATACTGGGTCGTACGACGAAGGGGGGAAAACCAGGAATTACTAATGGTGCCTAGACCATACAGGGATACCGTTCTACAGTTAGCCCATTCCCACGTCCTAGGAGGACACCTGGCACGAGACAAGACTATTGACAGAATCATGCAGAGATTCTATTGGCCCCGGGTCACCCGGGATGTGGCCAGGTATTGTAGGACGTGTGATCAATGTCAACATACAGCTCCACGGCCACACCTGCGTAACCCTTTGATTCCTCTCCCCATCATAGAGACTCCCTTTGAACGCATAGCTATGGACCTCGTAGGACCCCTCCCAAAATCCGCCAGAGGACACGAGTACATCCTAGTGGTCATAGATTACGCTACCAAGTTCCCGGAGGCCATACCCCTGCGTAACATGTCGTCAAAGGGAATTTGCAAGGAATTATTCATGATGTTCTCTCGGGTGGGCCTCCCCAAGACGATCTTAACTGATCAGGGAACCCCATTCATGTCGCGGTTGATGAAGGACTTGTGTCGGTTGTATCAGGTTCAACAGATACGTACAAGCATATTCCACCCTCAAACAGACGGGTTGTGTGAACGCTTGAACAAAACGATTAAAAGCATGTTGAGAAGAGTGGTGTCCCGAGACGGGAAAAACTGGGACATGCTTCTCCCACACTTAATGTTTGCCCTGCGAGAAGTACCCCAAGCATCCACTGGATTCTCTCCGTTTGAATTGCTCTATGGCAGACCCTGTCGAGGGATCCTCGACTTAGCCAAGGAGACCTGGGAGACCCAACCATGCCCCTTTCGATCCACAATAGAACATATTACCCTGATGAGAGACCGCCTGTCAGCAGTGTGGCCCATAGTCAAGGAGCATATGGAGAAGGCACAAAGGACCCAAGGCCGGGCCTATGATAAGTCCGCGACCCCCCGTGAGTTCACCGTGGGAGAGAAAGTGATGGTGCTCGTGCCCACGGCCGAACATCGCTTGCTGGCACAGTGGAGGGGACCCTACGAGGTACTGAAAAGGGTCTCACCGGTCAATTACCTCATCAAGCAACCTGATAGAAGGAAGAAGGTCCAACTCTATCACATAAACCTGTTGAAGCCGTACCATGGAAGAGAGGAGGAGGTGGCTTTGATGGCCCTGGAGGGAAAAGGAAAAGAGGAGGCTCTACCACCGGTGCGCCGTGGTCAAACTCTCCTGCCGGAGCAGTCAAGACAGCTAGACAAGCTGATTATGAACTTCGGTCGAATATTCTCTCCATTCCCAGGACAAACAGATGTCCTGTTCCACCATATCCACACTGAACCCGGCAAGAAGGTGCATATCCGCCCTTACAGGATTCCTGAGGCTCGCCGAGTCATCGCTAAGAACGAGGTAAGGGAGATGTTGAGGATGGGTGTGATCGAGCCATCGACGAGTGAGTGGTCCAGTCCCATAGTCCTGGTCCCCAAATCCGATGGTAGTATGAGACTCTGCAACGATTTTAGGGCCGTGAATGCCATCTCTACATTCGATGCGTATCCCATGCCCCGCGTGGATGAACTCTTGGAGCGCTTAGGAAAGGCCAAGTTCATCACCACCCTGGATTTGACGAAGGGATATTGGCAAGTGCCGGTGGCTCCGGAGGATCGCCCAAAGACTGCCTTCGCCACACCAGAGGGGCTTTTCCAGTATGTGAGGATGCCCTTCGGACTGCATGGTGCCGCTGCAACTTTCCAACGCCTCATGGATGCCATTCTACGGCCCCATCAAGAGTATGCAGCGGCGTACATAGACGATGTGGTTATCCACAGCGAGGACTGGGATAGTCACCTCCTGCGATTACGGGCGCTGCTCGTGAGTTTGGAAGCCACAGGGTTGACGGCCAATCCAAATAAATGCTGCCTGGGTCTGTCCGAAGCGGAATACCTGGGGTACACCGGGAATGGGAAAATACGCCCACAGGCAGAGAAGACCAGGGCAATTCGGGACTGGCCGCGACCCCGGACCAAGCGGGACGTTCGGGCCTTCTTAGGGATAACGGGATATTATCGCCGTTTTATCCCGGGATATGCAACCATTGCCAATCCCCTCACAAACCTCATCAAGAAAAACTTGCCAAACCAGGTAGAGTGGAAAGACGAGACGGAAGAGGCCTTTCAATCGCTAAAAGATGGCCTGTGTTCTGATCCCGTCCTAGCGGTACAGCGGTACATTCGGTCCTCCACTTCACCCGCCTCCTCGAGTTTATTTTTTGTGAAGAAGGAGGGAGGTCTGCGCCCGTGTATTGACTATCAAGCCCTAAACCAGATCACTGTGAAGTACAGTTACCCGCTACCTCTTATAGCCACAGCGATTGAGTCAATGCACGGGGCACGCTTCTTCACCAAACTAGATCTCAGGATCGCTTACAACCTGGTGCGTATCCGGGAGGGAGAAGAGTGGAAGACGGCGTTCAGTACTACCTCAGGGCATTATGAGTACCTCGTCATGCCGTACGGGTTGATGAATGCTCCATCAGTCTTCCAAGCCTTTGTATACGAGATTTTCAGGGACCTGCACGGGCAGGGTGTAGTGGTGTATATTGATGACATTCTGATATACTCCGCTGCATGCGCCGAGCATATGTCCCTGGTGCGCAGGGTGCTTGGTCGACTGTTGGAGCATGACCTGTACGTCAAGGCTGAGAAATGCCTGTCCTTCCAGCAGTCCGTCTCCTTCCTAGGGTACCGCATTTCCACATCAGGGGTGGAGATGGAGAGTGTCTGCATTTCAGCCGTATGTAATTGGCCGACTCCAACCACGGTAAAGGAGGTGCAGCGGTTTCTAGGGTTTGCCAATTACTACCGGAGGTTTATCCGGGGTTTTGGTCAGGTAGCGGCTCCCATTACCTCACTGCTGAAGGGGGGCCCGGTACGTTTACAGTGGTCGGCTGAGGCGGACAGGGCTTTTGGTCACCTAAGGGCTCTCTTTACCTCGGCTCCCGTGCTGGCCCATCCGGATCCCTCTTTGGCATTCACAGTGGAGGTGGACGCGTCCGAGGCTGGGATAGGAGCCGTGCTCTCTCAGCGCTCGGGCACGCCACCGAAGCTCCGCCCCTGTGCCTTCTTCTCGAGGAAGCTCAGCCCGGCGGAGCGAAACTATGATGTGGGGGACCGGGAGTTGTTGGCTGTTGTCAAGGCGTTGAAGGCGTGGAGACATTGGCTTGAGGGGGCTAAACACCCTTTTCTCATCTGGACTGACCACCGCAACCTGGAGTACATCCGGGCAGCGAGGAGACTGAATCCTCGTCAGGCAAGGTGGGCCATGTTTTTTACCCGTTTTGTTTTCACCCTTTCCTACAGACCAGGTTCCCAGAATGTGAAGGCAGACGCACTGTCCCGGCTGTATGACACAGAGGAGCGGCCCATGGATCCTACCCCCATTCTCCCGGCCTCCTGCCTGGTGGCGCCGGTAGTATGGGAGCTGGACGCGGACATTGAGCAGGTGTTACGTGCAGAGCCCGCTCCCCTCCAGTGTCCCGCTGGGCGTCTGTACGTTCCATCTGCTGTCCGTGACCGGTTGATCTATTGGGTCCACACGTCACCCTCCTCTGGTCATCCAGGCATCGGTCGGACGGTGCTCTGTTTGAGTGGGAAGTACTGGTGGCCTACCTTGGCCAAGGACCGAGGGTTTATGTTTCCTCCTGCTCGGTGTGCGCCCAGTGTAAGGCTCCTAGGCACTTGCCCAGAGGTAAGCTACACCCCTTACCCATTCCACAACGGCCATGGTCGCACCTGTCGGTCGATTTCCTCACCGATCTTCCCCCCTCACAGGGGAACACCACGATCCTGGTCATTGTGGATTGTTTCTCTAAGTCCTGCCGTCTCCTCACTCCTCAGTCTGCCTACGGCCCTACAGACTGTGGAGGCCTTGTTTACGCACGTCTTCTGGCACTACGGGGTGCCTGAGGATATAGTGTCTGATCGGGGTCCCCAGCTCACGTCGAGGGTCTGGAGGGCGTTCATGGAATGTCTGGGGGTCTCGATCAGCCTTACCTCGGGTTTTCACCCCGAGAATAATGGGCAGGTGGAGAGAGTGAACCAGGATGTGGGTAGGTTCTTGCGGTCTTATTGGTAGGACCGGCCGGGGGAGTGGGCGGCGTTCGTGCCCTGGGCCGAGATGGCTCAGAACTTGTTCCGCCACTCCTCCACTAACCTCTCCCCCTTCCAGTGCGTACTGGGGTACCAGCCAGTTCACCTTGGCATCAGAGTCAGATCAAGGCTCCTGCGGTGGACGACTGGATCAGGCGTGCGGAGGAGACATGGGACGCCACCCATGTTCACCTTCAGCGGGCCGTGCTGCGCCAGAAAGCCAGCACAGACCGTCACCGCAGTGAGGCCCCGGTGTTCGCACCGGGGGACCGGGTCTGGCTCTCGACCCGAAACCTGCCCCTCCGCCTGCCCTGCCGGAATCTGGGGCCGCGGTTTGTGGGGCCATTTAAAGTCCTGAGGAGACTAAACGAGGTTAGTTACAGGTTACAGCTTCCCCCCGATTACCGTGTAAACCCCTCGTTCCATGTGTCTCTCCTCAGGCCGGTGGTGGCTGGCCCGCTCCAGGAGTCTGAGGTGCGGGAGGTTCCTCCGCCCCCTCTGGACATCGAGGGTCCCGGCATATTCCGTTCGCTCCATACTGGATTCGAGGCGTTGGGCGAGGGGCCTTCAGTACCTCGTGGAGTGGGAGGTGGTACGGTCCGGTGGAGAGATGCTGGGTTCCGGTGGAGGACGTGTTGGACCCTTCACTGCTGCAGGAGTTCCACAGTCGCCGTCCGGATCGCCCTGCACCTCGCCCACCGGGTCGTCCCCGAGGCCGGTGTCGGCGTGCTGCTGGAGCCGCGCGTCAAGAGGGGGTACTGTCATGACTCCCGCTGAAGTCGGTCCCTCTCCTGGTTCGGGCGGCGTTCGGCGGTCGAAGTAACCGGTCTTCTAGCCATCACCGCTCCACCTTTCATTTTCCATTTGTTTTCTCTTGTTTTCCTGCACACCTGGTTTACATCCCCTCATTACTCTACATGTATTTTATCCTCTGTTCCCCCATGTCTGTGTGTGGTATTGTTCGTTCGTTACGTGTGTGACGCTACAGGCTGGTTTTCCGCCGGGTATTGTTGTAACCCGTGGTTTTGTTATTTGTACCTATTTCTGTATTTGTGCGCTATCACTTTTTTCCATGGGCCAGAGTGTTGTGACGCAGTTGCGTACGGCTGTTTTCCTCTGACTGAATAAAGTGTGCCTGTTCACTCATCTCTGCTCTCCTGCACCTGACTTCATTCGACCAGTTGCGCACACTGTGACACATACCCACATACTGTGCCTTCTATGTCCTCTGTTTGCTGTGTTTTATCTCTACCATGTTGATTGAGTACTTTTGTGTTTCAGTTCCTTATATTTAAAAATGCATTATTTCGCTAATTATCCTTTCTTCTAATGCTGTCTTATCAATTTATGAAATACTATAAACAGAAAGTCTAATACTAATTATTTTCCAACATTCCCCCTATCTAGAATGGTATAGCGTAGCTGTAGTTTATTTCTTTAACAATTATTGTATTTTTTGCTTGTCTATATATATTTTTATTACAATCCCTAACATGGCTAGTATTGGGTGTTGCATTATTTGAGTCCTCTATGGGAACTGTGTAACATTTAGCATAGCCATGGACTAGTCTTTGTGTCTTGGACCAAAGACTAGTCCATGGCTATCAATATACAGTTTATCGACTACAAGAGCTACACGTTTCCCTTTAAATCTTTTGTCCTTGAAGACTGGGTACAGAACTTTGCGGCGTTTTGCAACTTCGTTCATGCCTATTTTCATGCCAGCAAGTATTTTATCCAGGCTTTTAACCATTATTTTATCTTTAAAGAAAACAAATTTGGCAACGGTTGGGGGCTCATATCTCTGTCCTCTCTGTCTGAAACCTTGTACATTTCAAGTTGGATTTTGTCGACAGCTTCGTGTGGGATCTGAAGCGCTGTAAGGAGGAACTCCCTCACTACACCCTCAGGAATTTCTCCTTCTTTCTCACAGACCCCTTCTTAACAGATTTTCTCTCATAGTTCTAGTCTGTATGTCAAGTAAGGCTTCTCTCATAAAGATGTTCTCCTTTTAAGTTCATTAACCTCTCTTGGGTAGGGGGCAGTATTTTCACGTCCGGATGAAAAGCGTGCCCAAAGAAAACTGCCTGTTACTCAGGCCCAGAAGCTAGGGTATGCATATAATTGGTCGATTTGGATAGAAAACACTCTAAAGTTACTAAAACTGTTAAAGTAATGTCTGTGACTATAACAAAACTGATATGGCAGGCGAAACCCCGAAAACAAACCATCCCCAAAAAATAATAATTCAGCCTACCACTATTTTCAATGGCTGTCACTTTTATTATAAGGCGAAGTCCTCCCAGGTTGTAGTTCTTAGGGCTAGATGTCAACAGTCTTTAGAAAGAGTTTCAGGCTGGTTTTTGGAAAAATGAGCCAGAAATTGTAGTATTTCTAGGTGGCTCCCATTTTGGCTGTAGTGTTTCCAAGCGCGTGAATGAGTGCACGTTCTTTGGTACTTTCCTCCGGTGTAGACAATAACGATTCTCCGTCTTAAATTGTATCGTTTATTTACGTATTAGGGTACCTAAGGTTTGATTATAAATGTTGTTTGACTTTATTAGTCAAGTTTATTAGTAACGTTTGGGATTAATTTTGTATGCATTTTGATGGAGGGAAACTGGGTGGATTATTGACTGAAGCGCGCCAGCTAAACTGAGTTTTTATGGATATAAAGAAGGACATTATCGAACAAAAGGACCATTTGTGATGTAACTGGGACCTTTTGGAGTGCCACCAGAAGAAGATCATCAAAGGTAAGGCATTTATTATATCGCTATTTCTGACTTTCATGTCGCACCTCCCTGGTTGAAATATGTGGTTTTATATGGTTTTGTATGCGGGGCACTGTTCTCAGATAATCGCATGGTGTGCTTTCGCCGTAAAGCCTTTTTGAAATCTGACACAGTGGCTGGATTAAGAAGAAATTAAGCTTTATTTTGATGTGTTACACTTGTGATTTTATGAAAGTTAAATATTTATAATTCTGTAGTTTGTATTTCGCGCTCTGCAATTTCACCGGATGTTGGCCAGGTGGGGCGCTACCGTCCCACCTGCCCATAAGAAATTAATGTCCATTTCAATCTTATTGACTGTC
Organism: Salvelinus alpinus; assembly: GCF_045679555.1. Taxonomy (NCBI): domain Eukaryota; kingdom Metazoa; phylum Chordata; class Actinopteri; order Salmoniformes; family Salmonidae; genus Salvelinus; species Salvelinus alpinus. The sequence goes on from NC_092122.1 coordinate 13,950,509, forward strand.
CCTTTTAGCTTGTTTGTTTCTTTCTCCATTGTCACAGCTTTTTCGTCCCTCATCTCAAGGCTCGCCTTCAACTCATTTGTATCATTAATGGGTAGTTCAATTATGCCCAGTTTTTCATTTATTGATTTTAACAGATCAGTTTCCACCCTTACCATACCCGGGGGTTAAAAGCTTAAATCGTCTGTATCCATCGAGGAGTGGCGTTTTCTTTTGGAGATTGGTTCTCCTTGTTTACTCTCCGTTATGTTTGGGTGCTGCTTGTTTTCCTAATATTTGTAGATACATTTCTCTAGCCTTATGATTTGTTTTGTGTTGTTATCCAGATTGTTATCCAGTTATCCAGATCCAGTGCTAATATTGAGTCTAACTTACAGATATTGAATATTACGTTTTTATCTTGAGGTAATTTGCACTGCTGTGTTCAGTCCGCCATCTTGCTGCTTAGCAGTCATGTCTTTAGTAATACCCATCTTAAGTAATACCCACGGGAGGTCCGTGGGGCGACGCACAATTGGCCTAGCGTCGTCCGGGTTAGGGAGGGTTTGGCTGGTAGGGATATCCTTGTCTCATCGCGCACCAGCGCAGTGGTGGTCGCCAGGTGCACAGTGTTTCCTCCGACACATTGATGCGGCTGGCTTCCGGGTTGGATGCGCGCTGTGTTAAGAAGCAGTGTGGCTTGGTTGGGTTGTGTTTCGGAGGACGCATGGCTTTCGACCTTCGTCTCTCCCGAGCCCGTACGGGAGTTGTAGCGTTGAGACAAGATAGTAACTACTAACAATTGGATACCACGAAATTGGGGAGAAAAGGGGGGGTAAAAAAAATATATATAATTTAAAGAAAAGAAAAAAAGAAAAAAAGAAAAAAAATACCCATCTTACATGTAATCTATTACATGCTGGTTTATTAATTGTAAGAAAGTCCCACTCGTTGAATCCACCAGAGAGGTTACAGTCAAACTAGTCAACCCACTCACATCTGGCCCAGTCCAGGCAGTGAAACTGAAACTAGATTGGTAGCAGTGGGAGTGAAACAGATTTGCATAGACAGGGCTCGGTGGTTCTGCTTGTCCCAGAATAGAGCAGCACTGTCACCAGATGTTTGCCCTGTCCCCAGGGGCTTGGAGATAGAGAAGACTATAACTATACTTTCTATCTTGAAGTAGTGGCACTTGCAATATTAGTCATTTTAATAATTTATTTAACTTCAAATCACAGACTATAACACATGTCCAAGACACCCGTAGACTGTGTGATAGTTCTTATTTTATTGCTGTAAAGTCTGTCAAGTTAAACATGTCTGACACAGACTCAGTATCCTGATGAGTAAAGACAGTCATCAACTACTACCATGGCAGAACCTCTTCTATTATATCATAGTATATTGAGATGGTATTAATTACTGGTCAATGATGATGTTAAGTGAGAATGAGGTTTAGGCCTGACAGTTTTCAAAGACACCATGAATCAGCCTTACTGATTACATTTATTTTTCCAGAATATTACAAATATATCTATGATCCAGTTAACTAATAGAAACAACACAATTATGGATTGCAAAAATACATCTTTATTTGAATCCATTATTACATAATTGAAGCATCAAAGCAAACATGATAGTGAATAAAACAGATCACATCAAATCTAAAACGAACAAAATCTCAGTCTACAGATTGGATTGACACATGAACTCAAGCCAAGCCCCCTGTTATTCAATACGAGAGCGATCACTAAATCAGAGAACGAAGCAAGTCAAAGCAGAGGAACCAGCAATCTCTCTCCACAGGGGTGTGTGACTGGTGGGTCCTACCCAGAACAGTCAGCCTTCCTCAGGGTCTTGGTGACTGGAGTCTGAGATTTCTGCTGGGCTTCACAGGTCACCTCTCCTGCCTTGGTCCACTCCTGGGCAGTGAGAGTCAGGGTGCTGCTCCAGCTGTACAGACCGCCCTTCTCCAGGACCCCGGGACTGGCCTCCTGCTTCTTGCTGGTCCCGTCCACTTTCCAGCTCATGGTCCAGTCTGAGGGGAAGCCCTTGTTGGCCAGACACGTCAGTGTGGCTGTTGTTGTACTGGACAGCTCCTCACTAGATGGGGGCAGGACGGTGAGGGTGGGAGCACTGTTACCTGGAACAAACAGAAGACATTAACTTATTAACTACATCAAGTACAACTACAGTAAGAGCTCATCTTCAGCAAAGTACACATCAAAATAAAGTGAATTGGAAATGCCCTCTAAATATGAATGTACAAGTTAGATTGTTTAGTAATATGATAAAGCAGATTTATGAACCGAACAAGTATTAAATAAGCAGAGTTACAAGTTATACGACGTCTGTTATACATGTCATACAGATATTATTTAGGAATGGATCTGATGAGAATGGCCTAGTCATATTCATAGTATTTGCAGAATTTGAGACAGAATTATTTTTAATCACATATCAACCATGTTAGTTCATTAAGTTGGTTACAAACATAACTGAGACCCTTTGTCTTCACACTAACAGTGAAGGCTACCATGAACTCAATGCAACAATAATGACTACTATATCCAATACTATTAAATAATTGTCATACCAGAACTAAGAGTTATATTCTGCATACAATCAGACATAAATAAACCTACAATATAACATTTTGATTCAATAAAATGTTAGTTGGAAAAAGGCCCAATCAAAAGCAATTAAAACATTTAGAAAATCTAAAATTGCAATATTTTCATAGAGACAGAGTGTAAGAATAATATACTTGGTGTAATCAGAAAGAAATATCAAGAGATCTTGTTACTTACTTCCAACATCTAGTCTGGTGCCGCTACCAAAAGTGTACCACAGTGATACAATCCCTATTACTGCTGGTACAAAAACCTCCTGACCATTGGACAAGCTGAATTTCTTTAGATTGTGGTTCAAATCATTGACTCTAACATGGTATGAATACTTGCCAAAGATGATTTTATCTTGTTCATTAGAAATAAAGTGTTTTTGTTTTGTTTTCCCAAAGAATTTGCTGAAACTACTGTTTATTGAACATTTCCTACAAGGTGCAGTATGTTTATTCATACACCTAATCTAGAATGTAGGCTAATCACTCTCATCGTTTAAAGGCAGGTCAAATTGAATTAGATGTAATAACATACTTATTAAAATTGTCCATATAATGTGAAGGTCTTGTATATTTTTCCCCAAAAACATGTAGAAAAGGTAAATTAAAAAATCCTCAATATTGAGGCTAAATTTATAGAAATATTGAAACACGACATCAAAAGGTGAACAAAACAGTTAATTTAGTTGTTTACTTACTTCCAACATCTAGCCTGGTGCCGCTACCAAAAGTCCACCACAGTGATACATTCCCTATTACTGCTGGTACAAAAACCTCTCTGTGTTGTGATGCTGCAGCTGTTACAGTGAAGATCACTCATACAGAATCATAATCAACATTAATACACTTGACCATCTTCCAGGTAGAACAAACACTTCATATAAGCTGTTTCTAGATAATACAAATGAATTGTATCTTAAATCCAGATATGAGTATTTTTTCCTTCCTCTGTGTATCAGGTGTTCTCCTAGTCTGTAGGTACAGTCCAGCATTAGATCAGTGTTGCTAGTATTCCTCCATATTGTCCATATGAAAGACAACAGCAGCAGCAGTAGTGATAGTGATCCATGTTGTATATTCCTTTATTAAACATGTTGATCTCAGATTTAACAGTGGTGGTAAAGTCACAGAGGACAGACAACACTACCAGAGGAATCCTACCAGCTTTAGTTTAGAGAAGTGTTCACTAACTGATTAGAGGAACTTACATCAGAGACCAAGCATGAGTGAACAGACAGTTCATTATATCTGATCATCATCAGAATAAAAATACAGTGGTGGTGTGCCTAAAAAACGTCATACATTAGTGATGTGATTAAAAAGTTGCTGTTTGATGTTATAAAAATTAGCACATGCAGGATAAAATACATTCTAAAGATGTGAGCCTTCCTGGAAACGGAAATACATTTGAAACATTAATTTACATAATGCATCTGCCCTGCTGCTCTGAGAGCATTTATATCCCTGTGGGTTGAACACTTCATGACTGAGAGCTGTCCTTCATGACAACAGAACCCACAACAACCATGACTTTTATCACCATCCTCATCTGGACACTGGCTGTCTGCTTTCAAGGTTAACATTTTCTGAATTTATTGTTGAAAATGTATTAAATCTATGCCACAGTAATGTATATCAATAATAATATTTATATTCAGAACTATTTCATTCATATAAATGTTTTTATTCAATTTTTCAGAATCCAGAGGACAGTACACTGTGACTCAGACTCCTGCAGTGAAAGCTGTTCTCCCAGGACAGACAGTCTCTCTGAACTGTAAAACCAGCAGTAACGTGTATAACAATAACTATCTAGCCTGGTATCAACAGAAATCTGGAGGAGCTCCTAAACTCCTTATTTACTATGCTACAACACTTCAGTCTGGTACTCCATCTAAATTCAGTGGCAGTGGATCTGGGAGTGACTTCACTCTGACCATCGGTGGAGTCTAGACTGAAGATGCAGGAGATTACTACTGTCAGAGTTACCACCATCTCAATGTGTTTACACAGTGATATAGAGCTGTACAAAAACCTCCCTCAGTCAGATTGCAGTGTCTGAGAGGGAAGAGACAGTGACATGGAACACTGGACACTAAATGAGGTCAACTGTTACATGTGACAATATGGTTAGAAAGCAATCATTCAGATCACATGACCATAATCATCATCATCATCATCATGGTTATGACTTATAGTATTTGTCATGGTCTTTAAGTGTATATATAAAAATCATTTGAAGTTTTGAAACACAATTCCTGTCCATATGCAAAGCAAGATCTACAGAAGTAAAACAAAAGGTGTTATGACCTTAACATTACTTCAAAGTTACAACCACTTCAGCCCCCAAAACAAGCCCTCATATGGACCTCAACCAAATGTCTGATTTAAATGGATGTGATCTTCTAACATTATATTAACTATTTACATGAGCAGATTACTGACCGCTAGATCTGTGAATGAGACTGTGAATGATGCTGGACTCAAACATGAGACACATGTACTGTACACTACATACACTATCTACATATTAAACTATCTACACTACACTACCTACACTACCTACACTATCTACACTATATACACTATCGACATAATTTACAGTACATACACTATCTACACTACACTACCTACACTACAGTACATACACTATCTACACTACACTACACTACACACACTATCTACACTACACTATATACACAAAAGTGTAGGTGTTCACACAGTGATATAGAGCCATACAAAAACCTCCCTCAGTCAGACTGCACAGTGACTGTACTGCTTCAGCTGGGACCTATTGCAGGTTCTGAGGGAATCAAGTATAGTAACTGTATCTGACCACTAGAGGGGAGTTAAAAAGCAGCCATAACTTATGCTTGAAATCAGTCAGTCCTATCCCACTGGGCACACACTGGTAGAATCAAAGTTGTTTCCACGTCATTTCAATGAAATTAAATTGAACCAACGTGGAATAGACGTTGAATTGACGTCTGTGCCCAGTGAGAAGGTTTCATAATGCGTGTGATAGTGCAGCATGAGAGGGGATGGCAGATAATCCTGATTTTCTGCTGTCTGGGGATTGAGGATCAAACGGTTTTTGATTCATATGAATCTGTCTCTGTCGGTTAGCATGGAACTGGTATTTCCTTCAGCCTACGGCTCTTTTCCTTTGTGGCGAGAACAAGCCCCTCTTATGGCCCTCACTGAGATCATTCAGAGCAGGGTAGCTTACACACACACACACACCACACACACACACACACACACACACACACACACACACACACACACACACACACACACACACACACACACACACACACACACACACACACACACACACACACACACACACACACACACACACAGCTGGCAGTTAAACTGTCATACTGTAGTCACACACACACTGATGATGTGACTCAAAGAGGGGGTGAGACAGCACACACTCTGTGGCCACACAGCAGCAATAGATCTTTAGGCCACAACAAGGTCTAGTCTCAGTAGAGAATGTCTCTGATATGTTGTCATGTCAAAATCTCTGATTAGACAGACATAGACAAGGTAGGAACCTGTGATACATGGTGTTGTGTCAAAATATATGACAGTCCAAATGATATAGTTCTAGGAAGCGGTTGATTCATGTCTTATCACCATTGTCCCTTGTTTAAGTGAGACCCCTATATCAGCCCATATATTTTAGAGATATCAGCTCCGATATGTCAAAGGTACCAAATAAAAGATTTCAGCTCTGTTCTCTCAGGGATATCACCCAAGAAGAATCAGTGATACCAGTTCAGAGTGACACCAGTCCAGAGTGACACCAGTCCAGAGTGACACCAGTCCAGAGTGACACCAGTCCAGACGGGGAGCTTTCTGCTCTCTATGCAGTTCTTGATGTTGGCTTCATTTGCTCCCTCAGTGGTGATCAGGCTTCCCCCATTATTGGTGTGTCAGTTGTACTGGTGACTGGTGGAATAGGGATGTTTATGGTCCGTTCCACATTAGTGGACAGCCTTCTATGGTCTCTCTCAAGGTTACTCTCTGGGGAGCCTCCTCTTCTAGATTTAATCTGTGGAACAGAGTATCATGTTGAAGCATCCGATACCATACACCAGCGCTCTTCAGTCCTAGTCCTGGAGAGCCAGTGTGCAGGCTTTTGTGTGCAGGCTCTTTTTTTCTAGCCAAGTATCAAATCAAATCGTATTAGTCACATGCGCCGAATACAACAGGTGTAGACCTTACAGTGAAATGCTTACTTACGAGTCCCTAACCAACAATGCATTTAAAAAATACGGATAAGAATAAGAAATAAAAGTAACCAGCAATTAAAGAGCAGCAGTAAAATAACAATAGCGAGACTATATACAGAGGGGTACCGGTACAGAGTCAATGTGTGGGGGCACCGGTTAGATGAGGTAATATGTACATGTAGGTAGAGTTATTAAAGTGAGTATGCATAGATGACAACAACAGAGAGTAGCAGCGGTGTAAAATAGGGGGGGGGGGGGGGCAATGCAAATAGTCTGGGTTGGCATTTGATTAGGTGTTCAGAAGTCTTATGGCTTGGGGGTAGAAGCTGTTTAGAAGCCTCTTGGACCTAGACTTGGCGCTTCGGTACCACTTGCCGTGCGGTAGCAGAGAGAACAGTCTGTGACTAGGGTGGCTGGAGTCTTTGACAATTTTTAGGGGCTTCCTCTGACACCGCCTGATATAGAGGTCCTGGATGGCAGGAAGCTTGGCCCCAGTGATGTACTGGGCCGTTCGCACTACCCTCTGTAGTGCCTTGTGGTCGGAGGCCAAGCAGTTGCCATACCAGGCAGTGATGCAACCAGTCAGGACGCTCTCGATGGAGCAGCTGTAGAACCTTTTGAGGATCTGAGGACCCATGCTAAATCTTTTCAGTCACCTGAGGGGGAATAGGTTTTGACGTGTCCTCTTCACGCCTGTCTTGGTGTGCTTGGACCATTTTAGTTTGTTGGTGAGTACTAACACATTTGATGATTAGTTGAAGTGTTGATTTAGGTGCGTAGTAGTAGTGCTGGGCTGGAACAAGAGTCTACATACCCTGTAGGTCTTCTGGACCAGACACTGTCATACAGCCTGAGCAAGTGTAACGGTTGTCGAAGTCGTTCTCCTCCTCAGACGAGGAGGAGCATGGATCGGACCAACACGCAGAGTGGAAAGTGGTCATATTTTAATGAACGTAAACTGAACACTTACACATACAAAAACAACAAACGTGACAAAACCGAAAACAGTCCCGTGTGGCACGAACACTGACACGAGATACAAACACCCACAAAACACACGTGAAACCCAGGCTGCTTAAGTATGATTCTCAATCAGGGACACCGATTGACAGCTGTCTCTGATTGAGAATCATACCCGGCCGAACACAAACATCCCAACATAGAAAATAACACATAGACAACCCACCCCAACTCACGCCCTGACCAACTAAATAAATACAAGAAAAAGGAAAAACAGGTCAGGAACGTGACATAACCCCCCCCTTAAGGTGCGAACTCCGGGCGCACCAGCATAAAGTCTAGGGGAGGGTCTGGGTGGGCGTCTGTCCACGGTGGCGGCTCTGGCGCTGGTCGTGGTCCCCACCCCACCATAGTCAAACCCCGCTTCCTTGGCCTCCTCCCAATGGCCACCCTCCAAATTAACCCCACCGGACTAAGGGGCAGCACCGGACTAAGGGGCAACACCGGACTAAGGGGCAACACCGGAATGAGGGGCAACACCGGAATGAGAGGCAACACCGGACTGAGTGGCGGATCCTGGCTGGCTGGCGGATCCTGGCTGGCTGGCGGATCCTGGCTGGCTGGCGGATCCTGGCTGGCTGGCTCTGGCGGATCCTGGCTGGCTGGCTCTGGCGGATCCTGGCTGGCTGGCTCTGGCGGATCCTGGCTGGCTGGCTCTGGCGGATCCTGGCTGGCTGGCTCTGGCTGGTCCTGGCTGGACGGCTCTGGCTGGTCCTGGCTGGACGGCTCTGGCTGGTCCTGGCTGGACGGCTCTGGCTGGTCCTGGCTGGACGGCTCTGGCTGGTCCTGGCTGGACGGCTCTGGCTGATCCTGTCTGGCGGAAGGCTCTGGCTGATCCTGTCTGGCGGACGGCTCTAGCGGCTCCTGTCTGGCGGACGGCTCTAGCGGCTCCTGTCTGGTGGACGGCTCTGAAGGCTCAGGACAGACGGGCGGCTTTGAAGCCTCAGTACAGACAGGCGGCTTTGAAGGCTCGGGACAGACAGACAGCGCTGGGCAGGCAGACAGTTCAGACAGCGCTGGGCAGGCAGACAGTTCAGACAGCGCTGGGCAGGCAGACAGTTCAGACAGCGCTGGGCAGGCAGACAGTTCAGACACTGGCTGCGCTGGAGAGGAGGAAGGCTCTGACAGCGCTGGACAGGTGGGAGCAGCTGGAGAGAGAACCCGGAGAGACAGCCTGGTGCGGGGGGCTGCCACCGGTGGACTGGTACGTGGAGGTGGCACCGGAAAAACCGGACCGTGAAGGAGGACACGCGCTCTTGAGCACCGAGCCTGCCCAACCTTACCAGGTTGAATGGTCCCCGTAGCCCTGCCAGTGCGGCGAGGTGGAATAGCCCGCACTGGGCTATGCTGGCGAACCGGGGACACCATTTGTAAGGCTGGTGCCATGTATGCCGGCCCGAGGAGACGCACTGGAGGCCAGATGCGTTGGGCCGGCTTCATGACATCCGGCTCAATGCCCAACCTAGCCCTACCAGTGCGGCGAGGTGGAATAGCCCGCACTGGACTAAGCATGCGTACTGGGGACACCGTGCGCTTCACCGCATAACACGGTGTCTGACCAGTACGACCCCCTCTCACTCCACGGTAAGCACGGGGAGTTGGCTCAGGTATCCTACCCGGCTTTGCCACACTCCGCGTGTGCCCCCCCCAAGAAATGTTTGGGTCTGACTCTCGGGCTCCCAACCGCATCGCTGCGCTGCCTCCTCATACCAGCGCCTCTCTGCCTTCGCTGCCTCCAACTCCGCCTTGGGACGGCGATATTCCCCTGGCTGAGCCCAGGGTCCTTTGCCGTCCAGGATCTCCTCCCAAGTCCACGAGTCCTGTGTCCTCGGTCTCTGCTGCTGTCTGTTCCCACTCTGCTTGATCCTTTTTTGGTGGGTGTTTCTGTAACGGTTGTCGAAGTCGTTCTCCTCCTCAGACGAGGAGGAGCATGGATCGGACCAACACGCAGAGTGGAAAGTGGTCATATTTTAATGAACGTAAACTGAACACTTACACATACAAAAACAACAAACGTGACAAAACCGAAAACAGTCCCGTGTGGCACGAACACTGACACGAGATACAAACACCCACAAAACACACGTGAAACCCAGGCTGCCTAAGTATGATTCTCAATCAGGGACAACGATTGACAGCTGTCTCTGATTGAGAATCATACCCGGCCGAACACAAACATCCCAACATAGAAAATAACACATAGACAACCCACCCCATCTCACGCCGTGACCAACTAAATAAATACAAGAAAAAGGAAAAACAGGTCAGGAACGTGACAGCAAGCCATCCACATTGTTAACTTACCACCCACACAATGAGGAACACACAGGCTGTGACTGGGATCGGAAGCAGGGACAGCAGACCCCCCCTGGACCGAGTCTGTTCATGGTCCTGTGCTTCACTTCCTGAGAACGACAACAACACGCTCTGTGAGGAAGAGACTTGTGAATGCTGTATGTGGGGGCTGAATGGATACTGTGTGTTGGGGCGTGTTTCTTACCTGGTGTAGTAGGGGCAGGGCAGGGTGGAGGCACACAGCGGAATCCTCCTTCTCCCTGAGCTGCAGAACTCAAAATGTCTCTGATATAGTCAAAATACTGCCCAGATGGCCATTTGACCGCCCTATAGTGGCATTTAAAGACTTGCATTGTTGCCTCCTGGAAGTACAGACAAACAAAGTAAACACCAGGATGGTTGCACCACTTAATACAGTCAATTAGCTGGGTCTACAGTAAATGGGTCTACAGTAACTGGGTTTAAAGTAACTGGATCTACATTTGGGAGAGCTGACAGGCATTACCAGCTCCTCATGATCAAATTGGAAGCGTAGATTTTGCAGCATGGTGATGAAGATCATAATATTATCTTTGTTGGAAGAAATGGCACCAAACACCCGGGCCAGTTCCCTGAGGCTTTGTTCCAGTGGGTAGATATTCAGTAGAACCCAGCACACACCACTCTGGAGTAAGAAAAGGGAGAAAACCGACTAGGTTACATATATTTTCAATCTACAGATTCCAGATAAAACAAAAATGTTCATCAACAAAAATGCTGCCAAAGTTTAAGACCACCCAGCACAAGTTCTCCCCTTCTAAAAGTTTCTGCATTATGTTTTGTTTTTGAGAAATTCTACTCACCCTCTCTTTGGGAAGATAATGTATAGAAATGTTATAATCCTTTGGAATATTGTGTTTCTGTAAAAATAAATTAGGATTATTTGGTCATTTATTTTTTGCCCAGTTTTACACATTTTCTGTACCAAAGGAAGAGATTTAAAGTAGTTTTAATGATTAAATAAACTCTAAATAATCACCAGACTAGTTTTGCATAGTACAGTTCAGGTTAGAGTATGTAGAAGTTCTTACCAATAACATCAGCCTGCTCACGTCATCTGTGACAGGATTCCCAAATCCTCCGGAGCCTACTCCAAGACGTGTGAATAGAAATAGGAGGACACACGTGGTCGTCCGAATCTGACAGAGGAAGCACATCAGAAAGGGAAGACTTTCCTTTCCCAGCCCCTCCGTACATGGCTTTCTTTTCTAAATCTGTATATGACTTCACTTTCTCATCAACCCTCAAGTTAATTCTAGAAACGTTCTAAAAAATATATATATATTCAGGAAAATCTGATAATAATATCATACATAAAAATATGGATTTCTACTCACTTTGCTCTTCATATGGAACTTGAGAAGTTAATAAGGAAGACTTGAAATCCAATGTTTCTTCCTTCAGGCAGAGGACTTGTCATGATGATATGTACAGTAAATACTATAGACCAGGGTCCGGCGGACTAATGTGGCAAGGGCCGCCTACGGGCACTACTGTCTGTCACTACCATTCATACACTCACCCGCACACACACACATTTTAAAAACTCTTACTTCTTTGATTTTTGTGTTCTATCTAAATGAGGACATAACTTTTTTTTAAAGAGTTGTAGTCCCCTATCCATTCATAACCTGCCCTGAGACTCTTCAAGCACCATGCCCTCATCTCACAAAAACGTCTCTGTGCTGTTTCGCTAACATTTCCAGCTAAATATTTATCATAAATATTGTCAAATGGATTGTGAATCAATATCCAGTGTAGTATCCAAGAAAATGAGGAGGATATTTGGCTGTGATGTGGATTAGAAGTGCGTCTGAGAGCCTGAGAGGAGAGACAGCTGTCTGTGATTCATATGCTTTGATTCATCTGACCTTTTGTGTACAGCACAAGGACAGTATTGTGTACCAGTCACATAGTGTGTGTGTGTGTGTGTGTGTGTGTGTGTGTGTGTGTGTGTGTGTGTGTGTGTGTGTGTGTGTGTGTGTGTGTGTGTGTGTGTGTGTGTGTGTGTGTGTGTGTGTGTGTGTGTGTGTGTGTGTGTGTGTGTGTGTGTGTGTGTGTGTGAGAGAGAGAGAGAGAGAGAGAGAGAGAGAGAGAGAGAGAGAGAGAGAGAGAGAGAGAGAGAGAGTGTGACAACAAAAGCTGCTCTTTGAGAGTGGTTGGTAGCATATACGAGTCAGACAACATGGAGGTGGATGAACGTACAACTCGTGACAAATCACTCACTTGTTACTCATTGTAAGGTTTTGATCAGGCACACACAAGGTGACTTAGCAAAGTACATTTTGTCTGTGTAGGACATTAGGAGCCAATAGGGGCCAGATGTATTTACAAGGGAAGGGAAATACTGTAACTCTAAAGTTAAATATATCTAGACAATGTTTTATCTAGACAATATTAGTGTCTGTCTTACAATATGGGACAGTATTGATACTGCTTTTTTTATGAATAAATAAACCACACAAAACTTCTGGTAATCTCACTGATGATTTGTCAACAGACTTCTTATCACAGGTATCATGTATCATCAGACTGTTTCTCCATTTGCATATGACGATATTGACGATGATTTATTCTGGTACCATCAGAAACCTGGAGAAGCTCCTAAATTCATCATCAACTTTGACAGAGGTTTAACATCTGGTCGATATCATGGCACTGGATATGATATTGATTTCCCTCTGACCATCAGTGGAGTTCAACCTGAAGATGCAGGAGATTACTACTGTCAGCAACATGAAGCTACTCCGTTCACACAGTGATAAAGAGCCGTACACAAACCTCCCTCAGCTGTAGAGAAAGTGATCTAAATCTGCTTACTGGGAGCTTTCACAAATGTTGTGTTGAAATACAATATTAACATTTATCATGACAAGGATTATCATGACAAACACAGGTAAGGTCAAGGCCCAATTTGAATATAATATCAGTTAATATGCCTATTTGTGGGTATGTTTATGCCTATTTAGGTACGGTTGGTCCAGACAGAACGCAGACAATTAACACTGACAGTGTGAAAAGTGTACAAACCATCCAGACATTTGTGTAGGCCTAAAAAGTATATGTGTATTCAAGAGTAGGCCTACCCTGCGCTATAGGATTTCAATGTTTTTCGTAGTCTACGCGTCAAATTCCTCCAGCACGCTAGGTGGCGGTAATGCTGCCAGCTTCTATGCTGCCTGAAAAAAACTTCTGGTTGGATGTTTAAAATATTTTCTGATTCACGGCAGCAACACTACCTGGATCACTGAGGTATAATAAGAACTGGGGACAACGTCCAAGACGTCCGACCGTTGTTTTCAAGGTAATCTACTCACGTTCACATACACCGCTTCATGGACTGTCTGTACGGGTTGCATCCAGTTTATATGGACCAACCACAGGAGTTTCGTGGAACCTTAATTGGGGAGGATGGACTCGTGGTAATGGCTCGAGCGGAATTAGTGAAATGGTTTCCATGTGTCTGATGTCATTCCAAAAACTCCGTTCCAGCCATTATTATGAGCCGCCCCTCAGCAGAATCCACTGGGTCACCAACATCACATTCATGAGCAGCGACGACATCATCACGTCATCCAAAAATATAGCAAACATTGGATGAATATAAAATGTTAATGGTCTTGCTTGAGTGGTAAGGATGAAGCAACTGACTGCCGACGAAAGTCGAGGATGGCGCCGGATGGCGATTGTATCATGGCTCCGGAGAAGATGGCTGAAGTTTTACGTGCTCCTAAACAAATGTGTCTTTTTGTTTTGTTTTGTTGTTTGTAACTTATTGTTTTACTTATTCTGTACATAATGTTGCTGGTACCATCTCTTATGACAGAAAATAACTTCTGGACATCAGAACAATAATTACTCACCACAAACTGGAAAAAGCTTTTTTTTCCTTTAACGAGTCCGAAGAGCCTGACATGAAGGACATACTGATTTCCCGGGAACAGGCCCAAATCCCCGTCATTTGCATGAAGAGAAGACGGAGAAAAAGAGGACGGAGGTCGGCTGCCTTCTGAGAATTCGATGGCATTCGAACAAACCCCCACTGCCTTCCGTTCAACTAGCTAACATGCAATCATTGGAAAATAAAATCGACGACCTACAAGGAAGATTAAACTACCAACGGGACATTAAAAATGGTAATATCATATGCTTAACGGAGTCATGGCTGAACGACGACATTATCAACATACAGCTGGCTGGTTATACGCTTTATCGGCAGCATAGAACAGCGGCATCTGGTAAGACAAGGGGGGAAGGACTATGTACAGTATATTTGTAAACAACCACTGGTGCACGATATCTAAGGAAGTCTCAATGTTTTGCTCGCCTGAGGTAGAGTATCTCATCTTAAGGTGTAGACCACACTATCTACCTAGAGAGTTTTCATCTGTATTTTTTGTAGCTGTCTACGTACTACCACAGACCGATGCTGGCACTAAGACCCCACAAAAAGAGCTGTATTTCACCATAAGCAAACAGGAAAAAGCTTATCCAGAGGCGGCGCTCCTAGTGTCCGGGAACTTTAATGCAGGGAAATTAAATCCATTTTACCAAATTTCTATCAGCATGTTAAATTTGCAACCAGAGGGGAAAAAAACTCTAGACCACCTTTACTCCACACACAGAGATGCGTACAAAGCTATCCCTCGCCCTCCATTTGGCAAATCTGACCATAATTCTATCCTCCTGATTCCTGCTTACAAGCTCAAATTTAACCTCTAATGCCTCACAAACCCGGATCCGGGATCCCCCCCATCAAAAAAGCTGACTAGCATAGCCTAGCCTAAAGCCACAGGGATATCATATAATAAAATGTTCATGAAATCACAAGTCCAAGACACCAAATGAAAGATACACATCTTGTGAATCAAGCCATCATTTCTGATTTTTAAAATGTTTTACAGGGAAGACACAATATGTAAATCTATTAGCTAACCACGTTAGCAAAAGACACCACTTTTCTTACTCCACCATTTTTTTACTGCATCAGTAGCTATCACAAATTCGACCAAATAAAGATATAAATAGCCACTAACCAAGAAACAACTTCATCAGATGACAGTCTGATAACATATTTATTGTATAGCATATGTTTTGTTAGAAAAATGTGCATATTTCAGGTATAAATCATAGTTTACCATTGCAGCCACCATCACAACTCTCACCAAAGCGACTAGAATAACTACAGAGACCATCGTGTATTACCTAATTACTCATCATAAAACATTTCTTAAAAATACACAGCGTACAGCAGATGAAAGACACAGATCTTGTGAATCCAGCCAATATTTCAGATTTTCTAAGTGTTTTACAGCGAAAACACAATATAGCGTTATATTAGCTTACCACAATAGCAAACATCACAACAGCATTGATTCAAGCCAAAAATAGCGATAACGTATAAACCACCAAAATATATTAATTTTTTCACTAACCTTCTCAGAATTCTTCAGATGACAGTCCTATAACATCATATTACACAATGCATACAGAGTTTGTTCGAAAATGTGCATATTTAGCGGCACAAATCGTGGTTATACAATGTGATTAGTGGCCAAAACTTCAAGCAATCTGTCCGGCGCCATCTTGGAGAGGCACCTATTCTAATCGAAAACTATTCATAAACTTGACTAAAAAATACAAGTTGGACAGCAAATGAAAGACAAATTAGTTCTTAATGCAATCGCTGTGTTACATTTTTAAAATTAACGTTACTTCAGCATACAGCGTGCGCTAAAGCGAGACCGCACCGAAATTCATGGCGGAATTATTATTTGACATTTGTCAACATAAATACGAATTAACAACATAAAGATTGCTTACTATTTGCCGAGCTTCCATCAGAATCTTGGGCAAGGTGTCCTTTCTCCAGAACAATCGTCTTTTGGTTGAAAGATGTCCTCTTCTCATGTGGAAATAGCAGCTAACGATAGCCACCCACTGGAGAGGTGTCCAACTCGTGAAAGCGCATCACAAAGAAATCCAGGAAAATCGCAATAAACTGATATAAACTGCTATAAGTCGGTTTAAATTAACTACCTTATGATGTCTTTAACAACTATAACGAATAAAAACATGACCGGAGATATAGAACTGCTAAAACGAAAGCTTTGCAGGAGGCCACTGTGATGTCCCTGCTGCGCCAGGCGCCCCGTTGAAAAGAACGGTACTTCCGTTCCACGGTCTTATATAGGGCCCCAGATTGCGCAATCCACTCCATTCAAATTCTCCCCGCTTACTGACATCTAGAGGAAGGCGTATGCAGTGCATGTAGCCCGATGGCTTACATGGGGACTTATAAACTGACCTCAGAACAGGGACCTCGATTTCTGAAATCTCACTCCCTGACAGGAAATGTGCTGCAGAATGAGTTCTGTTTCACTCAGAGAAATAATTCAAACGGTTTTAGAAACTAGAGAGTGTTTTCTATCCAATAGTAATAATAATATGCATATTGTACGAGCAAGAATTGAGTACGAGGCAGTTTAATTTGGGAACGAATTTTTACAAAGTCGAAATGGCGCCCCCCTAGTGTCAAGAGGTTTAAGCAGAAAGCACCAGTGACTTGGTCAATAAAAAAGTGGTCAGATGAAGCAGATGCTAAGCTACAGGACTCTTTTGCTAGCACAGACTGGAATATGTTCCGGGATTCTTCCGATGGCTTTGAGGAGTACACAACATCAGTCATTGGCTACATCAATAAGTGCATCGATGACGTCGTCCCCACAGTGACCGTATGTACATACCCCAACCAGAAGCCATGGATTACAGGCAACATCCGCACTGAGCTAAAGGCTAGAGCTGCCGCTTTCAAGGAGTGGGACTCTAACCCGGAAGCTTATAAGAAATCCCGCTATGCCCTCCGACTAACCACCAAACAGGCAAAGCTTCAAAACAGGACTAAAATCGAATCTTACTACACTGGATCCGATGCTCGTCGGATGTGGCAGGGCTTGCAAACCATTACAGACTACAAAGGGAAGCACAGACGAGTGCTGCCCAGTGACACAAACCTACCAGACGAGCTAAACTACTTCTATGCTCGCTTCGACGCAAATAACACTGAAACATGCATGAGAGCACCAGCTGTTCCGGACGACTGTGTGATCATGCTCTCCACAGCCGATGTGAGTAAGACCTTTAAATAGTTCAACATTCACAAGGCCGCAGGGCCAGATGGATTACCAGGACGTGTACTGCGAGCATGCGCTGACCAACTGGAAATTGTCTTCACTGACATTTTCAACCTCTCCCTGTCTGAGTCTGTAATACCAACATCTTTTAAGCAGAGTAGTCCCCGTGCCCAAGAACACTAAGGTAACCTGCCTAAATGACTACCGACCCGTAGCTCTCACGCCTGCAGCCATGAAGTGCTTTGAAAGGCTGGTCATGGCTCACATCAACACCATTATCCGAGAAACCCTAGACCCACTCCAATTTGCATACCGCCCAAACAGATCCACAGATGATGCTATCTCTATTGCACTCCACACTGCCCTTTCCCACCTGGACAAAAGGAACACCTATGTGAGAATGCTTTTCATTGACTACAGCTCGGCGTTCAACACCATAGTACCCTCAAAGCTCATCACTAAGCTAAGGAACCTGGTACTAAACACCTCCCTCTGCAACTGGATCCTGGACTTCCTGACGGGCCGCTCCCAGGTGGTGAGGGTAGGTAGCAATACATCTGCCACGCTGATCCTCAACACTGGAGCTCCCCAGGGGTGCGTGCTCAGTCCACTCCTGTACTCCCTGTTCACCCACGACTGCATGGCCAGGCACGACTCCAACACCATCATTAAGTTTGCAGACGACACAACAGTGGTAGGCCTGATCACCGACAACAACGAGACAGGCTATAGGGAGGAGGTCAGAGACCTGGCCGGGTGGTGCCAGAATAACAACCTATCCCTCAACGTAACCAAGACTAAGGAGATGATTGTGGACTACAGGAAAAGGAGCACTGAGCACGCCCCATTCTCATCGACGGGGCTGTAGTGGAGCAGGTTGAGAGCTTCAAGTTCCTTGGTGTCCACATCAACAACAAACTAGAATGGTCCAAACACACCAAGACAGGCGTGAAGAGGGCACGACAAAGCCTATTCCCCATCAGGAAACGATTTGGCATAGGTCCTGAGATTTGGCATAGGTCCTGAGATCCTCAAAAGGTTCTACAGCATCACCATCGAGAGCATCCTGACCGGTTGCATCACTGCCTGGTACGGCAATTGCTCGGCCCCTGACCGCAAGGCACTTCAGAGGGTAGTGCGTACGGCCCAGTACATCACTGGGGCAAAGCTGCCTGCCATCCTGGACCTCTTCACCAGGCGGTGTCAGAGGAAGGACCTGAAAACTGTCAAAGACCCCAGCCACCCCAGTCATAAACTGTTCTCTCTACTACCGCATGGCAAGCGGTACCGGAGTGCCAAGTCTAGGACAAAAAGGCTTCTCAACAGTTTTTACCCCCAAGCCATAAGACTCCTGAACAGGTAACCAAATGGACTATTTGCATTGTTTGCACCCCCCAAACCTTCTTTTCGCTGCTGCTACTCTCTGTTTATCACATATGCATAGTCACTTTAACTCATGTACATACTACCTCAATTGGCCCGACCAACCAGTGCTACCGCACATTGGCTAACCGGGCTATCTGCATTGCGTCCCACCACCCGCCAACCCCTCTTTTTACGCTACTGCTACTCTCTGTTCATCATATGTGCATAGTCACTTTAATCATACCTACATGTACATACTACCTCAATAAGACTGACTAACCGGTGTCTGTATATAGCCTTGCTACTGGTATTTTCAAATGTCTTTTTACTGCTGTTTTATTTCTTTACTTACCTACACACACACACACACGCACGCACACACACACACACACACACACACGCACGCACGCACGCACGCACGCACGCACGCACGCACGCACGCACGCACGCACACACACACACACACATATACCTTTTTTTCGCACTATTGGTTACAGGCTGTAAGTAAGCATTTCACTGTAAGGTCTACACCTGTTGTTTTCGGCGCACGTGACAAATAAACTTTGATTTGATTTGATTATCCCACTCCTCACTTCCCTCATCAACTTATCCTTGACCATTGGCTGCGTCCCCTGTGACTTCAAAATGTTCTGAGTTGCTCCCCTTCTCAAGAAAACAACACTCGACACCTCTGACCTCAAAAACTACAGACCGGCATCCCTTCTTGATTTTCTTTCCAAAACACTTGAGCGTGCTGTCTCAGACCTACTCTCTCCCTGTCTCTCTCAGAATGATCTTCTTGACCCAAACCGGTCAGGCTTCAAGACGGGTCACTCAACTGAGACTGCTCTTCTCTGTGTCACGGAGGCTCTCCGCACTGCCAAAGCTGACTCTCTCTCCTCTGTTCTCATCCTTCTAGATCTATCCTCTTCCTTCGAAAATATGAACCATTAGATCCTCCTCTCCACCCTCTGAGAGCTTGGTGTCTCAGGCTCTGTACAGTCTTGGATTGCATCCTATCTGGCAGGCCGCTCCTACCAGGTGACATGGAGACAATCTTTGTCTGCACCACGTACTCTCACTACCGATGTCCACCAGGGCTTGGTTCTGGGCCCTCTTCTGTCTATACACCAAGTCACTCGGCTCCGTCATATCCTCACATGGTCTCTCCTATCATTGCTATGCGGAAGACACTCAACTACTTTTTCCCACCCTTCTGACACTCAGGTGGTGACACGCATCTCTGCATGCCTGGCAGATATCTATTTCACCTCTTTATCATGGCTGGAAGTGGTGTCCCACTTCCAGAGTGAAAATCACCATGGCGTGACCCTTGACAACACCCTGTCGTTCTCTGCAAACATCAAAGCAGTGACTCGCTCCTGCAGGTTCATGCTCTACAACATCCATAGAGTACGACCCTACCTCACACAGGAAGCAGTGCAGGTCCTAATCCAGGCACTTGTCATCTCCTGTCTGGACTACTGCAACTCACTGTAGTCTGGGCTCCCCGCTTGTGCCATCAAACCCCTGCAACTTACCCAAAACACTGCAGCCTGCCTGGTGTTCAACCTTTAAAAGTTCTCCCATGTCACCCCACTCTTCCACACACTCCACTGGCTTCCAGTCGAAGCTCGCATCCACTTCAAGACCATGGTACTTGCCTACGGAGCAGCAAGAGGCACTGCCTTTAGGCTATGCTCAAACCCTACACCCCAAGCACTCTGTTCTGCCACTTCTGGGTCTCTTGGCCCTTCCACCCCCACGGGAGAGCAGCTCCCACTCAGCCCCGTCCAAGCTCTTCTCTGTCCTGGCACCCCAATGGTGGAACCAGTTTCCCCCTGAAGCTAGGACAGTAGAGTCCCTGCCCATCTTCCAAAAAACATATTAAACCCTACCTCTTCAATTAGTATTTTAAATAATCCCCCCTTAAAATACTTTTGTTAACTAACACTAGCACTTGACACTGACTTTGCTGATAGCTATTTTCCTGAGAAAAAATGTACTTACTATGACTGCATATATATATAAATATATGTGTTTTTTTAGCTTGTCCGTTTTGCATGTTATTTTGGAATTAATACGTGTCACATATCAGTTTGCAAACAATGTAAAAAATAGATACATGTCATTCAGTTAATAAAGCTGCATACACACATGGTCTCTTTTTTGTTTTCTTAAGTAAGGCAGCTCCAAAATGCAGGTATTTCAGCCAAGCTCAGTGCTTTCTGTAGTGGTGGTGGGGCGAGCCAGCAGCAAATAGGAGCATTGAGCCGTGATTGGCTTAGTGTTCTGTCAATCATGGGGAAAGTACGTCATCGCCAGGTTTAAGTCCTTGATAATGGTAGACATCTAAAATTTCAGCCCTTGGGGTACTGCCATAGAGTTATATGACAAGTGCCATTCCAAGTTGGCTCAAGGTCATTGGCAAAAGAAAAAATTATGTCAAATCACGTTATATGTATAGTAGCTTTGATTGGACTTATCATGTCAACATCTTACTTTCAAAGTATTAGCTAGCAGTCATCATCATGAATAAAGTCGACAATCTACTGGCAAATCCTTTTTAATCCTTGTCAAATGAAGAGAAATAAGGAAGAGAAATTATAGATAAAACGTATCGGTGCTCATCGGCCATTGGACATAAAGATTACACAACAAGTTGGAAATAGCAAACTCAACAATGAATAGTTTGGAAGGAATCAGTGGCTAACTGCAAGCATTGCAAAGCAACAATTAACGTTATCCTGCTATTCAACGGAGTGGCTGTGTGTTTTTTTTCAGAGTTCCCACCAAAAATGCAGAGAATGCCAGACTTTGATGACAAAGTTTGATGACAGAATTTGCCCACAAAGGACCGCTGTGCCACCTTCACAAGGTGAGTCCAAAAATGTCTTGTAGGCTACTGCATATATTATGTAAAATTCAAGGGAGATACAGTTGAAGTCGGAAATGTACATACACTTTGGCCAAATACATTTAACCTCAGTTTTTCACAATTCCTGACATTTAATACTGGTAAAAATTCCATGTCTTAGGTCAGTTAGGATCACCACTTTAATTTAAGAATGTGAAATGTCAGAATAATAGTTGAGAGAATGATTTTCACATTCCCAGTGGGTCAGAAGTTTACAAACACAATTAATATTTGGTAGCATTGCCTTTAAATTGTTTAACTTGGGTCAAACATTTCAGGGAGCCTTCCACAAGCTTCCCCCCAATATGTTGGGTGAATTTTGGCCCATTCCTCCTGACAGAGCTGGTGTAACTGAGTCAGGTTTGTAGGCCTACTTGCTCCCACACGCTTTTTCAGTTCTGCCCACAAATTTTCTATGGGATTGAGATCAGGGCTTTGTGATGGCCACTCCAATACCTTGACTTTGTTGTCCTTAAGCCACTTTGTCACAACTTTGGAAGGATGCTTAGGGTCATTGTCCATTTGGAAGACCCATTTGCGACCAAGCTTTAACTTCATGACTGATGTCTTGAGATGTTGCTTCACTTTTGTACCTGTTTCCTCCAACATCTTCACAAGGTCCTTTGCTGTTGTTCTGGGATTGATTTGCACTTTTCACTCCAAAATATGTTCATCTCTAGGAGACAGAACGCGTCTCCTTCCTGAGCGGTATGATGGTTGCGTGGTCCCATGGTGTTTATAATTGCATACTATTGTTTGTACAGATGAACGTGGTACCTTCATGCGTTTGGAAATTGCTCCCAAGGATGAACCAGACTTGTGGAGGTCTACCATTTTTCTCTGAGGTCTTGGCTGATTTTCCCATGATGTCAAGCAAAGAGGCACTGAGTTTGAAGGTAGGCCTTGAAATACATCCACAGGTACACCTCCAATTGACTCAAATGATGTCAATTAGCCTATCAGAAGCTTCTAAAGCCATGACATTATTTTCTGGAATTTCCCAAGCTGTTTAAAGGCACAGTCAATTTAGTGTATGTAAACTTCTGACCCACTGGAATTATGATACAGTGAATTATAAGTGAAATAATATGTCTGTAAACAATTGTTGGAAAAATTACTTGTGTCATGCACAAAGTAGATATCCTAACCGACTTGCCAAAACTATAGTTTGTTAACAAGAAATTTGTGGAGTGGTTGAAAAACGAGTTTTAATGACTGCAACCTAAGTGTATGTAAACTTCCGACTTCAACTGTATGTATACTGTAGCTAAGCAAGTAATACTAAGTGTAGTAAGCTGTTAGTAGCCCATGTGCCTAACCCTAAAAATGTAGTCTAATTTCACCAACGTGGTATTGTAAACACATCGTTCGTGGCCGGTGTGTGCTTGTTTGACAACTTTTTTTGTACAGCTTTGACAGTGCTACTGATAGCAGTGGTGGTGCTTGGCTTGCATGTGCAAATTCAGCACAAACAACATTATATAATAGTGTTATTTAACATGTCAAATTGTCTTATATGACATGTATGTTTTTTGACACGCAAAGACACAATTTTTATTTTATTTAACTACGCAAGTCAGTTAAGAACAAATTCTGATTTACAATGACGTCCTACACCGGCCATCATGTGATACAGCCTGGATTCGAACCAGGGTGTCTGTAGTGACACCTTTAGCACTGAGATGCAGTGTCTTAGACCGCTGTGCCACTCGGGAGCCCAAATGGCATTCAATGTGCCTCACCCTAATAATCTGGTCTATTTCCACCTCTTAATTTCCCCTACTATTCTAAGATGGTGGTGCACATGTAGCCTATAACCTGTTTTAGAGAAATGTAATCATCGAGTAAATCATTAAATCATTTAATTTTCTGTTTATATGCCCCCTTTATTTATCCTACGGTTCTGACATGTTGTACAGGGAGTACACTGTAAGAACGGCCCAATTCAGTCGCTGCACATTTCAAAAAGGCTGAACAAATAGTTATATTGACTACGTCTGTCGTTACTCGCTCATTCATGTCTTAATCGAAATTATGGATTGCCTCTTATACGCTTTTCCTCCCCTTATGCCATAGTGTGTACATCTCAATTGTCAGTAGAAATCACATTTGTTTAGGCAAATCAGCCATATCAGCAATGTTTTTTTTAAAGGCAGTAAATGAGTCTGAATGAACTGTTTCGCTGCCAGACAAGGCTCCGCTGAAAGCAAGGTGTAGCAGTGCTAAGGTGTCGGGACTGCTGTTGGGACAGCTTGATATCGGCCCTAACAGTTTGTGGGCACTGTTTGTCACCATTATAGTGCAATTCATGTATTGTTTAGTGTTGAGTTGTGTAGTGGCTTTGCTGGCATGCATCCCCCAAAAAATGTGTTTGCCCCAACAAGATTTACATGCTAAAATCGCCACTGAAATAGAGGTGAATTACTTTTTTACTATTACGTGGTTACTTTTATTTTGGAATTTCCCGAAACAGTGACCCGGAAATACTTTTCTAGTGTTGCTGACGAGACACTAATTACTTTCTGAATGTACGGTTGTTGTTTCCATTTCCACATTTATTTTATTGCATGTTGATATACAGTTGTATGCTGTTAATTATCCATACATACTTTTGATAACAACTTTTCCATCATGGACAAACGAGTCAAAGCGGCTGCCAGTACGGGTAGGGGTTGTTTCTAAAAGTAACGTTACAGTCTATGCTATTAACTCTGGCTAACGTAAGCTAGAGTAGCTCAAATTCAACATACAGGCAGCCCCAAGTGAACTGTAAAGTAACATAGCTAACTACATTCGTTTCATGTTAATATCATGTTGGCTTTCTTTCTAAATGTAGCTAGCTATTGCTGCTAAATATAGTAAAACCAAAGATTATAACTCTCATCTGTGGTATAGTCTTATCATAATATTTTGTATAGCCTTGATGTTGTAGACGAATATGATTTTTTGTTATGCAACAACCAGTACAGCCTAAATATTTATTGGGTCCCTCTTCTTTCCATAGGTCCCCCTCTTCCTCTCTCCTCTTTACGACTATTGGTTTCCCCGCTGCGGCTGATGTATTCATTTGTATGGCATGTGGTGAATCAACGCAATGTGATGCACTATGGGAAGGTCGAGGAATTTGTGACTGTGGTGACTGAAGCTGTTCCAAAGTTGCTGAGTTACAAACAGAGGGCTCAACTCATCCTGGGCCTGAGAGCAAGGGTGAGTGACATGATGTGTGGTTATGGGAGGAGTAGTTGATTATGCTTTGATTGACACATTTATATCAATGCCAGTAGAAACTATATGTGTGTAAGGAGGGCAGGGAAGTTGCAAGTTTGCTCAATATCGCCATGATTCCCATTAATTAGATGATCTTGGAGATGTTCCGCAACGATTGTCCACCTAACCCTCAGGCCATCCAACGTCTCCTGGGAAAGATTAACATCAGTGCATCCGCAGGGGTAAGAATATTTTTCTCTCTCCTGCATACATTCAAAGGATGTAACAGCTACTCATTTTAATAGCTCAATTCAGATAACCAGATAAGTTATACTTGTATCAAATTATTCACATTCTGTGTTACAGCAGCAAGATATGGAAGTGGAGGAGTCACAGGCTAACTTTGTGGCACTGGTCCAAACCCTGCTGAAAAACCCTTATGAGAGGAAGCACTTCTTCCAGGTTTGACATACTTTCTCTCTCTCCCTTTCGTCTGACTTGATTTTAGCGCCTCATCATTCAGGTAGGTTCTCTCAGACACTGTCACTCTTTGCTTCCCTGTAGGAGGAGTTCCATACACATTATGGCTCCAAGTATGACACAGCACTGCAGGCCCTTGTGGGAGGCTTGGTCCTCAGACTGGAACAACTGCTATCTGTGCCAGATCTCTCCCAGGTAATGAACTGGTACATGACAAGTCTATAACTAACAGTTCACTGATCATACCTAATTTTGTCATTATTAGATAACAGTTTATGTCAACACATGCCATATTATTGTCTTGACCTCACATGCTAAGCCACCCCCCTTTTGCTGATCTTATGTTCTTCCTCTCCTTCTCAGATAGCATCCATTATCAGTGCTGCCCCCTCTGACCTGGAGGAGTGTGGACAGTTTGTGTCTGACCCTGAGCACCTGAAGATCCTCCTCCAGCACCAGAACCTGCTAAATAAAATCCAGTTAAACAAAAATGGTAGGCTTGAAAATAGTCCATAGAAAGCTTTGGAGTCTCTACTTCAATCAGTATCTGTTATCCTCTCTGTGTATGTACAGTAGATTTATAAACAGCTATAAAAAAAAAACTTTACAAGTTTTATTTTTGACATCGAAAATTAAAAGTACAATGTGGAGAAATCGCTCAGCCATTACCTGGTTGGTAAAATTCTGTAATGTTCTCCTACTTTCAGTATGTGACAAAAAAAAGCAATTTAAATAATGGCTGTACAATATAAACCACTGTGAAATATATTTTCAATGATCATGAATATAATATTTTTTGCTGTATGAATTTAGTTTACAAAACCTTAAATAAAAAGATTAAAAAGCTAAACTTAATAGTAGTATTTTTTTTAATTAGCAGAATATCCTTAACTGTGATGTACTTAAATATATATATTTTTTTTTTCCTCAGTACCTGTCACTTCCTCTGTGGGTGACTGTGTGCTGTCTTCGCTGTCCTTCCGCCTCGCCTGTGGAATGCCATCAATGGAGCCAGATCTTGACAAGCCATCAGAATCACTAGAAGCCACTCTAAGCCTCATGAACCCTGCCTCCTTCAGTGACTTGGAGGATCTGGGAATGATGTCAGATGACTCGCCACATGCTGGAGAAGATAGTACTATAGAGAGAGAAGAGGATGCCAGGGATAACGGAAATGGGGTGAAAAATGCAGTGTGTGACAATGCACTGCCAGAGAGCGTGTCTAGTCCTCAAGGTGTTAGCGGACTAGTGGGAGGGTCACCATCAAAAGGGGCACCAACAGTAAGGAGTATGTTGCCAACACAGAGACACCAACAGCTTGTATCACTGATGAGTAGTTCCTTCACCAAATCCTCTCCTTTACAGATAGTCAAATTAGTCATCCCTGCCACGGTCACCAATGGGAACCAACCGTGTAACCCACCGGTCAAAGTAGCGAGTGTCCACCAGTGGGTCTCCCACATTGCAAGTAACTCGATCTCGCTCCCTTCCTTGCCACCCCTTCCACAAAACAATGATGTAGATAAGGAGATCCGGTCAGGTGACACATGTCTTGGAAGCAGTGTGGTAATTGGTGGTCAGGAAACAGAAGCCAATCTCTTTGAGAAGGCTGTTATCCGAAGGAGATGGGTGCCCAAGCCACAAAGAATAACAGTACCCTCGAAAAGGAGAATTCCTGAGGCAACCATAATTTGCCAGGAGTGTGGGAAGAGTTTTGTCTATCCGTCTCAGCTGGAAAATCACCTCCGCATTCACACAGGAGAGAAACCTTTCAAGTGCACTGAGTGTGGCAGGGCCTTCAGGTCCTTAGGAGGTATGACCACTCATATGAAAAATCACTCTGAAGCGCGGCCATTTAAGTGTGATGAGTGTGACAAGGGCTTTCGGAAAAAGGCTGACCTGAAGAAGCATCAGCTCATCCACACGGGTGCAAAACCACATAAATGCACCATCTGTGGAAAGGGCTTCAGCCAAGCATTCTATTGCAGAATACACATCCAGTCTCATGCAAGTGAAAATAACTTTCCCTGCACTCATTGTCAGAAGAGATTCCCAACCCAATACAAGCTGTCTGTCCACGAGCGCTGGCACACCATGGAGCGCCCGTTCATCTGTGAGCAGTGTGGGATGCGCTTCTTTCATCCCAGTGGGCTGAAGAGGCACATGGGCTATCACATTGGGAACCGCCCGTTCCTGTGTGCCCAGTGTGGAAAGACTTTTGTTTATGAGTTTGACCTGAAGAAACACCAAAGGGACCATGGCCCCAAGCCCAAGATCCCATGCCCTGTCTGCCAGAAGGTGTTTGGCAGCAACGGACTCATTAAGGCCCACATGTTTACGCACACCTCTGTAAAACCTTACAGATGTGACATATGTGACAAGACCTTTAAACAGAGCAGCAGCTTGAGCAGTCACAAACGTCTGCACACAGGCGAACGCCCTTACCACTGTGACATGTGTGGGAAGACATACAAGCTGAATCAGCACCTGAAGGAGCACATAATTATCCACCACACGACGGAGGGGCACCCCTGTGACCAGTGTGGAAAGGTCTTCAAGTTACCACGTCTTCTAAAGGCGCATGAGCGGTTGCACTCAGGAGAGCGATCTGAGCAGACAAGGAAATACAGTCACACCAACCGTCGCAGGAGACATTCCTCCAAAAGGAGTTGATTTTCTGCACAGTGGCTGGCCTCCACACACACACTGACTGGGATGCTAGTTTTATTGTTCTGACACAAGTTTAACTTTGTCACAATGCCATGCCATTGGCTGTAATCATGTTCTTGGTTTTTTTTGTTGTAAACTTGACAATTTTGGACCATAATCCAGGATTCCCTAGACTGAACATTGACAAATGGTAGAATGGCTGGCTTAATTCATGCAGAAACAAACATATGTCCTGTTAGATACCAACAATGAATGATTGTCATTAAAAACATATTTGTTTGTGATGCTTTTTTTTGGATAGGTTGAAATTCCAATGACATAAGATGTAAATTGACAGCTACTTACATATCTCTTTTTGAGAGTAGTCAATGATTGCCGGAAGCCTTTACAAAAAAATATGAACAACATTTGGTTTTGGATAAAGGCAAATAAAGTCATTATTGTGTGCCACTACTCATTTGTTTTGCTGTTTAAGTTGAAAACATTCACAGCAAGGGAAACCAAATGTTTGCTAGAATGGTCCTGTGCGATTACTTTTTATAATACATTTAAAGATTGTATTAAGCCACAAAAGTTCATTAATAAAGATTAATACTCATCCAGATATATAACGTTATACAGAAAAAATATGAAATTCATGTTTTTACCTAAAATGTAATTTCAAGAAAAGAGCAGGATTCACTTGCGGCTCTTATTCCAGCACGGTAGGTGGCGGTAATGTTGTTATGCTACCACTCTTATTGTTAATAGTCCGGTCAAAACTCTTTTCTGGATTTGGTTCCGTTTCCCTCTGTCCCGTTGTTGTCACCATTTTCACACAAAAAATCGTCAATGAGTTGATAGCTATCTATCATGCTAGTTACCTTTACTGTTAGATTTCTGCTTATCGTACATATTTGGTAACATTCCGGCATGGACAAACGAGTCAAGAAGAGTACAGCCAGTACGGGTAACGTTAGGTTACATTATATGACACTTACTAGCCATGTATTAGCAATCTAACCCATTTTACAAATGTGAATCTGGCTAGACCCAAGTCACTGCAGTGCAGAGCGCTAGCGACTATCTTCAATGGGTAGCTAAGTATAAAGCTAATGTCCGTTTCGGCTTGCCTTCTAAATTAAGTTTGCTAGCTAGTTAGCCATGTTGCTGGAGGTATTTGTTGCTAAAGAAAGAGGATGAAGCCACACAAGCTAACATGTTGTTCTATCGTCTTGCTATAGGTCCCCCACTTCCTCTCTCCTCTTTGCGACTATTGGTTTCCCCGCTGCGGCTGATGTATTCATTTGTATGGCATGTGGTGAATCAACGCAATGTGATGCACTATGGGAAGGTCGAGGAATTTGTAACTGTGGTGACTGAAGCTGTTCCAAAGTTGCTGAGTTACAAACAGAGGGCTCAACTCATCCTGGGCCTGAGAGCAAGGGTGAGTGACATGTTGTGTGGTCATGGGAGGGGTGGTTTTGAAACTGTATTAGAAAAATCATATACAATTTTGTCCCATTATTTTAGATGATCTTGGAGTTGTTCCGCAACGACCCACCCAACCTTCAGGACATCCAACGTCTCCTGGAAAAGATGAACATCTTGGGGGTAAGAATATTTTTCCTGTGTGAAAGTGTGGAAATTCCGCCCCATACCAGTGAACAACTCACATGTAACACAACATATTCAAGAATGACTGTCGATACCATTAAACCAGAAAAACCAAGGCTGGAGCGACATCACTTAAAAGAGGGTCAAATATGTGCTGTACTCTGATTTGAAAATAGCAGTGCAGTGTACAGATCTGAGGGGACTGGATAAGTGTAAACGACAAGTGTTAGCACCTTCCAGTGGGGTTGCGGGAGCTTTCTGCCATCTGTCTTGCTTTGCTGTCACCCATCTGATTCCTTAGATCTGCAAATAGGGTAAGAGATAAAAGTTGTTCTCAGGCTAGACTTGTGACTTCTACAGACCCTGTCACCCATACACTCAATACCCCTCTTTTTAGTAACATGTAATTCTGATGACGGAAGTGGCTGTACTTTGTATCAAATGATTCCCAATTTGTGTTACAGCAGCAAGATGCAGAAGTGGATGAGTCACAGGCTAACTTTGTGGCGCTGGTCCAAACCCTGCTGAAAAACCCTTATGAGAGGAAGCACTTCTTCCAGGTTCGGCAGGCTTCCTCCCTTTCCTCTCACACTGTCCACTTTGTCATGTCATAGACACTGATTTTAACTTTTTCTTTCCTTCCCTGTAGGAGGAGTTCCATACACATTATGGCTCCAAGTATGACACAGCACTGCAGGCCCTTGTGGGAGGCTTGGTCCTCAGACTGGAACGACTGCTATCTGTGCCAGATCTCTCCCAGGTAATAAACTGGTAAACAACAAGTCTATAACTAACAATTTACCAGTCATATCTAATGTTGACATTGTTAGACAACTATATACACTACCGTTCAAAAATTTGGGGTCACTTAGTAATGTCCTTGTTTTCCATGAAAACATACATGAAATGAGTTGCAAAATGAATAGGAAATATAGTCAAGATGTTTACAAGGTTATAAATGAGGATTTTTAATTGAAATAATAATTTTGTCCTTTTAAACTTTGCTTTCGTCAAAGAATCCTCCATTTGCAGCAATTACAGCCAGACCTTTGGCATTCTAGTTGTCAATTTTTTTAGGTAATCTGAATAGATTTCACCCTATGCTTCCTGTAGCACCTCCCAAAAGTTGGATTGGCTTGATGGGCACTTCTTACGTACCATACGGTCAAGCTGCTCCCACAATAGCTCAATAGGGTTGAGATGGGTAACCTTTATTTAACTAGGCAAGAGATCCAGTGACTGTGATGGCCACTCCATTATAGACAGAATACCAGCTGACTGCTTCTTCCCTAAATAGTTTTTGCATAGTTTGGAGCTATGCGTTTGGTCATTGTCCTGGTGTAGGAGGAAATTGGCTACAATTAAGCGCCGTTCACAGGGTATGGCATGGTGTTGCAAAATGGAGTGATAGCCTTCCTTCTTCAAGATCCCTTTTACCCTGTACACATCTCCCACTTTACCACCACCAAAGCAGCCCCAGACCATCACATTGCCTCCACCATGCTTGACAGATGGCGTCAAGCACTCTTCCAGCATCTTTTAATTTTTTATGCATCTCACGAATGTTCTTCTTTGTGATCCAAACACCTCAAATGTAGATTTGTCTGTCCATAACATTTTTTTTCCAATCTTCCTCTGTCCAGTGTCTGTGTTCGTTTGCCCATCTTAATCTTTTATTTTGATTGGCCAGTCTGAGATATGTCTTTTTCTTTGCGACTCTGCCTAGAAAGCCAGCATCCTGGAGTCGCCTCTTCACTGTTGACGTTGAGACTGGTGTTTTGCGGGTACTATTTAATGAAGCTGCCAGTTGAGGACTTGTGAGGCGTCTGGTTCTCAAACTGGACACTAATGTACTTGTCCTCTTGCTCAGTTGTGCACCGGGGCCTCCCACTCCTCTTTCTATTCTGGTTAGAGACAGTTTGTTCTGTTCTGTGAAGGGAGTAGTACACAGCGTTGTACGAGATCTTCAGTGTCTTGGCAATTTCTCACATGGAATAGCCTTAATTTCTCAGAACAAGAATAGACTAATGAGTTTCAGAAGAAAGTTATTTGTTTATTGCCATTTTGAGCCTGTAATCGAACCCACAAATGCTGATGCTCCAGATATTCAACTAGTCTAAAGAAGGCCAGTTTTATTGCTTCTTTAATCAGAGCAACAGTTTTCAGCTGTGCTAACATAATTGCAAAAGGTTTTTCTAATGATCAATTAGCCTTTTAAAATGATAAACTTGGAATAGCTAACACAACGTGCCATTGGAACACAGGAGTGATGGTTGCTGTTAATGTACCTCTGTACGCCTACGTAGATATTCCTTTAAAAATCATCAGTTTCCAGCTACAATAGTCATTTACAATGTCTACACTGTATTTCTGATCAATTTTATGTTATTTTAATGGACAAAAAATCTGCTTTTCTTTAAAAAACAAGGACATTTCTAAGTGACCCTAAACTTTTGACCGTTAGTATACGTGCCAACACATGCCATAATATTTTTCATCCTGCGCACTCTAAGAAACCCCCTGGTTGCTGATCTTAGCTTCTACCTCTCCTTCTCAGATAGCATCCATTATCAGTGCTGCCCCCTCTGACCTGGAGGAGTGTGGACAGTCTGTGTCTGACCCTGAGCACCTGAAGATCCTCCTCCAGCACCAGAACCTGCTAAATAAGATTCAGTTGGGTAGGGCTACTTTAATTAGTATATCTTCTCCATGTTAATGTTCAGTGGAATTATCAACAGCTGAACAAAGAACAATGTAATTTTCCCTTTTTGTCAAACTGCCATGGTTCAATCTATTGATAACTTTGAACCAGCTGTATTTACAGGAATTTGAATTATTTTGAAATGGTATTAATCGCATGCCCAATACCTTCAAATTCAAACAATCAGAATGTGGTGTAATATAAAATACTCATAGATTTTTCTGTATTTGTCCCTTTTTCTCAGTACCTGTCACGTCCTCTGTAGGGGACTGTGTGCTGTCCTCGCTGTCTTTCCGCTTAACCTGTGGAATGCAGTCCATGCAGACAGATTTTGACGAACCAGCGGAATCATTAGAAGCCGCTCTAAGCATCATGAGCCCTGCCTCCTTCAGTGACTTGGAGGATCTGGGAATGATGTCAGTTGAATCGGAACACGCTGGAGCAGTAACTACTGTGGAGAGAGAAGAGCAGAATGCCAGGGATAACGGAGGTCTGGTGAAAAATTCAGTACTCGACAGTGAAGAAGACAATGCACTGTCAAAGAACGACATAGTCTCACCTACTCCTCAAAGTGTAAGCAGGCCAGTGGGAGGGGCACCAACAGTAGAGAGCATGCTGCCAACAGAGAGACACAAAGAGCTTGCAACACTGATGAATACTTTCATCACCGAAGCCTCTCCTTCACATATTGTCACCCCTGCCACGGTCACCAATGGGAACCAGCCAGATAACCAGCCGGTCGAGCTAGCGAGTGTCCACCAGTGGGTCTCCCACATTGCAAGTAACTCGATTTCGCTCCCTTCCTTGCCACCCCTTCCACAAAACAATGATGTAGACAAGGAGATCCGGTCAGGTGACACGTGTCTTGGAAGCAGTGTGGAAATTGGGGGTCAGGAAACAGAAGCCAATCTCTTTGAGAGGGCTGTTATCCGAAGGAGACTGCCCAAGCCACAAAGAATAACGGTACCCTCGAAGAGGAAAATCCCTGAGGCAACCATCATTTGCCAGGAGTGTGGAAAGAGTTTTGTGTATTCGTCTCAGCTGGAAAATCACCTCCGCATTCACACAGGAGAGAAACCTTTCAAATGCACTGAGTGTGGCAGGGCCTTCAGGTCCTTAGGAGGCATGACCACTCATATGAAAAATCACTCTGAAGCTCGGCCATTTAAGTGTGAAAAGTGTGACAAGGGCTTTCGGAAAAAGGCTGACTTGAAGAAGCATCAGCCCATCCATATGGGTGCGAAACCACATAAATGCACCATCTGCGGAAAGGGCTTCACCCAAGCATTCTATTGCAGAATACACATCCAGTCTCATGCAAGTGAAAATAACTTTCCCTGCACCCATTGTCAGAAGAGATTCCCAACCCAATACAAGCTGTCTGTCCACGAGCGCTGGCACACCATGGAGCGACCGTTCATCTGTGAGCAGTGTGGGATGCGCTTCTTTCATCCCAGTGGGCTGAAGAGGCACATGGGCTATCACATTGGGAACCGCCCGTTCCTGTGTGCCCAGTGTGGAAAGACTTTTGTTTATGAGTTTGACCTGAAGAAACACCAAAGGGACCATGGCCCCAAGCCCAAGATCCCATGCCCTGTCTGCCAGAAAGTGTTTGGCAGCAACGGACTCATTAAGGCCCACATGTTTACGCACACCTCTGTAAAACCTTACAGATGTGACATATGTGACAAGACCTTTAAACAGAGCAGCAGCTTGAGCAGTCACAAACGTCTGCACACGGGCGAGCGCCCTTACCACTGCGACATGTGTGGGAAGACATACAAGCTGAATCAGCACCTGAAGGAGCACATAATTATCCACCACACGGCGGAGGGGCACCCCTGTGACCAGTGTGGAAAGGTCTTCAAGTTACCACGTCTTCTGAAGGCGCATGAGCGGTTGCACTCAGGAGAGCGATCTGAGCAGACAAGGAAATACAGTCACACCAGCCGTCGCAGGAGAAATTCCTCCAAAATGAGTTGATTTACTGCACAGTGGCTGCCCTCCACAGACACCGACTGGGATGCTAGTTTTAATATCCTGACAAATTGCCATTAGCTGTAATAATATTTCTAATTTTTAGTTGTAAACTTTAGAATTTGGACCAGAATTCAGGATTCCCTTAATAGACTGAACATTGAAAAATAGTATAATGTCTGGCTTAATTAATGCAGCAACAAGCATATCTCCTGTTGGATAACAATTAATGATTGTGTCATTAAAACATTTGTTTGTGATGCTTTTCTTTTTTTGGATAGGTTATTGAAATTCCAATGACACAAGATGTAAATTGATAGCTACTCACTTATTTCTCTTTTTGAGAGTAGTCAATGATTGCAGGGAGCCTTTACAAAAAATAAGCACAACATTTGGTGTTGGATAAAGGCAAATAAAGTCACAATTGTGTGCCACTACTTTCTTGTTTTGCTATTTTATTCACAGCATGGGAAACCAAATGTATGCTAGAAAGGTACTGTGTGATGACATTTTATAACATTTACATTTAAGTCATTTAGCAGAGCAATATAATACATTTAAAGTGTTCATTAAACCACAAAAGTTAATTAAGCCACAAAATAAAGATTCATACTCAACCAAATATATATACAGAAAAATTATGGAATTCGTGTTTTTACCTAAAATGTAATTCCAAGAAAAGAGCAGGTTTCAATTGTGGCTCTTATTCCAGCACGATAGGTGGCGGTAATGATGTTAAGCTGCCAAAATTATTGTTAAAGTCCGGTCAAAACTCTGTTCTGGTTTTGGTTCCTTTTCCATCTGTTGTTGTCGCCATTTTCATAATTTTTCGTCAGTGAGTTGATGATAGCTATCTATCATGCTAGTTACCTTTACTGTTAGATTTCTGCTTATAGTACATATTTGGTAACATTCCGGCATGGACAAACGAGTCAAGAAGAGTACAGCCAGTACGGGTAACGTTAGGTTACATTATATGACACTTACTAGCCATGTATTAGCAATCTAACCCATTTTACAAATGTGAACCTAGCTAGACCCAAGTCACTGCAGTGCGGAGCGCTAGCGACTATCTTCAATGGGTAGCTAAGTATAAAGCTAATGTCCGTTTCGGCTTGCCTTCTAAATTAAGTTTGCTAGCTAGTTAGCCATGTTGCTGGAGGTATTTGTTGCTAAAGAAAGAGGATGAAGCCACACAAGCTAACATGTTGTTCTATCGTCTTGCTATAGGTCCCCCACTTCCTCTCTCCTCTTTACGACTATTGGTTTCCCCGCTGCGGCTGATGTATTCATTTGTATGGCATGTGGTGAATCAACGCAATGTGATGCACTATGGGAAGGTCGAGGAATTTGTAACTGTAGTGACTGAAGCTGTTCCAAAGTTGCTGAGTTACAAACAGAGGGCTCAACTCATCCTAGGCCTGAGAGCAAGGGTGAGTGACATGATGTGTGGTCATGGGAGGGGTGGTTTTGAAACTGTATTAGAAAAATCATATACAATTTTTGTCCCATTATTTTAGATGATCTTGGAGTTGTTCCGCAAGGACCCACCCAACCTTCAGGACATCCAACGTCTCCTGGAAAAGATGAACATCTTGGGGGTAAGAATATTTCTCCTGTGTGGAAATTCCACCCCATACCGTGGCACAAACTCACAACACACCTGTAACACAGCATTCAAAAATATTGCTGTCAATACCATTCTCGGACGACTACTTAAAAGAAGTAACATTTGCATGTTGGTCTGGTTTGAAAATAGCCTTTAGCTCTGCAGTGCACAAATTTGAGGGGACTGGATAAGTGTAAGCGACAAGTGTTAACACCTTCCAGTGGGGTTGCGGGAGCTTTCTGCCATCTGTCTTGCTTTGCTGTCACCTATCTGATTCCTTAGATCTGCAAATAGGGTAAGAGATAAAAGTTGTTCTCAGGCTAGACTTGTGACTTCTACAGACCCTGTCACCCATACACTCAATACCCCTCTTTTTAGTAACATGTAATTCTGATGACGGAAGTGGCTGTACTTTGTATCAAATGATTCCCAATTTGTGTTACAGCAGCAAGATGCAGAAGTGGATGAGTCACAGGCTAACTTTGTGGCGCTGGTCCAAACCCTGCTGAAAAACCCTTATGAGAGGAAGCACTTCTTCCAGGTTCGGCAGGCTTCCTCCCTTTCCTCTCACACTGTCCACTTTGTCATGTCATAGACACTGATTTTAACTTTTTCTTTCCTTCCCTGTAGGAGGAGTTCCATACACATTATGGCTCCAAGTATGACACAGCACTGCAGGCCCTTGTGGGAGGCTTGGTCCTCAGACTGGAACGACTGCTATCTGTGCCAGATCTCTCCCAGGTAATGAACTGGTAAACAACAAGTCTATAACTATCAATTCACCAATTATATCTAATGTTGACATTGTTAGACAATGTATATGTGTCAACACATGCCATAATATTTTTCATCCTTTCATCCTAAGAAACTCCCTGGTTGCTGATCTTAGCTTTTACCTCTCCTTCTCAGATAGCATCCATTATCAGTGCTGCCCCCTCTGACCTGGAGGAGTGTGGACAGTCTGTGTCTGATCCTGAGCACCTGAAGATCCTCCTCCAGCACCAGAACCTGCTAAATAAGATTCTGTTTGGTAGGCTTACTTTAATTATATATTCTCCTTCCTGTTAATGTTAAGTAGAATTATCAACAGATAAACAAAGAACAATGTATTTTTCCCCAAACTGTCATGGATCACTTTGAACTAGCTGTATTTACAGGATTGTGAAATAGTTTTTCAATGGTATTAATGTAAACATGCTCATTCCTAGGCTTTCAAATTTAACCAATCAGAATGTCATTTTTCTATATTTGTTCCTTTTCCTCAGTACCTGTCACGTCTTCTGTGGGTGACTGTGTGCTGTCTTCGCTGTCCTTCCGCCTCGCCTGTGGAATGCCATCAATGGAGCCAGATCTTGACAAGCCATCAGAATCACTAGAAGCCACTCTAAGCCTCATGAACCCTGCCTCCTTCAGTGACTTGGAGGATCTGGGAATTATGTCAGATGACTCGCCACATGCTGGAGAAGATAGTACTGTGGAGAGAGAAGAGGATGCAGTGCGTGGCGGTGAAGAAGAGAATTCACTGCCAGAGAGCGCCGTGGTCTGCTCTTGTCCTCAAGGTGTTAGCGGACTGGTGGGAGGGGCACCATCAAAAGGGGCACCAACAGTAAGGAGTATGTTGCAAACGATGAGACAGCAACAGCTTGTATCACAGATGAGTATTTCCATCACTGAAGCCTCTCCTTCACAGATAGTCATCCCTGCCACGGATAACCAGCCGATCGAGCTAACGAATGTCGACCAGTGGGTCTCCCATATTGCCAGTTACAATTTATCGCTCCATTCCTTGCCACCCCTTCCACAAAATGATAATTTGGACAAGGAGATGGAGTCGGCCGACACAGGTCTCGGAAGCAGTGTGGTGATCGGGGGTCAGGAAACAGAGGTCGATCTCTTTGAGAGTTCCATTATCCAGAGGAAGAGGGTGCAAAAGCCACTACGAGTAGCGTGCTCTAAAAAGAGAAACCCTGCAACCAACTCCTGCCAAGAGTGTGGGAAGCGTTTTCTGTCTCGGGGACGGCTGGAGGATCACCTCCGCATACACACCGGAGAGAAACCTTTCAAGTGCATCGATTGTAGCAGGTTCTTCAGGACGTTGGCACTCCTGACCAACCATATGAAAATTCACTCTGACGTGCGGCCCTTTAGCTGCGATGAGTGCGGCAAGTGCTTTCGGAGAAAGGTTGGCCTTCAGAATCACCATCGCGTCCACACGGATGCAAGACCATACAAATGCACCATCTGTGGAAAGGGTTTCACGCAAGTACAGTACTGCAAAAGACACATGGATTGTCATACAAGTGAGAATACCTATTTCTGTACTCATTGTCCGAAGAGTTTCCCAACCCAATTCCAGCTGTCCGCCCACCAGCGCTGGCACACCATGGACCGCCCGTACGCCTGTGAGCAGTGTGGGTTGCGCTTCTTTATGCCAAGCTTGTTAAAGAGACACATGGGCTATCACATCGGGAACCGCCAGTTCCTGTGTGCCCAGTGCGGAAGGACCTTTGTCTATGAGTTTGACCTAAAGAGACACCAAAAAGACCATGACCCCAGTCCCAAACTTCCCTGCCCCGTCTGCCAGAGGTTGTTTGGCAACAACAGCCTACTCCAGGCCCACATACGCAGGCACTCTTCAGAGAAACCTTACAGATGCGACATATGCGACAAGACCTTTAAAGACAGCGGGGGCCTCCGCATACACAAGCGGGGGCTGCACTCGAACGAACGCCCTTACAGCTGCGACGAGTGTGGGAAGACCTACAAACTACACACGCACCTGAGGGAGCACAAGTTTAAACATACGGGGGAGGGCCACACCTGTGGCCAGTGTGGAAAAGCCTTCAGGTACCTGCGTCTCCTGAAGGCGCACGAGCGGTCGCACTCCGAGCCATCTGAGCTCACACGGCGAAACAGTCACACCAGCCGTCGCAGGAGACATTCCTCCAAAAGGAGTTGATTTTCTCACATCTGCACACCCTTTACTGTGGCTACAGTAATATACAATATTCAACTTTGTCAATTCCATGTCATTAGCTGTAGGGCAGCCCAGGGTTCCTCTGTGTTGTCTTAGGAATGCTGCATTATCCCACCATTCCCCCATTCTGTCACATCTCTGTGGTGGTGAGATAATTGACTTGAATGGCGAAGAGGATCTCTGCTGTTCAGGACTGCTGCTCACTGAGTTTAGCTTCCTCCCTTCCTCTATGATCCTCCCTCCTCTGATCAGACATACTGGGACTATACAGGCCCTTATTACATGATACACAGCATATCAAGTACAGGTTCTAAAGTCATTTCAAATCATGGGATGTCATACATGGTCTATTTTGGGAGGTACCAGCTTTGCAGTCCTAACAGCCATGCATACGAAACCGGTTGTGCGTCTGAAGGCTCCCAGAACATCTGTGGACCTGCAATTCATATTGTGAATCTGTGGAACTATGTTCAGTGAGGTGTGTTAGGTAAACCAGTGAAACAACCACTGTCAGGTGCAGTATGCTCTCAAGAGAACGTGGTTTTAATCTCTTGACTTGGATCAGGATTGGGGGTCAACTACATTTTAATTCAGGATCTTGCTAATAGAAAATAATTTCAGTTGCTACCTGAATTGACTGAATTGATATGTCATTGACTCCAACCCTGGTTTGGAAACAGTCTCATGGCTTCTCTCGCAGTATAATCATCAGTGTTTGATAGTCACATGTACAGGGTTGCAGGTGTATTTGCGGGGTACAGTGACCATCTTAGGGTCCAAACTCCAACAGAGTGTAGTTCAATTTGTGCTTCTTGTTCTATCGCAATGTTCTTGTTTAATTCAAAAGCTTATAGGCTACATTCATTTGTGGTGTTTATTTTGGACATAAAACAGTCTCCAAAGAAATGTGTACAAAGGGGCTTCATACTTACCGTATGCAGCGACTGTATTTTAGTTATCAAATTTGTATTGATCTTTACAATGTAAATGTAATGTAAATTACAATGTAAATTTTTACAATGTGACATTACAGAGTATTTTGAGTAGATTGTTGACAAATATATTTTAATTGCACTTTGTAACAATAAAATGTGAAGAAATCCAAGGGGTATGAATACTTTTGCAAGGTACTATAGATGTTTGACTGATTAAATTCTTGATTGCTGTTTCTCATGAGTAGCTCTTGTTACGGATGGCTTCACAGTTGATGGAAAGTACACACACTCATCAACAAATACAGAAATAAATACAAATGGCACCCTTCAAAATATTCAACATTGATGATCCCCTTTTATTTGGGGGATTTTAGTTACATTCTTTATAGTCATCAAATGTTATGGTAAGAATTTAAAATAAGTTTTTAACTCAATAGTTTTTTGAGCAAGCATGACTATTTACATGTTTTTAATGTAAATCACCAGAGGTTTGAGCTCACTCGAAAACAAATCAGAGCAAAGCAATCCTAGCTAAAATAAATCCTAGCTTAAATCAAAATGCTTTATTGTGGAGTTGTGTTACCATGAAAATAACTATACCGCACCTATCTAAAAGTGATAACCACTGACTTCCATCTGCCTTTTCTTACAAACCAGAAAAAGCCCAAACCTGCAGTTGTTGATCCCAAAGTAAAAGGCTGGTTTCTTCAAGTCACAATGCATCCTGTTTTGAGGATTGTTCTTGGAACCATGGCATTTGGCACATACTTTCCAGAGGCCTACAGAAGCATCCATGAGGAGTGGGTGGAGGTGCAGACGGACATTGGATTATGAGTATGACATGGAGTACTATGTCACATCTGGGAAATATGCAAAGTTACAGGTTGTAGTGTAGATAACACATACTATTGAGCCATCATTTTTACTAACATGGTTTAAAGGCATTATTCAAGATTTTGGCAACTAAACCCTTTTAAAAGTTAAAAGTTGAAGGTAGCATGCTACGTGCTCCTTGTAGACTTTCAGTAATTGTGCTAACGCTAGTTAGCAATGGCTCCAGAAACAAATTGACCTTTAACTTCCTTCAAACTGCACACAGATATAAGAATTGTATCCATGAAATAATCTGATTCTGGGTAAATAGGAAATAGGGCTTAATTGCAAAAATCTCAAACTATACCCTATTAAAAGTCATACAAGTCTTTGAGCTACAATACCGACAGGATCGATTGCTCATGCCAGAACCAACAGGTGGACTGTCCTGATATTTGTTTTGCTTCCATGGGGTCCTTAATTCTCTGGTGTTTGTACTGAAGTATGTCACTTCCCATTAGGGAAAGGGAGATAGCTAGTCAGTTGTACAACTGAATGTATTCAACTGAAATGTGTCTTCCGTATTTAACCCAACCCCTCTGAATCAGAGAGGTGCGGTGGCTGCCTTAAATCAACATCCATATT
Organism: Salvelinus alpinus; assembly: GCF_045679555.1. Lineage (NCBI taxonomy): Eukaryota > Metazoa > Chordata > Actinopteri > Salmoniformes > Salmonidae > Salvelinus > Salvelinus alpinus. Next base: position 13,991,734 of record NC_092122.1, read on the forward strand.
AACTGCCTTACTCAGGGGCAGAATGACAGATTTTTACCTTGTCAGCTCGGGGATTCAATCCAGCAACCTTTCAGTTACTGGCCCAATGCTCTAACCACTAGGCTACCATAAGGCATGGTCATTTAGTAAACATAGAAAACAACACTGTTGTTCAGAGAACATACCTAAAGTTACACATGAGTGTTATATGTAGCATATACAGTTGAAGTAGGAAGTTTACGTACACCTTAGCCAAATACATTTAAACTCAATTTTTCACAATTCCTGACATTTAATCCTAGTAAAAATTCCCTGTCTTTGGTCAGTTAGGATCACCACTTTATTTTAAGAATGTGAAATGTCAGAATAATAATAGAGAGCATGATTTATTTCAGCTTTTATTTCTTTCATCCCATTCCCAGTGGGTCAGAAGTTTACATACACTCAATTAGTATTTGGTAACATTGCCTTTAAATTGTTTAACTTGGGTCAAATGTTTTGGGTAGCCTTCCACAACCTCCTCACAATAAATTGGGTGAATTTTGGCCCATTCCTCCTGACAGAGCTGGTGTAACTAAGTCATATTTGTAGGCCTCCTTGCTCGCACATGCTTTTTCAGTTCTGCCCACAAAATTTCTATAGGATTGAGGTCAGGGCTTTGTGATGGCCACTCCAATACCTTGACTTTGTTGTCCTTAAGCCATTTTTCCACAACTTTGAAAGTATGCTTGGAGTCATTGTCCATTTGGAAGGCCCATTTGCGACCAAGCTTTAACTTCCTGACTGATGTCTTGAGATGTTGCTTCAATATATCCACATAATTTTCCTGCCTCGTGTGCCATTTATTTTGTGAAGTGCACCAGTCCCTCCTGCTGCAAAGCACCCCACAACATGATGCTGCCACCCCCGTGCTTCACGGTTGGGATGGTGTTCTTCTGCTTGCAAGCGTCCCCCTTTTTCTTCCAAACATAACGATGGTCATTATGGCCAAACAGTTCTATTTTGTTTCATCAGACCAAAAAAAGTATGATCTTTGTCCCCATGTGCAGTTGCAAACTGTAGTCGTGCTTTTTTATGGCGGTTTTGGAGCAGTGGCTTCTTCCTTGCTGAGCGGCCTTTCAGGTTATGTCGATATAGGACTCGTTTTACTGTGGATATTGATACTTTTCTACCTGTTTCCTCCAGCATCTTCACAAGATATTTTGCTGCTGTTCTGGGATTGATTTGCACTTTTCGCACCAAAGTATGTTTACCTCTAGGAGACATAACGCGTCTCCTTCCTGAGCGGTATTACGGCTACGTGGTGCCATGGTGTTTATACTTGCGTACTATTCTTTGTACAGATGAATGTGGTTCCTTCAGGCGTTTGGAAATTGCTCCCAAGGATGAACCAGACTTTTTTTTCCTGAGGTCTTGGCTGATTTCTTTTGATTTTCCCATGATGTCAAGCAAAGAGGCACTGAGTTTGAAGTTAGGCCTTGAAATAGATCCACGGGTACACCTCCAATTGACTCAAATGATGTCAATTAGCCTATCAGAATCTTCTAAAGCCATGACAACATATTCTGGAATTTTCCAAGCTGTTTAAAGGCACAGTCAACTTAGTGTATGTTAACTTCTGACCCACTGGAATTGTGATGCAGTGACTTCTAAGTGAAATAATCTGTCTGTAAACAAATGTTGGAAAAATTACTTGTGTAATGCACAAAGTAGATGTCCTGACTGACTTGCCAAAACTGTAGTTTGTTAACAAGAAATTTGTGGAGTGGTTGAAAAACTAGTTTTAATGACTCCAACGTAAGTGTATGTAACCTTCCGACTGTATACTGGACAAAATATAAATGAAACATGCAGCAATTTCTAAGATTTTACTTAGTTACAGTTCATATAAGGAAATCCGTCAATTTAAATAAATAAATTAGGACATAATTTACGAATTTCACATGACTAGGAATACAGATATGCATCTGTTGGTCACAGATACCTTAAAAAAAAAAAAATAGGGTCGTGGATCAGAAAACCAGTCAGTATCAGGTGTGACCACCATTTGCCTCAGGCAGCGCAACACATCTCCTTCGCATAGAGTTAATCAGGTTGATGATTGTGGCCTGTGGAATGTTGTCCCACTCCTCTTCAATGGCTGTGCGAAGATGCTGGATATTGGTGGGAACATGCTGTTGTACACGTCGATCCTGAGCATCCCAAACATGCTCAATGGGTGACATGTCTAGTGAGTATGCAGGCCATGGAAGAACTGGGACATTTTCAGCTTCCAGGAATTGTGTACAGATCCTTGTGACACGGGGCTCTGCATTATCATGCTGAAACATGAGGTGATGGCGGCAGATAAATGGCATGACAATGGCCTTCAGGATCTCATCACGGTATGTCTGTGCATTCAAAATGCCATCTATAAAATGCAATTGTGTTCATTGACCGTAGCTTATGCCTGCCCATATCATAACCCCACACCACCATGGGCACTCTGTTCACAACGTTGACATCAGCAAACCGCTCGCCCACACGATGTGGTCTGTGGTTGTGAGACGTACTGCCAAATTCTCTAAATCGCTGTTGGAGGCAGCTTATGGTAGAGAAATTAACATTACATTTTCGGGCAACAGCTCTGGTGGACATTCCTGGAGTCAGGGATGTAAACAAAAATGTATAGAAATAATCTTTTTTTTGGATGTGGAAAAGTTCTGGGATCTTTTATTTTAGCTCATGAAACATGGGACCAACACATGCGTATATATTTTCGTTCTGTGTTCCTCAACGTTTGTGATTATGGATGGCTAGACACTTCTCTTTTTCTCACCGGCTTTATTTCATTGGTTACCAATATTGTTGAAATGTATGCAACACATGTCTTACAGTAGGCCTACCTCAAAGTCTTCAAAGCTGATTTGTGCATAACCTTTGTTACAGTGTATTACTTAGATGCATTACTACAGGGATCATCAACTAGATTCAGCTGTGTGCCGATTTTTTTCTTGAGCAGATGGTCGGGGGGTTGGAATATATATAACAATAATTTGTAGACTGCAAATTAATCGCAAGAAGCCCAAACAGATATATTATTGGATTATAATGTAATAATTTCAAACCTTGCTTTGTTTATGATCATTATTCGTGGAAATACATGGGAACAGATTTCCCTAGTTAAAATCACTTGAAGCTGATTACCTGGTGTTTTACAGTTTTTATATCCAACAATGAAAAATGAACAAAAAAATATATATATAATTTTTTTGCTCAGAAAACTTGGGGGCCAAATAAAACCACCCGCGGGCCAAATTCACGGGCCGCCAGTTGGGGAACCCTGCATTACTATGTATTAATAGAACTGCTTAATAACTATATGAGAATTTATCTAACACTCTGTTCATTTTCAGTAAGTGTGACTTGTTATAGTAAGTACCATTTACCTTATGCAGACTATTAAGTAGCAGTGCAAACAGATGGATATATTTTTATGATTCAACCTTTTCTATCATGCTATGCTATTTTTAGCCTTGAATTAAGTTGTGGGGGAATGATAACCATGTGGCTGGGTATCATGTTACAACAACTTGAACCAGGTAATACACTACTGTCCCTCCCCAGAAGGAATGGTCTTCCTGGTGAATGTCACAAGTCTGACAAAGTGACACTAAACATCACAAAAAATTACGAATGTACAGTACAGTGCCCTTGGAAAGTATTCAGACCCCTTGACATTTTCTACATTTTGTTACGTTACAGCCTTATTCTAAAATGGATTAAATATGTTTTCCAGTAATCTACACACAATACCCCATAATGACAAAGGGTAAACAGGTTTTTAGAAATGTTTGCAAATGTATATATTTTTTTAAAATGAAATACATTATTTACATAAGTATTCAAACACTTTGCTATGACTCAATTTAACTTGGGTGCATCCTGTTTCCATTGATCATCCTTGAGATGTTTCTGAAACTTGATTGGAGTCCACCTGTGGTAAATTCAATTGATTGGACATGATTTGGAAAGACCCACACCTGTCTATAAGGTTCCACAGTTGACAGTGCATGTCAGAGCAAAAACCAAGCCATGAGGTCAAAGTAATTGTCCGTAGCGCTCCAAGATAGGACTGTGTCGAGGCACAGATCTGGGGAAGGGTGCCAAAACATTTCTGTAGTATTGAAGGTCCCCAAGAACACAGTGGCCTCCATCATTCTTAAATGGAAGAAGTTTGGAACCACCAAGACTCTTCCTAGAACTGGCCGCCCGGCCAAACTGAGCAATCGGGGGAGAAGGGCCTTGGTCAGGGAGGTGACCAAGAACCCGATGGTCACTCTGACAGAGCTCCAGAGTTCCTCTGTGGAGATGGGAGAAGCTTCCAGAAGGACAATCATCTCTGTAGCACTCCACCAATCAGGCCTTTATGGTAGAGTGGCCAGACAGAAGTCACTCCTCAGTAAAAGGCACATGACAGCACGCTTAGAGTTTACCAAAAGGCACCTAAAGACTCTCAGACCATGAGAAACAAGATTCTCTGGTCTGATGAAACCAAGATTGAACTCTTTGGCCTGAATGCTGAACAGCACTTTGATATATCAGCTGATGTAAGAAGGGCTATACAAATTGATTTGATTTGAATGCTAAGCGTCACGTCTGGAAGAAACCTGGCACCATCTCTACGGTGAAGCATGGTGGTCGCAGCGTCATACTGTGGGGATGTTTTCAGTGGCAGAGACTGGGAGACTAGTCAGGATCGAGGCAAAGATGAACGGAGCAAAGTACAGAGAGATCCTTGATGAAAACCTGCTTCAGAGCGCACAGGACCTCAGACTGGGGCGAAGGTTCACCTTCCAACAGGACAATGACCATAAGCACACAGCCAAGACAATGGACGAGTGCCTTCGGGACAAGTCTCTGAATGTCGTTGAGTGGCCCAGCCAGAGCCCGTACTTGAACCCGATCTAACATTCCTGGAGACCTGAAAATAGTTGTGCAGCAATGCTCCCCATCCAACCTGACAGAGATTGAGAGGATCTGCAGAGAAGAATGGGAGAAACTCCCCAAATACAGGTGTGCCAAGCTTGTAGTGTCATACCCAAGATGAGGCTGTAATCACTGCCAAAAGTACTTCAATAAAGTACTGAGTAAAGGGTCTGAATACTTATGATATTTCAGTTTTTTATTTTTAATAAATTAGCAAACATTTCTAAAAACCTGTTTTTGCTTTGTCATTGTGGGGTATTGTGTGTAGATTGATGAGGGGGAAAAACAATTGAATCATATTCAGAATAAGGCTGTAACATAACAAAATGTGGGAAAAGCCATGTGGTCCATTAACATTCACTCCTCTGCGGTCCTGAGAGGGGCAACAGGGTTGAAGAGTGGTCGTTGTTGCCTTAGCTGCAATTTGCCATAGGTCATCTCAAAGTCCTTCTTGGTTCCGACGATAACGTCCAGGCTGCCACCTCGCACGTCATAGCCCTAGGAGGCTAGTTTCTGGATGCGGTAGAGCACAATCTGAGTGGTGAGCTCCAGCACGTTGGGCATCTCCCTCACTTGGTCCATGCTCACCCCCACGTCCAGCAGCCCCTTGAACCGGCCCACCAGGGTGGGCACTGAGTAGTACAGTACAGCAGGGCAGCGGAGGACTATCTCCCGGAGCTCATCTTCAGAGCACACGAGCACCCCTTGGGTGTAGTCCAGAGCCTGTTGCATGGCCTCAGGCTGCAGCTCTGCGATGGAGGCCCTGAGGCTGGAGACCAGGACCAGGAGCTCCTCTGTGGTGAAGCCCTTTTCCCTCAAGAAGCCCAGACTGTCCCTCCACGCCTCAGCCGGCCGCATCAGGATGTAAGGGTTCTGGCTGAGCAACTTTTGGAACCATAAGCGCAGGTTTCCCTCATCCCCTCCCAGGTCCAAGTAAGTCTCTCGCAGCATGTGGATGACCTCCTGGTTGCTCTCCACAGGCCGGCTGAAGCTCTGGGGGGCGCTGGCCATCAGCTTCCCGATGATGCGCTTGCTGAGGCGCAGGCTCTGGAGATAGCGTATGTTGTCACGCTGGTTGGTGTGGTGCGTGAGCGTGAAGAAGGAGGCAGGGAACTTCTCAATGATGCCCACCAGCTCACGCCGGTTGGGGCATACGGAGGACCAGAGGTCCCGCTGAGCTGCCACGTCCTCGGGCCGACACAGGATAGCCTCGGGGTGGGTCTCCAGCACACGGGCAATGGAAGCAGTGTCAGCGCCCATGTCCCGCAGCAGGTCCGCCGTCTCGTACACGTACACAGAGTTCTCTGACAGCACCCATCCCTTGAACTTACGCACTTTACGGATGTCCACCGATAGGTCATAAAGGGAGTCGACAGTTTGCTGGTTCTCTGGCCGCTTGTTGGCGAGGGTAGAGGAAGAGAAGCCCATATGAGGGGTTAAGACGCTCCTCTTCTGGCAATAGGCGCACAGGAAGGCAGTGGTGGCACGGAGCATTGTTAAGGCACTAAAGTACAGACGACCTGTATAAGACAAAAACACACACTGAGCAGTTACATCACACAAGACCACTACGTCCTTTGTCAGTATTGTTTACCAGTTAGTCCTATACTACTGTTCTATGCTTTCAGTACATAGACTGTTTTCTCCTGCTCTAAATTAGACCATTAATTAACAGTAAGATACATTTTATTTAGGATGATCACATAACAAACATTGCTTTCCTCACTGCAAAGCCTGTCAAAATCAAACAATGTTGAACTGATCTATTGAGGGCAACATCAGTAAATGTAAGTATATTTGGCCAGTAGATATGAGTAGTGTTGGTGTGGGAACACGATGTACTAAACGTGTTACTGGGTGGTGGAGAATGTGTACTTAAACTCATAACCAATGCGCCCTCTATATTACCGCCGGTAGCAAGTCACTATAGGTCTATAATTATCGAGTTCGTAAAAGGTCTATGCTGCTGTAACAACTGAGTCTTTCAGCACATGGGACAGAGACCACCTGAATCAACTATAGTAATTCAAATACAGGCTATACATTCTATATTGTAAATAAAACCAGTTGTTTACCAGTTTATTGTCCAGAGGAATACACAAGTTGACGCTGGAAGTTGTTCAGGCATTTGTACCATTATGAAAGATTTTAAACGCCCTCTGCTCACGTGTTTCATAACGCCTGTGATTGGCTCTGTTCCCGTCCGCCTATATTGCTGTTGTGCTGCGCAGATTATTAAATTGTGGGAACTCCATCACTATGAATTACCAATGTAATTAACAATAATATGGTGGGTGCTTATATTTGTCCTATTTCACACATGTAGGCTACAAGTGTGTATTATACGCATGTATAATACGCACGCATATCCCAACTCTCCCTGAGACACCCTCAGAGAGTGGGGTCACGGTGGGGCCGGCGTTATGGGCGGCATTTGGGGGGTCTGGTCCGCCCTAATTTACCTCGTTGCCCGTCCAAATACAAGTTTGAAATATGCATAATTTATTTGACGGAGATGCGCGCCAACAGAAAGACGCATCAATCTCAGTTGAAGCATCCGAACAAGCGAAACAGCGCCCCTCTGTCTTATTATGTAGACCATGTATTTAATACTGTCTGGACCAAAAGAGTATGGCATGTCATACTATTTCTGTCCAGACAGCATCAGATACATGGGCTACATAGGGGCGCTGTTTCGCTCGCTCGGATACTTTCTTCGGTGATATAGTTTCAGAAGAGAGGAAGAGGCGAGGGCTCACTCTCGTTCAATTCTGTCCAGTATAAGCCCAATGCTTTTCTATGGGAATAATATGCAGACCTAAACTTGTCGCCTGCCTTCCTGCCTTTGGGACAAAAACTCATTGTTAGGGCGGAGACATGAGCATCTCGTCATTATATGCAGATATCTGGTGTCAGCCTCTTGCGAATTGGAAAGGAAAGTTGGCGGGTGTACAGTGCACTGTTAAGATGCTGGATTGCCCTAAAGTAAATTGATGTTCCGCCAAAATTATATAATTATCCTGTCTAAATAAAATCATTCAAAATAATTCACCGGTGAGGATTAGTTAGCCACATAGGATAATTAGCTTCTTCAAAAATGTTTTGCTGTGGTTGTTTTAAATCACCCGTGTGTTTGAGAAGCCCGCGATTTGGGTAGTGGGCGTGGCAATAGGTCTAGCTGATTGAGTTGCGACTGTCAATGAACATAAGAATGAGAGGGTTGTGGCGAAGATATGGCGTTGTCAGTGAACATAAGAATGAGAGGGTTGTGGCGAAGATATGGCGCTGTCAGTGAACATAAGAATGAGAGGGTTGTGGCGAAGATATGGCGCTGTCAGTGAACATAAGAATGAGAGGGTAGTGGCGAAGATATGGCGCGTTCCTCTCTAGAATGCATGTATATGTAGGAACGTGTCCATTTGGCAATTTCTGATTGTCTTACAGCACTATTTTTTTCTTCGCCTCACACGTCTGCGAAGTCTGTTTTTTAAACATCCATTGCGAATGATAGTTCCTCAGTATTTGAAAAAATCTTTCCAACACTCCCGGCCTCGAAAATGCAAAATATCATGATCTGATGATCCCATATATCCAGTGTAAACGTCATAAACAGCTTTCTATCCGGAGCTCACTGGCGCAGGAAACTCTAGGGCCCGGAATAGCTAGTTGATACAATGTTTCACTGTTTTATTCCCGCTAGAGACAGCTTCGGTCCGGACCAAGTGATGATTTGACGTTGTACTTCACTAGCAATAGCTCAAATCAAGACCGATAGAAAGGAGGCAGACAGGCGGATGAGATAGATTAATGTTATTGAAAGAACCGGGATTTTCATCAGGATATTTTCTACTGTTTTTATTTGTCGGTTTTAGGCCTATGCATTTTACTTAATTGAGGCCTACTGCTGCATCTGAGTTATACTTATACTGTCATTTCTTTACATTTTCAATGGATCAGAGTGTATCAATGTGTCCATCTGGCAGAGGCTAGTGCTCTCCGCATAGTTGAATTTTAATTTTTAGATTTGTATAATTTTACTTCCGATTTTTATGATTAACCACGTGACAATGATTTTGAGAAAACAAAACGTTATTATTGAAATTAAACCGTTCCAAGAAAATGTGCGTATAAAAATAATCATAACTGCCACGCAGATCGGGAGAAATTGTATAGTAACTGTACTTACTGCAGAGTAGGGCTAGCCAAGGCATGATCTATCTAGTAACTTAGGCTGGTATTTGGTTTTAAGGTACAGTTATGATAATGGAGATTTGTAATTGAGATTGGACTAAAATGTGGATTGGATGCTTAGATGTATCCATAGACTGTCTTATTTTTGCATAGGGTCAATTAAACATGAAAAGAAAGGGAGAGATATCAAACTTCTTTTTAAAGAAGCACAAACAGGCAGATCAGGTGCAAACAGACCCCAGCCCTTGCATCACCACTGGACCCCAGAGCAGCTCCCTACCTGAGGCTAGTCAGAGTCAGTGTGGTCAGACTTCACAAGGACCCAGTCTACCACCACCAGGTCAGAGCATCTACCACGCAGTCAGTCACATGCCCAGTTCAGAGTTTAAATTTAGCTTCAGCTTGTAATAGATGATTTTGTCAGATTAAGCCTCACTTTAAAATGTTGGTTGTTGATTCATGTGTGTTCTTGTTTTGTTGGCTGTGGCATTTTTATTGTGATTATACACTAATGGTTCTTGTGTTATTTTAATGTAATAGATGTATCAAGGGATGACACAGAAACCTCTGGCTCTGAGCCAGACAGTGAGCCAGAGCTGCCAGGAGATGTCATTGAGCCCCTCCCAACTGCATCAAGCACCAGATATGCTGTTCCAAAAGGACCCAGTGGTAGGCCAGGCCTATACTTTAAACTACACATTTTATTTAGCAGCTGTTAGTATCTAATCTTGTGAATCTCTTAATTCTACATTTCCATAGAGATATGACACATTATTTAACGTGTATTTCCAACATTTCAAGATCCAGAGAAGAGGGTCCTGTACAGCCGTGTTTGAAAACATTTCCCAGAACTCAGCATGGTACTAGGAAAATGGCTTTCAACAGCTCCTGGTATAAGGACAATTCATGACTGGAATATTCTGTAAGTCAAGATAACGACTTATTGTTGGCGCTGTTTAAAGATTCTGGATTTAAGCTCCATTCGAAGGCAGAGTATCATATCAATGCTATGTATGCTTGGAATCAACACAAAAGCGCTAGTGACAGCAACTCATCAATGTTAGATGTCATAAATGAGGACTCGAAAAAGAAAGTGGAGGAAAACTGTACTTGCATTAAAACAATTGCAGATGTGCTCCTATTAACTGCCACTGAAAATATAGCGCAGTCATCGAGAGTCTGATGACTCTCACAACAAGGGTAATTTTGACCCTCTCATAGAGAAAAGGATGAATGCATGTGGCAATGCAAAGTACACAAGCCACCAAACCCTCTCATAGAGAAAAGGATGAATGCATGTGGCAATGCAAAGTACACAAGCCACCAAATCCAGAACGAAGTTCTTGAGGGCTTAGCTGAGATGGTAAAAGTGAAATAATAAGAGAAGTAAAAGATAGTTACGTTTTTAGTGTAAATGCAGATGAAACCAAAGATAATATATTTTTTTACAAATGTCTTTAGTTGTGAGGTACTATTACAACGGGGCCATACACAAAATCTTTTTACACTTTCAGTCAGCTGAAAGCTTAGATGCAGCAGGTCTCACAAAAATGATCATTGATTGCCTTGAAAAACATGGTCTGGACTACAGAAATAATCTTGTGGGGCAAGGCTGTGACGCTGCATCCGTCATGAGCGGAAAGCATTCTGGTGTGTCTGCACGGATTAAAAACAGTGCAAGATTTGCATTTTATGTGCACTGTAATGCACATTGTTTGAATTTGGTTCTTGTCGATGCTGTAGAATCAGTGCCTGAGGCAGTTCACTTTTTTGCTCTCCTGCAGAAGCTTTATGACGGTGTATCTGGCTTGTACGTTCATCTCAAGTGACTTACAGTTCAGAAAGAGCTCCTGCCTTTTTCTATTCTCTTTTACTAGTCCTCTCGGTTTTGACCCTTGCCTGTTTTCTGGACTCTGTACCCGCCTGCCTGACCATTCTGCCTGACCTGACCTCGAGCCTGCCAGCCACACTGTACCTCCTGGACTCTGAACTGGTTTTGACCTTTTGCCTGTCCACGACCATTCTCTTGCCTACCCCTTTTGGATACAATAAATATCAAAGACTCAAACCATCTGCCTCCCGTGTCTGCATCTGGGTCTCGCCTTGTGCCCTTATAGATGATAGATCAGTGGAGGCAAGGGGCCTTCTTTCTCAGATAGATTTACATTTCATAGGGCTTTTGGTTACCTTTTGTTAAGTGCTTGGTGATGCCAAATGTCTTTCTGACATGCTCCAATCAAGCTCTCTTGACCTAGCAAGGGCTGTGGATCTAGTAGGTGTCAAGCCCTGACCGTAGAGATCTTTTTATTCTCTATGTTTGGTTGGTCAGGGTGTGACTCGGGTGGGAAACTCTATGTTCTGTGTTTCTATGGCCGGATATGGTTCTCAATCAGGGACAGCTGTCTATCGTTGTCTCTGATTGGGAATCATACTTAGGCAGCCTTTTTTCCTTTTGTATTTTGAGGGTAGTTGTCTTTGTTAGTGGCCTGTATAGCCCTAGTAAGCTTCACGTTCGTTTCTGTTGTTTCTTGTTTTGTTGGCGACATTTAAAATAAAGAGAAATGTACGCTCACCACGCTGCACCTTGGTCCGGTCATTTCCACGACGACGGCGTTCGTGACAGTAGGTGCCCTTACAGACACATTACAGGACTACAGAAGTGAGGGTTACTTTGGAGAACTATGGAAAGAGATTGCAGAGCACTGCAAAATAAGTGTACAAACAGTGGGTAAAAGTCAGCCTAAAACAAGCTTAAGATTTCGCGACTCATTGATGATGAGCACTGTAGGACAGAAAAATTGTGGCCAAAGTGATGTTTTCTGTCACACCAGTCAGCAGTGCTTTTTGCGAGAAGCTTCTCAGCTTTAAAACTGATTAAAACCCACCTTAGGACAACAATGGTTGATGACAGGTTAAGTCACGGCAGAATTCTCAGTGTTGAGTCAAGGAGGGCACGCTCCCTCAACATGGATGAGTTTGTGAAACATTTTGCCAGTTCTCACCAGAACAGCAGAATTATTCTGTTTTAAATCTACCTAGGATAATTTGGCATTTAGGTGGTCCCTCTGGTCATGATTAAAACCTGCACTGTGTACTAGCTAGTACACTGACATTCTAAAATGATAAATCCAAAGGGTATCATGTCACACAGATTTAATTTGGTCTTGATTAGGCCAATTCCAAAACTTTTCTTTGCTATTAGTTAACATAATATATATGAGCATAAATATGATACTGTAAGTTTGTAGTATTGATGGGCACCAAAATTATTTTTATTTTACAAGTCCATTTCTGCTTGATACCTGGTATGTCAAATTGCAGTGTGTTTTTTTTGTAAATTTACTATTTTGTAAATAAACTATTACATTTATGTAACACACAAATGCTATCTTATCTCCTTGGTGCTTGAGCTTTATTTTCTGAAAATATTTTGGATGTTCAACACTTATAGACCCAGATTATATATTCATGAATACAGAGTGACCCAAGTCTCTCCAGTATGAGAGAGAGAGAGAGAGAGAGAGAGAGAGAGAGAGAGAGAGAGAGAGAGAGAGAGAGAGAGAGAGAGAGAGAGAGAGAGAGAGAGAGAGAGAGAGAGAGAGAGAGAGAGAGAGAGAGAGAGAGAGAGAAGTGGCAGTTCTGAGGTAGAGACACTGACTATTCATAGTATGTTAAAGAATTCTAGTAAAGTAACCCTTCTGGACCACACTATCTGCCACATTGAAGAACTCTGGGTTAAGTCAATTATCACTTCTACCTCTAATCAGCAATCATAGGATTCATTCATGCTCCTTAGATGCCAGGTCAGGGTTACACAGTAATTATGTTTTCATGGTCTATGGACCCCCTGAAGTAGCCTTGGCCACCTCCTGGCCACCCCATGTAGAACACTCTAGTTCTGCCACTGCCTCTGAATATCACAGAAACACAACACTTTGAATGAATAACAGACAAATGTTAATAACAATTGTCTATGGATGAAATTGATCAAATTATCTGTTCAAAACATGAAAAACATTAAAAAACATTTATTTTGAATTATTACATTTCCCTATAAATGTGATTTTTTTTAAATATATACTAATTTTGGGGAATTTAAACCATTTACTTGTGTTACAAAAGGTTAATAAAATAAAAAGTGTTACTGCTTGGCAGACAGTGTCTCTCAAAAATGACCCCATTGGTGCTTTTAAGCAAAAAATATGTTGCTGCTTTTAGGGTTAATCTCATTTGCCTTTCTCTTTCTCACAGAAATGCCCTCAACTTCACTCTTCTATGGGGTGCATTCAATTTAAAAAATAAAAATAAAAATTTCAGACAATTTCTGATTTGTCTATGTGCATGCTGAGCATCATTTATTTGTATTGCTCCAGTTACAGGAGGGCATGCAATGATTGTGGCAATTGAGTTTGCAATTTGGATTATGGAAGAGTGGTCATCATAGACAGAAAGTGTGTCTATTACTGGAATGTACTGCTGCGGTCGTCTATAAACGTACATGTCAAGTTTCAACATTGTGCAGACATTGTAGTAGCCTACTGTAATGTTTATTTTTTCAGTGTGTCTGTCCTTAGTTCCCCATAACCCATTTGATGACAAAGCAAAGAGAGCAGTACAATTCATTGTGGGAGAAATGAGGTCAGAACTCCACAGAGACCAGGGGAAATTAGCTGCTTCCAAAAGTGAGTTGATGAAAGGCAGTCGTGCGTCCCAGACAGAGGCGTGTGAAGGGAGTCCTTATTATCCAATGTCCTGCATCAATGCTTCGTTGAGATACATTATTATACATCTCCCTTTGCCTGACCACTAGATTGTCTTAAACACTTTTTAAATACTCTATTTTCATAGAATTAGGAGGTAGCCCTTTACAAACTAGGTAGTCCCCCCCCCCCCCCCCCACACACACATACATATAAACACACAGAAAAGCTCAGAAAGAAAACCTGAATGAGGAATGTTGCATAAGGAAATTATTCTTAGTCATTGAACAGAGATGCTAATATGTGTAATGAAATACAGCCACAACATCTATTTATTTGGGATGTTGACGCACATACCTTGTTGATCTGATACAGGGCATCCTGTACAATCTGAGTAATCCAGATGAGGCACACTAAACTTTGACGCACAAGTCAAAATAAACAAAGAGAAAGACGAAACGTGTTGTCTAGTTGCAATATTCCATGTGTAGCAGTAGCTTGCTTGCGTTATAGAACAGTGTAAATATTTTTGAACCATGGTCGTATCAGTGTCTATCTTTCAAATGCACTGATAACGTCAAGTCTCTCAATCAATAAAATGGTTCACCTCGTCCACTGCTATAGAGCTCTGCTCAACAGCATCCTCAGGTGGAATATAAAGGTGAAAACACAATTGAGCAGCGACATCAACGTTCAGACTGACAATTGACAAAGATGAAAAGGATCAACCAATTAGCACATTCAACCTTTGACATTCTAAAATGTAACTTTTTTAATGAGAGAAAAACACCTCTAAATCGCAAACTCAGTACAGTTACACAAAGTGATGTGTTCCCACCATATTTGTTGCAAGCAGTTGAATGTCCATCAGATTTGGCCTTTAGGTCAGTGCTGACCACAGAGAGCCACATGACTCAGTGGTGTCGAGGAGCTTTGGGCCTGGGGATGATGGGAATGGGCCTGCTGCTTACGTGGGATAGAGGAAGTGGGGAGCCTCTTTGACATCAAGCATCCGACCGTCCGACCTGCAGTGTATTGGTTGAGTCTGTGGTTGTTTGCTTTCCCATGATTTATCGTGGCATTGCAGTTGACAGAGCAGCATGTCAATGGAAATAAACAGTCAGAGTGGTTTTATAGGATTTGTTCATCTGTGTTTTCTGCTGCTGACACCAGAAGCATTTATTGTGTGAAGACTCACAGGCTGCGTTTACACAGCAGCCCAATAAATTAATGCAAATCCCCACTAATTGGTCTTTTGACCAATCACATCAGCTCTGAAAAAAATATCTGATATGATTGGTCAAATGACCAATTAGTGGAAAAAGATATCAGAAACGGGCTGCCTGTGTAAACGCAGTGACTTTGGGCCTGGGCACTTTGTTTACCACGCTGTTGTATGCGTTAGAACAGAGCACATGACAAGGCAGAATGGAAGGTTACATTACACAGAGCAGTGGAACAGCCTATATAAATGACAACTCTGTCTGTCTGGAACCAGAGAGAAGAGAGGAAAGTAGAGTCTGCGTCTTGTCATACTCTTACCCTTAAAGGAGGGAAGCGGTCAGGCCATACCCTGGGCAGGGGAGGGCTGAAGATAAATAGCGTCTTGGGAATCTGTATACAGTGGCATGAGTCATGCGAGCGCCGTGCAGCGCCTACCTATGCCTGACATTTACAGCAGGGAGAGTGGTGTTTACAATGCCGGACGCGGGTGAACAGGCAGGCACCTGGCTTCTTTTATTGTCAGGGAGAATTCCCACTTCCCCGCTCCAATGACCCAGTGCAGTGTGGATGTGTAGTGATGGTAATGATGGTCTCTGATATTCCCCTCACTTCTCCTAGACTGACCTCCACTTCGGGTCCTCTTCAACCTGGCTTTGGCTACCCTACTGAAAGTTTTACACAAGATGAATAAATTACATTTGCCATTCCAATGTGTTCATATATTTTAAATATATGTGGTGAAAAACATGCAAACAAAAAATGCATTTCAAACCATATTTCTTGTATTTGCTTACAATAAATACATTTTCAACACATTTCGATGGGTACATTTCCTGTAGGGTTGGCATGGCTGTGCCAGGCATGCCAGCTTTGAGTCAGCCAATGCCCTCACCAGTCTCCAGTCTATTCATAGCACCACCACCGCTCTCCCATTTAGGCACACAGGCCAAGGGGGCCCATATGCAGACATTTTTAAATTCCAGGGGCCTGCTATTCTCATGCAGTGTGTTGGAGTTGGATGAGAGGAATGAAAAGAGTCCCTCTGTGTTTTAGAGTGACAGTTAAAGTGAATGAGGATGTACAGTATGTGTTTGACTTCTGGGTTATTATGTGATGGACTCAGCTTCACAGTCAACACTGTATGTGGTGTGTGAGATGTCTTAAGGGGGTAGGTCTGATTCAGAACCCCGCTCACTGCGGCTCACTGTGCTCTTTCCATCAGGGCTGCAGCCATGGTTCATGCATGACAAACCCATAGAGTAATCAGCCTACAGATAACTCAGAGGGATGTTCCTCTACCATGTAAGCGTGCCAATGTCTACACCCCAGACAGAGGAAACGCTGTGCGAGGAGAGGATCCAGGCTGGACATCAAGCAGGACAGATAGACCTGTGTGGTCGTGTTGAGGGTTGCTGGGGCCCCCCTCGCCGTCTGCATAGGAAAAACGTTAGGGACACAGAATCGTCCTCGATTTCCTGCTTCGCTCAGCGGCCCGCTAAAGCACACAATCCCTTTGTGTTCACAACTGTCAAGTTCTCCTTACATTGTCCAGGCCACTCCGCGATCTCAAGTTAAACGCTCTCAGATTACTGCTTTGGGTATGGTATTTCAAGCACAGCATTTGTAGGGTACCGGGGGCCTGCACAATAAACCTCAGCACGGCTTCATAACAGGATAAAAAATGGCATTTTTCATACGTAAAGAGTGTTGGAGTTGGTTAAGTAAAACCTGCATTGCTAGAAGAGTTAGCTGAGTCTCTACTGTACTGTGTCAGAACAGAAGTGCAGGACTCTGGGAGAGAAGAGTCTGTAGCCAGTCACCCAGTAAAGCCAGGGAACAGGCATTAAATAAAGACAATACCATATATGTGCATTCCCTCTCCATAGCCTTATGGAAACATATCACCTGGAGGTGCGACCCCGTGACCTTATCTTGTCACAGCACCCCAAGCATGAGACAATGGCTCGCAGATTTACAGCAAAGGAGTGCACTTTTCGGGTCGAAGTTATACTCTCATTTGACCATAATAGGTTGAGGCGAGGTAGAAAAAGTGTTGCTGGTAATTGAAGTTTCCCTGAGCAGAGGGAGAGAGAGGGCTGCCAAGCCCTGGGTGCTGGGGGTGAGGGGGCGAGAGGGGTTCTTTGGAGTTTTGTGAGGAATACAGTAGTACGGTTGCCATGGAGACAGGGAAGCACTCTTCAGGGCCAGCTTATGAAGAAGAAAAGCGACGTTGCAGCGAGGGCAGTGAATACAGCGCCTGCCTGCCTGCCTGTCTGCCTGCCTGCCTGTCTGCCTGCCTGTCTGCCAAGGGAAATAACGATTAGAGCCACAGGTCTTACCTTTCATATCTCTGTCTGTGGCTCCATGAATAGGCACTGTCATTCCCACTCTTCACCCTACATCCTGCTCTTAAAAAAGTCACATGCATCAACTTTCCCAGTTTCATCATAATGACTTGTTCCACTGCGTAAAAGGCAGGCCGTCCAAGGTTAGGTTATGATTAGTCAGACAAAAGAGGAAAATGACAGTTGATGTATCAGCGACATGACCAGGCCACCCTCCTCTAGCTGTGGGCATGTTGGCTAGTTTAGTTGACGCACACAGCTATCCAAACCATATATTTTCCCATAATGCCTAGCCTTAAAACTTTACCCCAATGCCCTTAACCCCTTTAGGTCTAAGCCCTTAGAGCGCAATATCTACTAAGCTAATATATGGAATTGTTTTAAGGACCCCTGCAGGTATAAAAAAAGATATACCTATATTTGATAAAACATTGAATTTGACATTTACTGCTATAGCCCATAGAAACGCATTGAATAACACATGTGTACATGGCAAACAGACAGTGTCTGTCCTATTTCTGAGAAATATAAGAACTTTGTGAGAGTCTCCCTTTTCTATATTGGTGACATATTATTTTGTAGCTCCAATGGTTCAGTCTGGACAACTTGTTCTGTGAGAAGATCTCTTGGAAATGAGGATGTCCGCGACAGAGAGTTCAGACAACTGACGTAAAGCTTGTGGATGTCGTAGAGCGAAACAACCGTTGTGTTAGTGAGTCTCATTTTTCGATGGTGGTGACACTAGTTTGTAGCTCAAACATTTCGGGTTTTACACATGATTTCGTGATGATTTTCTTGTCTGGATCCTGTCATGCATAGAAAAAGACCGCTTTCACAAACCCACGTTATGGAATAGGCTCAAACTCTATATTGGTGGAAAGAAGGGATTGAGCTGCAGCCACAACAAGAAACAGTAAGTCTTTAGCATAAACACACGGGGAGCTATTCAATATTCAAAATGACATCACTGTGTGACGCACAGGTCTGTCAATCTGACATAATAGTAGTCTACTTATAGGCTACTGTATGCATCCACAATTTATAAGTGGAATCATATTGCTACATAATCTAAACACTTTTCCTGCTTGTCCATAGAAACATTGCTCGAGCTTCTCAGTGTCAGTTGTGTACATGGTGATAGGCTATCACGTGTTACACAACATCCCAGGGACTAACACATCTCTGAGTGACAGTTATTTACAGTATGTTTGGCTGCCTCCAGCCTCTTTCTTAGAAGCACCAGCCCCAGGGGTGCATAGCGGTGAGCCACTGAAGGGGGGATTTCCTCACCCTTTACCACAGTATAAACTTACCCTGGAGGGCAACCAAAATGGCCGTCACTCCATCTCCACCTCTTACCGTTGTGCCATGGCAGCGGTAAATATTGATGTCTGCTGCTGTGTGTGACAGCTCAGGTCGGTAAAATGTGTCCTGGTATTAAACCCTCGTTTGGACTTGAGCCTCTTCCATTAATTTGGCTATTTTAGCAGGCATCGGCTGCATAGCGGCGGGCCTTGCAGACAGCTGTCCTCTGGCCCACTGGGGTGGGAGGCATTGTCCCCTGTCCTGTACACAGGACCAGATGCTCATCATTAGACAGAGCATTAGGTTCCAGGAAGAGACAGAGACTCGCACACACTGCTTTCACACACTGCTTTTTCAGCAGAGAGAGAGAGAGAGAGAGAGAGAGAGAGAGAGAGAGAGAGAGAGAGAGAGAGAGAGAGAGAGAGAGAGAGAGAGAGAGAGAGAGAGAGAGTGTGTATGTGTGTGTATGCGTGGTTAATGTCACCACTGTCGTTCACTGCCTGTGAATCGGATTGGCTTTTTAGCTTTCTAATGTCGGGAAAATTGTGTCCAAGACCAAAATCTTAAAGAGGATGTTATGGTTAATTAACAGGGTAATGTTTAACTGCCATTTGTAAACATCTAGATGTTTGAGAAAAGGCACGTAGGGGAGAGTGGGGTAAGTTGAGCGAAAGAGTTAAGTTGAGACACTTGTTTCTAGGAAACCATACACAAAATGAATAATTTGACCAAATATTTAGGAAGTCCTCATTCCATGGAGTCTGTGAAGGAAGAAACCACAAGGAAAAAGTGGAAAGTAGGTTAAGTCCAAAAAAACGATTTTCACAAAGTCAAATAAATGTATTGTGTTATAGGTTTCATGATGCTTGTATCTAAACAAAAGTAGATTGTTTTAAACATCAGTTGGGGTCTCTATAAGCTTCAAAATGAGGTCCTAAACCTAGCATGAAAGTGCATCCTTGTAGCTATGTGAGCTAATATAGTCAAAATGTTTACCTTGAGGTAAGTTGAGCCAATGACCACCATACCCCACCATGTCAGTTTAATGCATAATATGCATAATATTTTGCAATGTGTCATGCATATGAATTCAAGATAGTACATTTTTATTGTTGAGCTAATTGAAATGTTTTCTTCCCAGGCGTAATGCAAGGCATTATCGTTGGAATATGAGATGACAACAGGGTCTGGCCTATGTTAAAATTGTTTAAAAAATAAACTTACCCCACTCTCCCCTACTGTAATATTGAGTTAAAAGCTAGCGCGATGTAACGACCATGACATTAAGGTGATATCCAATGTGTTCCGTTCACATAAACTACATTTCTTCATCCCACTTTCTCGTAAAGCGCCATTATGTATTTTAGAATGGGTTATTGTTTATAGAGTGGCTGGATTATTCAAAGGTTCTGTCTTAAAGCTATACTTGAAACATTGAGAACATTGAGTTGACCTGGCAATAGAGCAAAGCATAATGGGAAAGTAACTAAACTTGCCAACGCAGTAGTCATTCCCTCACTGTCTCTCTGTCACATTCACTCATTCTCTCTCTGCTCTCTCTCTGCTCTCTCTCTCCCTCCGCTCTCCCTCCGCTCTCCCTCCGCTCTCCCTCCGCTCTCCCTCCGCTCTCCCTCCGCTCTCCCTCCGCTCTCCCTCCACTCTCCCTCTACTCTCCCTCTACTCTCTCTCTCTCTCTCTCTCTCTCTCTCTCTCTCTCTCTCTCTCTCTCTCTCTCTCTCTCTCTCTCTCTCTCTCTCTCTCTCTCTCTCTCTCTCTCTCTCTCTCTCTCTCTCTCTCTCTCTCTCTCTCTCTCTCTCTCTCTCTCTCTCTCTCTCTCTCTCTCTCTCTCTCTCTCTCTCTCTCTCTCTCTCTCTCTCTCTCTCTCTCTCGCTCTCTCTCTCTCTCGCGCTCTCTCTCTCTCTCGCTCACACACACACACACTCCTTTGTCATCCTTTTGTGGTTCTGGTAAGGGTTCATGCAAGAAGCAGAGTGTGGAGGGTGTGTGGGGGCCATCAGCAGCGTTCGGGTCAGGGCAGGGAGGGCCACCACAGCACAGTCCCTCTCCAGTCCGTCGCTGTCTATCTGATGGGCTCTGGGACAGTGGCTGCAGCCTGGACAACATCTGCTGGACCTGGGAGGAAATACAATGATGAATACTGCTGCCAGAACCATGGAGGTGGTTCTGGCACCTGCACATGCACATGCACAGTGTGATTTACTGTCTGCTCCTCTGCATAATGTACAGCGTTTTTGTGTTTATATTTCGGTGCATGTCTGCGTGTCTATAGGATAGGTGTCTCCGATCCACGAGGCCTGCAATGTATGCCATTTTCTGTCCTCACCATAGCTAATCAATGACATCAATGACATCATCAACGATATAGCTCCCAAACCAAAAAAGAACTCCAGCAGGACTGAGGCCCTTTAGGACTTAGGTTGTACACCCCTGAAATAAGCAGCCTGGCGGAGTGTCTCTGTGTAACCGTACAGCATGTCTTTGTATCGTCACTGTGTGTGTCTGTGTCCCAGTACAGTCAGTGTCTGTGCTCCTGGCTCCCCAGGAGAAGAGAGGATGGGGCCGGGAAGCTGTGTGCTGCTGCTGCTGCTGGGAAAGTGGGCCAGCACAGCGCTCACAAGGCCTCCACAGGAGCACTCCTTAAAAGGCCAGAATGAATGATGTCGTTGTGGACTCTCTTCTTTTCATTTTTTTCTTTCCTTCTTAAAGAGGAGAGAAGCCTAGCAGCAGGCTTTGTGAAACTCGTCGTGCACATCAGATACACACACACAACATCGATGACTTCAGAGGGCTGGAGTACGTAAGCCTCATGTCCATCATATTCTGACTGGTGCACATAGAGACCATGGGTTTATTGGACATATTGCTACAGTATGTGTAGTCGTTCAATGGGGCAATGTTTATATTTGTCTTTATTAGATATTGGAAAAGTAGAATAAATCCCTGAGTAGTATAAAACTGTTATTTCCAGCAATGCAATCTAATTGTCTCCTCCTCTTCCTCACAGTCAAAGGTACGTAGGTCTCCATGATAGGGCATGTTTAAAGGAGAGAGTGAAGACGAGAGAGGAAGAGAGGGCT
This sequence comes from Salvelinus alpinus, assembly GCF_045679555.1. Classification (NCBI taxonomy): domain Eukaryota; kingdom Metazoa; phylum Chordata; class Actinopteri; order Salmoniformes; family Salmonidae; genus Salvelinus; species Salvelinus alpinus. Next base: position 14,013,544 of record NC_092122.1, read on the forward strand.
GTCCACTTTGATAGAATGTGATATGAACCTGGTTGACAACATGATGCGCAGAGGCAGGGTTCTCAAGCGTTCTGGACCATTTACAGTCTGCTGAAGGCTCTGGAGAAGGGCGTCATTAATTCAACTGTCATCTGTATGACACCCCTGTTAATGTGCGTGGTTCAGTCTTGGGGCCACTGAAGATGGCGAGAAAAACAAGATCATGGAGTGAGCCAAGAAATATATGGAAACAATAGCTGGTTCCCCTTCTATGAAAAATAGAAACATTTCATCAACTACAATGTACAGTGGGGAGAACAAGTATTTGATACACTGCCGATTTTGCAGGTTTTCCTACTTACAAAGCATGTAGAGGTCTGTAATTTTTATCATAGGTACACTTCAACTATGAGAGACGGAATCTAAAACAAAAATCCAGAAAATCACATTGTATGATTTTTAAGTAATTAATTTGCATTTTATTGCATGACATAAGTATTTGATCACCTACCAACCAGTAAGAATTCCGGCTCTCACAGACCTGTTAGTTTTTCTTTAAGAAGCCCTCCTGTTCTCCACTCATTACCTGTATTAACTGCACCTGTTTGAACTCGTTACCTGTATAAAAGACACCTGTCCACACACTCAATCAAACAGATTCCAACCTCTCCACAATGGCCAAGACCAGAGAGCTGTGTAAGGACATCAGGGATAAAATTGTAGACCTGCACAAGGCTGGGATGGGCTACAGGACAATAGGCAAGCAGCTTGGTGAGAAGGAAACAACTGTTGGCGCAATTATTAGAAAATGGAAGAAGTTCAAGATGACGGTCAATCACCCTCGGTCTGGGGCTCCATGCAAGATTTCACCTCGTGGGGCATCAATGATCATGAGGAAGGTGAGGGATCAGCCCAGAACTACACGGCAGGACCTGGTCAATGACCTGAAGAGAGCTGGGACCACAGTCTCAAAGAAAACCATTAGTAACACTACGCCGTCATGGATTAAAATCCTGCAGCGCACGCAAGGTCCCCCTGCTTAAGCCAGTGCATGTCCAGGCCTGTCTGAAGTTTGCCAATGACCATCTGGATGATCCAGAGGAGGAATGGGAGAAGGTCATGTGGTCTGATGAGACAAAAATAGAGCTTTTTGGTCTAACTCCACTCGCCGTGTTTGGAGGAAGAAGAAGTATGAGTACAACCCCAAGAACACCATCCCAACCGTGAAGCATGGAGGTGGAAACATCATTCTTTGGGGATGCTTTTCTGCAAAGGGGACAGGATGACTGCACCGTATTGAGGGGAGGATGGATGGGGCCATGTATCGCGAGATCTTGGCCAACAACCTCCTTCCCTCAGTAAGAGCATTGAAGATGGGTCGTGGCTGGGTCTTCCAGCATGACAACGACACGAAGCACACAGCCATGGCAACTAAGGAGTGGCTCCGTAAGAAGCATCTCAAGGTCCTGGAGTGGCCTAGCCAGTCTCCAGACCTGAACCCAATAGAAAATCTTTGGAGGGAGCTGAAAGTCCGTATTGCCCAGCGACAGCCCCGAAACCTGAAGGATCTGGAGAAGATCTGTAGGGAGGAGTGGGCCAAAATCCCTGCTGCAGTGTGTGCAAACCTAGTCAAGAACTACAGGAAACGTATGATCTCTGTAATTGCAAACAAAGGTTTCTGTACCAAATATTAAGTTCTGCTTTTCTGATGTATCAAATACTTATGTCATGCAATAAAATGCAAATTAATTACTTAAAAATCATACAATGTGATTTTCTGGATTTTTGTTTTAGATTCCGTCTCTCATAGTTGAAGTGTACCTATGATAAAAATTACAGACCTCTACATGCTTTGTAAGTAGGAAAACCTGCAAAATCGGCAGTGTATCAAATACTTGTTCTCCCCACTGTATGTGTTAATCTAGGCCTGCAATACAAATATCAGCAAGATGTATCAAGTGATAATTTCCATGCTATGAAATTCTCATGCAGTTACCAGGAAGGCTCTTTAGCTACATCTTGACCCTAACAACTAATTAAAAAACACAGAGCATGTTCAGTAGCGGATGTCTTCTTCAGACAACAGCTGTTGGCCTCTCAGTTTCAGGGAGTCCAACTTTTTCCACCAGGACCTCACTGATAGGGGTCAAGGACTTCTTCATGTACACAATGCTACAGCATGGCCGAACCCAGTGTCCCTCTTAAACCCCTGTTTGCCTCCACACAGGACAATTTGGGAGCCCTGTCTCCACTCTTCGCTTTCTCCGCGGTAAACCACCGCACCAAAGGGCCTGCGATGCCTAGTTTGAAGCGTGTGTGGGCTGTTCCTCCTCTCCCCCCGACGCCCAAATCTGTGAGCCATCTGCTGTTATCTGAGGAATGTGCTGCACACTTTATGGACATATATGTACCAGCGCTTTGACGTCTTCCCTATTTTTAGACACCGGTCCCACTGCTGGAGTTTGTTATTATGATGTCACACAGGCTCTGAAAATAAATCAGTTTGTTTGTCTTAGGTTGCACCTCCCGCCTGCTTTCCATGTCAAGTCTGTTTGTGTTTACATGTCTGTTAAACTGGATTTTTTGATGGCTTCCATGCAGGCTGGTCACAGTTCCAAAGACATTTCCTTGAACGATTTCCAAATGCGGAGTTGATTGGAGGACAATGTGGTGTGTGGATTGGAACCATTTTCAGAGCTGAGAACCAGAAAATGGTTCCTTTTGCTGTGTCTTTTCCAATGACAATGTTGAAGTCTAGCTCCAGGATAGCGTAGATCTCGATTGGAGTCAGCTGCTATTCAGTTCCCTGGAGGGGATGCATGAAATTCATATGTAAAACTGTAACCAGAAAATATGCCAAGCATTAATGGACTGGATGATTTCCATGTCATATGAATTGGATGATGGGTACTTCCCTGCTTTAATTTAGTTGTCACTTTCTCTATCGTTAGATATATCATATTATTGTACCCCTAATTTGAATAGATAACAAGTCCATTATGTAATGATCACATCCTGAAAACAGCATGCCATGAGAGATGTATATGCTCTCCTGTGAGTGAGTGTGAGATTACATGCACACATTAACACTTGGGAGACCTGTGTGTGTGTGTGTGTGTGTGTGTGTGTGTGTGTGTGTGTGTGTGTGTGTGTGTGTGTGTGTGTGTGTGTGTGTGTGTGTGTGTGTGTGTGTGTGTGTGTGTGTGTGTGTGTGTGTAGAGAGAGGGGCATCAAACCACGCAGGGTGAGTTGATCTGGGGTGACAGGTAAATGTGTTTGACTAAGTCTGATTTAGGGAAGCTCTGACATGAGGAACCCCCCAGGGGTGTCTGGGAGGTACACAGTGACTGGCTCCACAAGCTGCATGTCACCCCTCCCTCTCCGACACATACACAAAAACACACCTTATGTCCTCCACCCTCCATCCTCCACCACACCCTTAGTACAGGCAGAGAGGAAGAGAAGAAGCGAGAGATTTTACTCTGCCCAAAATCTGTCCACGAAAATAGCATGGAGGTCAATGAGAGAGTGTGGAATAGCTTATTTTCTATGTGAGGTTTATTTGATTGAATAGAAGTTTCATAATGGTTAGGTTGTTACGAATGCACTGATATAAGTGAACGCACGTGGCATTTCGCAACTTTATATCGAAGCATTACCTGTTGTCATAGAGATAGATAAAGGACACATCATGGATATAACCTGTTTTAGCATGGACATTGCCATTGAGAGCTTCCACCATTTTAAAGTAGTCAACTGGGTGGGGATTCCTATGAGTTGGGAGATATCAGTCAATGAAGAAAAAGAAAATGGACTATGATTAAATGGTGATAGCCTCAAAGGCACTATGCTGTCACAGATGCTGTAATGGCACAGATACAAAGATGAGTCATCTTTCTATCTCTATCGCCTGTCTTCCACTTAAGTATCTGCCCCCTTATGGGCTAGAATTGTCCCACCTGATCTCGCCTCCTCCCGCCTGCCTTCCATCTTTGAGGACATGTATAACCATTGTTAGAGTGGTCACTTGACTATCTTGTCAATATAATAGACAGTCTTTGGTACATGTAATGCGTGAGCACTGTTCAGGACCTGTCACGGGGTTGATGACAATTTCCACATGATGAACAGCATCAGTCGCCGGCTTGTCTTCTCTGACAAGGCACACCTCGCCGTCCGGCCTAATAGCTCAGAGACAACACTGACATTACCTCATCATCATGTAGCAGGAGAGAATATCCATTCAGACTGGTTTGTTGTATTCTACACTATAAATCTCAACACTTTGTAATGTATACCTGCAAAATACGCTATACATTTTCCATTGTACCTCAGTATTTTTTAAATTTGTAATTTTATTTCACCTTTATTTAACCAGGTAGGCAAGTTGAGAGTAAGTTCTCATTTACAACTGCGACCTGGCCAAGATAAAGCAAAGCAGTGCGACACAAACAACAACACAGAGTTACACATGGAATAAACAGCCAATAACACAATAGAAAAAATCTATATACAGTGAGTGCAAATGAAGTAAGATTAGGGAGGTAAAGCAATAAATAGATCGTAGTGGCAAAGTAATTACAATTTAGCAATTAAACACTGGAGTGATAGATGTGCAGAAGATGAATGTGCAAGTAGAGGTACTGGGGTGCAAAGGAGCAACAAAAAAAAGAACAATATGGGGATGAAGTAGTTGGATGGACTATTTACAGATGGACTATGTACAAATGCAATGATCTGTGAGCTGCTCTGTCAGCTGATGCTTGAAGTTAGTGAGGGAGATATAAGTCTCCAGCTTCAGTGATTTTTGCAATTCGTTCCAGTCATAGGCAGCAGAGAACTGGAAGGAAAGGCGGCCAAAGTAGGAATTGGCTTTGGGGGTGACCAATGAAATATACCTGCTGGAGCGTATGCTACGGGTGGGTGCAGCTATGGTGACCAGTGAGCTGAGATAAGGCGGGGCTTTACCTAGCAAAGACTTGTAGATGACCTGGAGCCAGTGGGTTTGGCGACGAATAGGGCCAGCCAACGAGAGTCAACGAGGGCCAGCCAACGAGAGCATACAGGTCGCAGTGGTAGGTAGTATATGAGGCTTTGGTGACAAAACCGATGGCACTGTGATAGACTGCATCCAATTTGCTGAGTAGAGTGTTGGAGGATATTTTGTAAATGACATCGCCGAAGTCAAGGATCGGTAGGATAGTCAGTTTTACGAGGGTATGTTTGGCAGCATGAGTGAAGGGGGCTTTATTGCGAAATAGGAAGCCAATTCTAGATTTAATTTTGGATTAGAGATGCTTGATGTGAGTCTGGAAGGAGAGTTTACAGTCTAACCAGACACCTAGGTATTTGTAGTTGTCCACATTTTCTAAGTCAGATCCGCCCGGAGTAGTGATGCTGGACGGGTGGGTAGGTGTGAGCAGCGATCGGTTGAAGAGCATGCATTTAGTTTTGCTTGCGTTTAAGAGCAGTTGGAGGCCACGGAAGGAGAGTTGTATGGCATTGAAGCTCGTCTGGAAGTTAGTTAACACAGTGTCCAAAGAAGGGCCAGAAGTATACAGAATTGTGTCGTCTGCGTAGAGGTGGATCAGAGAATCACCAGCAGCAAGAGCGACATTGATGTATACAGAGAAAAGAGTCGGCCCGAGAATTGAACCCTGTGGCACCCCCATAGAGACTGCCAGAGGTCCGGATGTGTATATTGGTTCCTAACTTCCCTGAAGTTGCATATTGCAGGGGCTATTCGATGCTAACGCAGTACGCCACAGGATGTTTTTATGCTGGTCAAGTGCAGTCAGGTCTGGAGTGAACCAAGGGCTATCTATATCTGTTCCTGGTTCTACATTTTTTGAACGGGGCATGCATATTTAAAATGGTGAGGAAAGCACTTTTAAAGAATGACCAGGCATCCTCTACTGAAGGAATGAGGTCAATATCCTTCCAGGTCGATTAGAAAGGCCTGCTCACTGAAGTGTTTTAGGGAGCGTTTAACAGTGATGAGGGGTGGTCGTTTGACAGCAGAGCCATTACGGACACAGGCAGTGATCACTGAGATTCTGGTTGAAGACAGCAGAGGTGTATTTAGAGGGTAGGTTGGTCAGGATGATATCTATGAGGGTGCCCATGTTTAAGGATTTGGGGTTGTACCTGGTAGGTTCATTGATCATTTGTGTGAGATTGAGGGCATCTAGCTTAGATTGTTGGACGGCCAGGGTGTTAAGCATGTCCCAGTTTACGTCACCTAGCAGCACGAGCTCTGAAGATAGATGGGGGGCAATCAATTCACATATGGTGTCCAGGGCACAGATGGGGGCAGAAGGTGGTCTATAACAAGCAGCAACGGTGAGAGACTTCTTTCTGGAAAGGTGGATTTTAGAAGTAGAAAATCGAATTGTTTGAGCACAGACCTGGATTGTATGACAGAACTCTGCAGGCTATCTCTGTAGTAGATTGCAACTCCGCCCCCTGTGGCAGTTAGGGTTAGGGTTAGTTTCTGGGTTTTTGGTGGCCTTCCTGAGCCAGGATTCAGACACGGCTAGGACATCCGGGTTGGCAGAGTGTGCTTAAGCAGTGAATAAAACAAACCTAGGGAGGAGGCTTCTGATGTTAACATGCATGAAACCAAGGCTTTTACGGTTACAGAAGTCAACAAATGAGAGCGTCTGGGGGCTACAGGGTCTAGGTTAACCTCTACATCACCAGAGGAACAGAGGAGGAGTAGGATAAGGTTCTTAAGGCTATAAGAACTGATTGTCTAGTGCGTTCGGAACAGAGAGTAAAGGAGCAGGTTTCTGGGCACGGAAGAATAGATTCAAGGCATAACAGACAAGGGTATGGTAGGATGTGAATACAGTGGAGGTAAACCTAGGCATTGAGTGACGATGAGAGAGGTTTTGTCTCTAGAGACATCATTTAAACCAGGTGAGGTCACCGCATGTGTGGGAGGTGAAACAAAAGGGCGAGCTAAGGCATATTGAGTAGGGCTGGAGGCTCTACAGTGAAATAAGACAATAATCACTAACCCAAACAGCAATGGACAAGGCATATTGACATTAGGGAGAGGCATGCGTAGCCGAGTGATCATAGGGAGCAGTGGGTAGCTAGGTGAGCTGGAGGCACAGCGATTCAGACAGCTAGCGGGCCGGGGCTAGCAGGCTAGCAGAAGGGCCTTAGGGGGACGTCGCAATGGAAGAGTCTGTTGTAGCCCCCTCGGACGGTTACATCGGCAGACCAGTCGTGATGGATTGGCAGGGCTCTGTGTAGGCATTAAAAGGGTCCAGGCCAATTGGCAAAATAGGTATTGTAGCCCAAGAAATTGGCTGATGGACCTCTTCAGCTAACAGTCCGGTATGCTCTAGACAGCTAGTGGGCCGTGGCTAGCAGGCTAGCAGATGGGCCTTCAGGGGACATCGTGACGGAGGAGCCTGTTGAAACCCCCTCGGGCGGATTGCGTCGGTAGACCAGTCGTGATGGATCGGCGGGGCTCCGTGTCAGCAGTAAAATGGGTCCATGCCAATTGGCAAAATAAGTATTGTAGCCCAAGGAGTGGCTGATGGACCTCTTCAGCTAGCCGGGAGATGGGCCTAGCACGAGGTTAGTTCCAGGCTAACTGGTGCTTGCTTCGGGGCATAGACGTTAGCCAGGGGTAGCCACTCGGATAGCAGCTAGCTAGCTGCGATGATCCAGGTGAAAAGATTCAGAGCTTGCGGTAGGAATCCGGAGATGTGGAGAAAAAGCAGTCCGGTATGCTCTGGGTTGAATCGCGCTGTGCAGACTGGCAGGAGCTGACCGTGCTAAGGTTAGCTGATGACCGCTAGCAGTGCCCAACTGACTACTAGCTAGTAGCTAGTTAGCTGGCTCGCTTCTGTTGGAGGTCCAGATTCTAAAGTATAGAAAATAGCAGATCCATACCAATAGATTGTATATTGGCAGCCATTTTGTTTTTAGTATCTCTGGGCCTAGGATGGAGTGGGACCAGTGGGACCAGTGCAGTGTGACCAGGGAAGGAGGCTGTTATTGTGACTTTGGACATTCAGCTGACCTTGACCTAATTTGTTACTCAAAATTTAAAGCGCATCCCAGAAAGCCGTAGTGGTAGCTCGCCGCTTGGTGACATAACCACCATAGTCTAGTTCCATGGTCAAAATCATTGACCATTAGCAGCTATGCTGAAACGGTTACTGTGGGGTGTAGATTGGCCTTGGAGTCTGTCAGAGGGCAGACGTACGACACAGTTGTCTGGTCATGAAGGGCAAGGCAAGAGAGGGACACTGGCTGTGTTTGGAATAGGATTACAACAGGCTTGATGAGCTATTTCACTCTATTTGTTTAATGAGAGAACGTCTGTCTGTGATAAGTCAACACAGCTGAGTCATTCTACTCCTGTTAGAAATGCAGGTCTCAGCATAGCTTCCCTGGATGCTGAATATTCATATTCACACCTGTGACACCACGCCCTCCATCTCACCAAACCAGAATCACTCTCATTGAATTATTATTGCATTTTATGATAATACATGAATGCATTAATCCTGCTATGTTAATGCCAATGCCATCTCCTTCTACGTGTGTATATTGTATACTTCAGGCCATCTGTGTTAACTGATAAACCAACTGTATTGTGTGCGAAAATAATAGTTTTGTTTCAGCTCAGGAGCATGATTCTGATTCTTACCTCCTCACTGGTCTTCTGATTCTGGTGAGTGGAGAGCTGCAACATAAACGCTAATAATGAGTGTCTCAAGTGTAAAGAGAGGGGGAAGAGTTGTATCTAAGTAAGCAGAGGAACACAGCTCTATGTATAACTCTGGTTGGAGGGTCTATTCTGTTTGCTTCATCTTGCAGACACTCAACACTGCTGCTCCAGGGCTTCCTGTGTAAAATGGAGGGTCTCTCACTGTACATGTGCCAACTCTCCACGGTGGTAACCATGGCGGACTAGGTTTAAGGAGGATTATGTCTTCAATGGCCAGAGGCTCTGGTTGTCTATCTACAGTATTTTTGGTCTGGGCTACTATTCACTCTGTAGATGGTCAACTAACACTGGCTACAATGTTGTGGATAGATAATACTAATTTCCTGTAACTAGTTGTTTTGCTCTGGAACTGTGGGGTCATGGGGGATATGAGGCCGATGGGAAACAAGATATATGACACCTGTTAATTGAAACGTGAACCTGTCTGCATGCAGATTTGACTGCCTTGAAGTTCTGTCCATGGCAAATGGGCTGGTCTGGTGAGCTATGAACCCTGAGAGAGAGATGTCTCCACTGGGCTCCCATCCACTGATCATCAAAAGGGTTTGGGTTCAGTTCCAACTGAGGGTTGAAGACCCGACAGTCCTCAGGTTGAGTGATCGATCACGTGGCTGCCCTTTTCACCACATGGTTGTCATGAAGGTAGGCTAAATGGAATGGAGTCTGGTTAGGAGATATAACCAATAGTAACTCTAAAGGGGAAAGCCTTTGTCCCAGAGATATATTTTACTCTTTGAAGTCAAGAGGCTTTCTAATATATTCTCCATTATCAACCACTCATTAATGTTAACCACTGATATGTATACTGTCATGGAGAAATGGAGGAAATTAGAGACAGACAGACAGACAGACAGACAGACAGACAGACAGACAGACAGACAGACAGACAGACAGACAGACAGACAGACAGACAGACAGACAGACAGACAGACAGACAGACAGACAGACGAGGAAGTGACAAGAAAAATAAGGAACAGCAAATCCTCCTGTTGTTAATAAGCCAATAGACACAAATGGAGGAGCAGACAACTGAGAGTGCCTCTCGACCACTGGGCTCTTGATGAAGCTCCCAGTGCCAATGTTGCCATGGTAATAATTAGCAGCCCATAGGAGTGGACGGGTCAGCTGTTTGGTAGAGAGACTAAACACACTCCATCACCTTAATACACCGCCTCACCAATGGCGTGTATGTTGTTAACCTTTTATGACAATGAACGATGGATAGGCAGGCGTCTTTTTCCATGGTTTGCTCTGTCGGAGTGACTAATTTGAGCTTTTAGCTCTAACCCATTACCGGTTGCTGCACAGCTCCAGATTCATGCTATTATTAGACTCTTGATATGAAACAAGGTCAGTCCAATAGCCTTGTCTTATTAGGCTGTCACTACTTTGCCTTAAAGAGACATGTATCCCTGCACCAGTAGAGTAATGTGCATAGTATACATCCATTCATTACAGTAAACCATAGCCATACCATAGGAAGTATAACCCCACACTGAGGGATATCTTAATAGTTGAACGTTCCTTTGATGGACTACAGTATCTGTGCATGTGCAGCCTTTAGACTAGTAGAGAGAATGGAGTGACGCTATAGTAGGGAGAGCTGCTAAGTGAGGGGCCTGCCCTGTATCTGGCTGAGGCACGAGCTCAGCTGTTGTCCATGACAAGATCAGCTCTTGATCACTCCTCCTCTGGGGGGGGGGGGGGGGGATTTTGGCGAGGGATGCTCTCGCTGAGATATATCACGTGTTGTACACAGGGGCGCACCAGCAAGATTTGCTAGGTGGCATGCATTTGACGGACTGGCTGGTATTCTCAAAGAACTGCCTGCCCGCTCACAACGGAGAAATATTGCTCCTTAAGTTGAAGAAGCCACATGCTCAGTGGTGTAGATATCCTAAGAGTGTGAATTCAAAGTGACAAGCTCCCTGAGACTACAGAGAGAAGCTGAGCCTCCCCCCATAAGGAGGCTCAGAGCAGCACAGTGAAAAAGGGGGCCCTGGGACAGCTGCAGGGGGGGGGGGGGGGGCAGCTCCATCACAGATCATCACAGATCTGTCTGACCTCTGACCCCTGGATGCAAGAGTCAAATCCCTGAGTCTCTCTACTGAGAGTTTAGCCACAGCTTATTCTTTCCACTCCTGCCTTTCTGCTATCAATTTAGTGATGTGTTTCCATAGTTTGTTGGTAGTTTGTTGTTGGTTGTTTTGGGTCTTCCGTGAACCTCAAATTGATTGGACTCATCAACAACTGACATGGGCAACAAACTACACTTCAACACTTGAGAAGCTTGTCTCACAGAAGCGTGAAGTGTGTCACCCACAATATCAAACCTAAAACCCCAGCCTTACATACCATACAGTCAATTTATTAATTTACTTGGGGGAACTGCTCAATAGATTTCTATAGAAATTATGCAAACATGTGCACAGATATATATATACACACACACACACACACACACACACACACACACACACACACACACACACACACACACACACACACACACACACACACACACACACACACACACACACACACACACACACACACACACACACACACACACACACACACACACACACTTCGCAGCATGTGACTGGCTGCTGCGGAGATCAGCTTGCTATTATTACTCTACTCAATGAGGAGGGTCTGACAGAATCTAACCACTCTGCCTCAGCCAACTCAGCTCAACTCATGGTGGTTCAAAGTTCCACACGTAACATACTTTGAATATATACAGTAGAGGCGTAGGGCCTATTTGTCAATGACAGGCGTGGATGAGCACAGATGGAATCGGAACGGTTGCTTTGGGCCTGCTGCCTATTTAAGCGTCATGCTGTGCTTTTCTGGGAATGTGATGATATGTACTTTGCCCATTGCAAAACAGCAGGCCCGAGAGCGACACTGTCTGCAGACCTGCTAACTCTCACCTAATACCAGGGGCTGGAGGAGAGCTTTAAAATCTGACAGTGACTAATTGAAGAGGCTATGGTCTGAGCCGGCACTATCTATGCATTTCTTGCCATCGCCTTTCGCATCCCAGATAACATCAAAGCAGGACTATTTCTATCAGTGTGATGATAGCACTGCAGTCTGTGTTTTCTGCTCTGGGAGGAGTTGAGTGTATGACACAGGCGCCAACGTCGCCACGGCAGCAGGCAGTGGGCGACAGGAAGTGGGCGTCTGGCTTCACTCAGATGGTGCTCACTTGTCCACACTCACGAGTCACCCAGCTCTGAGTGGCTGCTGCCTCAGTTACCTTCAGGGACATGTTACTGTAGTTAGTGAACATGTCTGAAAAGGCCGTTTTACTGTCAATGGTAGTCAGTTATTTATTGGAAGGATTCTAACTAAGCTGTATTTCATCTTCAGTGCAATATCTGATCATTTACACTTGTCCAATATATTAACAGTTTCGCATCCACTCACAACCACAGGCAATAGCAATCATCCCACTGACAACAACAGGCAATAGCAATTATCCCACTCACAACAGTCCACAATATTGTATAGTCCTCCACCCTGGGCCTCAGTCAGCTATCCCTTATGCATGCTCTTAGACTGCTCACCTCATCTGGTTTTACAAACCACATCAGGGAACAGTTGCTTCAGAAACACTCAATTACAATAGTAAACACCAGCTTCCCCTGAGGAATCAGTCATAGGTGTAACCGTTCTGACACGAGATCACACAGCAGCACACACAAACAACAAGCCCCTGGGATAAGTCTTTATGACTTATGGCTTGTTTTTAATAAGTTTCAGTCACTAACATGTCAATGGACAATGCCAAAAAGAGAGTGTTTGTGGTTTGTGGTATTGATACACTTAATTTGTCTTCCTCCCAAACTTTTGTTTGATCTCTGCGAGGAACAGGAACAACAGCAAACAGTCCTCTGGCATCAAAGTGAAAGGTAATGAGGGACAGAGTTCGTCTGGATTACCTTCCCTCCCGGTGACACATGATGACTGGACTGGCCTGCATGCAGATGAGGCAGCTACTAATGGCCCACGTGAGCATTGTGGTAAACACAATTGTTTAATGTGTAAGGAAAAGACACCTAAACATTTACTATACCTTCAAGAGGTAGGTTAGTCCACATGGGTAAAGCCAAACAGAACGCAACAGTCATATAACTGATGTGGTTGGATGATGGATCACATGGTTGCCCCAGGGAGCAAATGACCACTGGTAGACAAGCAGAGGGGCTATGGCAGTTGTGGCGACTGACTACAGACAGGACCTGGCAGGTTGGGAAGTACAGGCCAGAAGGAGGGGCGGTGGAGAGTGGATATTAATTCACCTTGGGGGACGTATGATCTACTGTTTCTCTGCTGAGGCATCCAATCAGAAGCCTGTAACAAATTAGCACCATGATGTCTCAGAAGGCCTTGGCTGTAAGATAGATAGAGCTTGGCTCTCTATTTCACCCACAGATGGTTTCTTGGTGGTACCTGCCTTGTGGAGAGAGACAATTCACTGCCATGCTTGGCTCTGCCTGCATCGCAGACTTTGTCTAATATATTCCGCTCAAGCTACCAATGATCTCTGCAAATTTTATTACGAGCAAATGGATTTACTGTGTTTGACGTGACATCATCCTTACATAATGAATGGTTGGATCTTTATAATCTAACCCGTGGGAAAGGTGTCGCTGTTCAGTCTCACATACAGTATGTTGCTGTATGTTATGTATAGTAAGCATAAACCGATGACAGTAAGGTGTTTAGGTAGGAGAGGGGCCCTGCTTTAAGGTTAATATACAATTTCTCCACTATTGGCTTGACAATCAACGTTTGAAAGCAGAAGCAGGAACTTTTGAAGGTGATTTTGACACATATTTGACACATTTTCTAGTGTGTGTTTATTCGGTAGGATGATTTCATTGAGTTTGAGCACCTCCATTAACACATTGAGAAGAACAACACGCAGATGCTGACAGATTGTCAGTGTTCCAATACAAAACACTACAGATATCAATGCCGTCCAACACACGTACCTTGAACTCACTCACACTGTCCATCACATCACTGGGAGGTCTGCTCCCTGCAATGCCCAGCAGCAGCTTACACATCACTTTCCACTACTAGCTCTCATGATATCAGCACATAAAACCCTTTTAGCCATCATCCTGACACCACAGACATTTGGCGTGCTCCACCTCCCCTGTGACTAAACACAAAAGACCTCCCTCCAGGATCTCCTGATGGCTGTTTGCAACATAGACTTTGGTTCGAGGGGTGGCCAGTAAATCAGGATGAACTGGGCCTGATCCCCCTTCTGTGTATCTTGGCCTCCCACTGGTTCTCCTGGCCAAGAGATCCTCCACGCCTCAGCGTCGGTCCTACCAGGAGGCTGATTTATGCTCTGAGTCTGCAGAAATCAATTACTGTTAAGTCTGTCCTCATTATTATTTTAAAAAGATGGCAAAAAAGACCTAGATGGCAAATATAAAGATCCAATCTATCTAAAAAACTGGAGGCCACTTACACTTCAATAGCAGCTACCTCTCAGAGAGTTTTGAAATTTCAAGAGGAGTTAAAGAAGGGTGTCCTCTGTCATCATATCTATTTGTTACGGCCATCGAAATGCTAGCTATTAAAATCAGATTGAATAACAATGTTAGAGGATTTGAAATCCAAGGCTTAAAAACAATGTTATCTATGAATGCCGATGACTCAAGTTTTATATTAAGTCAGCAAGCTAGATCCCTGTGTTGTCTCATTGAAGATCGAGATTACTTTTCTGGACTCTCTGGACTTAAACCTAATTATGTGTACAATATTACGTATTGAATCTTTAAAAAATACAACTTTTACATTACACTGCAGTTTACCTATAAAATGGGCAGACGGTGAAGTAGACATACTTGGTGTTCATATCACAAGATATATAAATGATCTCTTCACAATGAATTTCGATAGAAAACTAGTAAAAATAGACAAGATCCTGCAACCAAGAAGAGGTAAATACTTGTCTATTTATGGGAAAATTGCACTGATTAACTCCTTAGTCATATCTCAATTTACTCACTTACTTATGACGCTGCTTACTCCCGATGATTCGTTTTTCAAATCATATAAGCAGAAAATATTTAGCTCTATCTGGCATGCTTAACCACACAAGATAAAGCGTGCAAATCTATATAATGAATATGAACTGGGTGGGTTGAGATTATTAAATATAAAAGCACTAAACATATCTCTAAAAGCTTCACTTATACAAAAGTTTTACTTGAACCCTAAATTGTTGTCAAGTAGATACTAAGAAAAGCTCATCCACTGTTTAAAAATGCCCTTTTGCCTTTGTGCAGATTGCCATGTCTCATTTTCAATTAATTGAAAATTAAACCTTTTTCAAAGTATCTCTCTTTTTCAAACAAGCATTTCAGAGCAGGTTACAATTTAAATTTCATCCCCCTGAAAAGATAAAACAAATATTACAACAAATATTATGGCTGAACTCAAATGTGCTGGTTGATAGAAAACCTGTATTTATGGAAAATATGTTTGAAAAGTGTATTTTGTTTTTAAATGATATTGTAAATTGGAATGGTAGATTTATGTCTTTCATGGAGTTCTCAGAATTGAATGGGAAGGTCTGCTCAATCAAAGATTAGAACCAATTGATTACATCATTACACCAAAAACGGAGGATGCAGGTGGCAGCTGGAACTGGTCTGCCTGCCCAATATGAAGGATCCAAACTGGCGGAGGAATAAAATGAGCATAAATAGGAAAGTATACCAGTTTCATTTGAGGGCCAGGATGTTGACAGCTGTGCCATACAGATTGTAAAATAGTTGGGAAGAGATTTTTGATATACCGATTCCATGGTAGGAGTTCAAGACTTGCCACCAACAAAATGTTGAATATTTGGGGCATGCAATCATCGCAGCTCTGCAGATTTTGTTGTGAGGATTCATAATCAATATACCATTTGTTTTGGTTTTGACCTCAGGTAGTCTGTTTCTGGTCTCAGGTTCTGGAATGGCTGAAAAAGCTTAACATTAATCTAAAATTTACCCTAGAAATAGCATTGTTGGGAGATCTGGAGAGACCTGGTCAGTCAATTTCTAACATACTAATACTCTTAGTAAAAGTATTTATCTTCAACTCGCAATCTGTGGATTGTATTCGATTAGATAGATTCAAATTGTATGTTAAACATCACAGCATTATTGAAAGATATACTGTGTGGTGCATAGAAATCCGAAGAGGGTGGCCAGCAGAGATAGGTGGGATGGGCCGAGGGAAGCTGAGGGATGGGATGTGGAATTGGAGACAAGTGGGAGTGGGATAAAATAGGCGGGGGATAAAATGACTGTCAATGTTAGCACACTCTCATTCAAACACACACACGTGCACATACACGGACACACATACACATACACAAATGTAAATAGTGCTATACATGCACTCAAACATACTCAGTTGGCCTTGCTGTTAGGATTTTTGTTGTCCCTGATGTCTTTAGCTTTTTGCATTGTTGTTTTCTGTTTTCCTTTGTCTTTGTCTTTTTTCTCTTTTGTTAATTTTGTTGGTTGTTGGTGCATTGGGGGATGGGGGCTTGGAGGTGAGGACTGGAATTATTACATTTTTTTTATTTAATTTTTTTATTCTGGGGGTGGGGGGGCCTGTGGGGGGGGGGTCTTGGATGGTTGAGGGGCAGCTATTAGATGACTGAATGTAATGTAAATGTTGAGCGGCTTCACTGCAAGTAGATTGTATGTTTTAATTTTCAATCTTTTTTTTTTTAACAAAAAAAGTCTGTCCTCGCCAGTGGTGTAAAGTACTTAAGTAAAAATACTTTAAAGTACTACTTAAGTATTTTTGGGGGGGTATCTGTACTTTACTTTACTATTTATACAGTTGAAGTTGGAAGTTAACATACACTTAGGTTGGAGTCATTAAAACTTGTTTTTCAACCACTCCACAAATGTTTTGTTAACAAACTATAGTTTTGGCAAGTCGGTTAGGACATCTACTTTGTGCATGACACAAGTAATTTTTTCAACAATTGTTTACAGACAGATTATTTCACTTATAATTCACTGTATCACAATTCCAGTGGGTCAGAAGTTTACATACAGTAAGTTGACTGTGCCTTTAATCAGCTTGGAAAATTCCCGAAAATTATGTCATGGCTTTAGAAGCTTCTGATAGGCTAATTGACATCATTTGAGTCAATTGGAGGTGTACAAGTGGATGTATTTCACAAGTCTGGTTCATCCTCGGGAGCAATTTCCAAACACCTGAAGGTACCACGTTCATCTGTACAAACAATAGTATGCAAGTATAAACACCATGGGACCACACAGCCGTCATACCGCTCAGGAAGGAGACGCGTTCTGTCTCTAGAGATCAACGTACTTTGGTGCGAAAAGTGCAAATCAATCCCAGAACAACAGCAAAGGACCTGGTTTGCTAAGGACCTGGTCTTGCAAAAAGCAAGACTACGGTTTGCAACTGCACATGGGGACAAAGATCGTACTTTTTGGAGAAATGTCTTTTGGTCTGATGAAACAAAAATAGAACTGTTTGGCCATAATGACCGTCGTTATGTTTGGAGGAAAAATGGGGAGACTTGCAAGCCGAAGAACACCATCCCAACCGTGAAGCACGGGGGTGGCAGCATCATGTTGTGGGGTTGCTTTGCTGCAGGAGGGACTGGTGCACTTCACAAAATGAATGGTATCATGAGGAGGGAAAATGATGTGGACATGTTGAAGCAACATCTCAAGACATCAGTCAGGAAGTTAAAGCTTGGTCACAAATGGGTCTTCCAAATGGACAATGACCCCAAGCATACTTCCAAAGTTGTGGCAAAATGGCTTAAGGACAACAAAGTCAAGGTATTGGAGTGGCCATCACAAAGCCCTGACCTCAATCCTATAGAAAATGTGTGGGCAGAACTGAAAAAGCATGTGCGAGCAAGGAGGCCTACAAACTTGACTCAGTTATACCAGCTCTGTCAGGAGGAATGGGCCACAATTCACCCAACGTATTGTGGGAAGCTTGTGGAAGGCTACCCAAAACATTTGACCCAGGTTAAACAATTTAAAGGCAAATACTAATTGAGTGTATGTAAACTTCTGACGCACTGGAGAATGTGAAAGAAATAAAAGCTGAAATAAATAATTCTCTCTACTATTATTCTGACATTTCACATTCTTAAAATAAAGTGGTGATCCTAACTGACCAAAGACAGGAATTTTTACTAGGATTAGATGTCAGGAATTGTGAAAAACTGAGTTTAAATGTATTTGTCTAAGGTGTGTGTAAACGTCCGACTTCAACTGTATGTTTGACAACTTTTACTTTTATTTCACTACATTCCTAAAGAAAATATTGTATTGTTTTACTCCATACATTTTCCCTGAAAATTAAGTACTCGTTACATTTTGAATGCTTAGCAGGACAGGAAAATTGTGAAATTCACATACTTATCAAGAGAACCAGTGGTCATCCCTACTGCCTATGGTCTGGCAAACTCACTAAACACAAATGTATCTTTGTAAATAATGTCTGAGTTTTGGAGTGTCCCCCTGGCAATCCATACATTTTTAAAACAAGAAAAAATGTTGCTGTCTACTTAATATAAATGGAATTTGAAATGTTTTATACTTTTACTTCTATTTTTGATACTTAAGTATATTTTAGTAATTACATTTACTTTTGATACTTAAGTATTTTTAAATCGCCAAAAGTTATGACTTTTACTCAAGTAGTATTGTACTGTGTGACTAACTTTTATTTTAGTAACTTTCTATTAAGGTATCTATACTTTTACTCATTAAGGTATCTATACTTTTACTCATTAAGGTATCTATACTTTTACTGACATTTGGGTTCTTTTTCCACCACTGGTCCTTGCTGGACGTCCACTGGGTCTGATGGAAGGACCAGGGTTGGGAAAAGAAGTGGCAGCCGGTTGTATCTACAGAGGAGATCTCTCTCTCCTCAACCCTTCTGTCTTCACAGTTGTCGGTCTGTCTTGAGGTTTAACGCATGTGGGTGGAGCTGTGTAAATGTTTTGAATCATTTCTTTGCTTGGATGGCTTTTTGGCTCAGGTTGTCAGATTTTGTCAGATTGTCCAGAGTCAGGCGGGTTTATCGCACAACAACATCTCCGATGCTGCTGACAGATACTAGAGGCTTCCCTTAACAAATGAAGCATCGTGTCAAACAACGTTACAGAAAATTAGCTAAAGCAGCCTATAACGGGCAACCAACTTAAGAAACATGTATCTGTATCACTATTATCCCCACTTGTTTTATACATAGGGATGTTCTAGATTTAATGTAGGAAATAAATGACTTTGAGATCCAGGAGCCGTTCCCATCAGAATTAGCAGGACAATTAGACCAACAATTATTGCACTCAAACCCATAAACACTATCATTATGAACATGACAGTAAATGGCACTTCCATTTAAATAGTGTTGTGGCATGCTCCATGACGACTGCCTAGGAACTGGCCTCTAGAAACAACTCCACAACCAGCATACAAGGAAGCAAAACCACACCCCTGCGACGTACACATGGGCATCTGCCAATAATAACGCTCGGTGGTGCCAAAATAAAAACCACTCTTCGCCAGTCACCCTGCATTCAGTCAGGGCTAAGTCTGAACCACCCCAGAGGCTGAGTCCACTAGACATTCCTTTCACTTCAAGTGCTCCCATCAAATCATTCCAGGTACTGGTTTGTGGTAAAGGTGCTTTATATTGCTCTTTGGTGTGCATTGTGTCTCTGTTATGAAAAGGAACACAAATGGGACACAAATACACAGACTATGTCTACCACAGGTGGCTGGTGGCATCTTAAGGGGTGGCAGGTAGCCTAGTGGTTAGAGTGTTGGGCCAATAACCAAAAGGTTGCTAGATCAAATCCCAGAGCTGACAATGTAAAAATATGTTGTTCTGCTCCCGAACAAGGCAGTAAACTCACCATTCCTAGGCCATCATTGTAAATAAGAATTTGTTCTTAACTGACTTGCCGAGTGAATAAATCCATTCCAGCCATTGTTATGAACTGTCCTCCCCTCAGCTCATATGTATGTTTATACCACAGGAGGTTCATGACACCTTAATTGGGGAGGACATGCTTGTGGCAATAGCTGGAGTGGAATCAGTGGAATGGTATCAAATGCCATTCCATTTACACCTCAGCAGCCTCCACTGGTTTATACTTGATATAACCATCTGACACACAAATAAAGTGGATGTCTCTTGTAAAGGTATTTTCCCCCGACAAAACACACACACAAACACTACTGAGAGACAAAGCAGTCCATACCATGGCTTACACCCTTGGGTTTCCAATCCAATTTGAGGCCAAGGAGGAAGTCAATAGTTTCCTTTAGATAAGTTGTTGTTGCACACTGGTCACTAAATGTTTTCCTATCGACCCACAGTGCTTCAAAGCACCCATGGTAAAAGGCTTCTACTTCTCTCTCTCATATCTAATGTAATTATCTCCATGGATTGGCCAGCTAATGTTTCATGGACAATAGTCTCTCTCTCCATAATGGCTCCTCTGAAGGAGTGGCACAGCTGACACAGATGGGCACAAACTAAGTAAACATACTAATATCCTGCTACTACAGTGAAACTACCACAGAGAAATTTAAGTAGAAAATAGAAACATATTTGTTCAACTAGTGGTTGTTTTGTAAACAAGCTATTGAAAATTGAAAGTCTGATTAAGTGACCATGGTCACATTTCATTTAAAAGCCCAGTTGAACATTCTTTGGAATGTAATTTGATCTGGCATTATAATCACTGGTGAGATGATTTTTAGTTTTTTTAGGGCCTCACAAATAACTCTAAATGTAAAAACAATGTAATAGCACCTCATCCTTGATGAATAAAAGGCTCAGAAAATAATTTTGATAAGACATGCATTTAACTGGCCTGTGTTGTACAGTATGTGGCCTGCCTGTCGGCTGATATTGGCTCTGCAACATCGATTTCACTTTTTCTTTTCTGAGGCCTTGGCGTGCAATGCTCAATGTGCTACCTTAAAAAATCTGCAAGTTCTACTTTTGGGTATTGTGCCCTTTTACACCATTTTGCCACTGTTGGTAAAACATAAACCTCCTTGCCTATTTCTATTGCCAATGTTATTTAATTGTTATTGTCTTCCTCTGGTAATTTCATATGAATTGGGATGATGTTCTTTGAACGTTATTAATAAACAGCTGAAAAAAAGAATGAAAGAGCTATGTTTACCAATCTAAGAAATTGCCATCACACTGCACACTGCCCTATCCCATATGTACAAAAGGAATACCTATGTAAGAATGCTGTTCATTGACTACAGCTCAACATTCAACACCTTAGTACCCTCCAATCTCATCATCAAGCTGGAGGCCCTGGGTCTCAACCCCACCCTGTGCAATTGGGTCCTGGACTTTCTGATGGGCTGCCCCCAGGTGGTGAAGGTAGGAAACAACTTCTCCACTTCGCTGACCCTCAACACTGGGGCCCCACAAGGGTGCGTGCTCAGCCCCCTCCTGTACTCCCTGTTCACCCATGACTGCGTGGCCATGCACGCCTCCAACTCAATCATCAAGTTTGCAGATGACACAACAGTAGTGGGCTTGATTACCAACAACGACGAGACAGCCTACAGGGAGGAGGTGAGGGCACTCGGAGTGTGGTGTCAGGAAAACAACCTCTCACTCAACGTCAACAAAACAAAGGAGATGATCGTGGACAGGAAACAGAAAATAAATAAACCCCCCTATCCACATCGAAGGGACAGCAGTGGAGAAGGTGGAAAGTTTTAAGTTCCTTGGTGTACACATCACAGACAAACTGAAATGGCCCACCCACACAGAAAGTGTGGTGAAGAAGGTGCAAAAGCATCTCTTCAACCTCAGGAGGCTGAAGAAATGTGTCTTGTCACCCAAAACCCTGACAAACTTTTACAGATGCACAATTGAGAGCATCCTATTGGGCTGTATCACAGCCTGGTACGGCATCTGCACCGCCTTGTGCGGGTGCGGTCTGCACAATACATCACCAGGGGCAAACTACCTGCCCTCCATGACACCTACAGCACCCGATGTCACAGGAAGGCCAAAACGATCATCCGAGCTGTTCACACCGCTACCATCCAGAAGATGAGGTCAATACAGGTGCATCAAAGCTGGGACCGAGAGACTGAAAAACAGCTTCTATCTCAAGGCCATCAGACTGCTAAACAGCAATCACCAACTCAGAGAGGCTGCTGCCTACATTGAGACCCAACCACTGGCCACTTTAATAAATGGATCACTAGTCACTTTATACAATGCCACCCTAAATAATGCCACTTTAATAATGTTTACATATCTTACATTACTCATATCACATGTATATACTGTGTTTTATACCATCTATTGCACCTTGCCTATGCCGCTCGGCCATCGCTCATCCATATACTTACATATACATATTCTCATTCACCCCTTTAGATTTGTGTGTATTAGGTAGTTGTTGGGGATTGTTAGATTACTTGTTAGATATTACTGCACTGTTGACAAATACAATTTTATTTTATTTGAAATAAAATACCTATTTTCTCAAATGTTTTGACTTAGTTTGACCAGTCATAATAAAATCCCTTGAAAAAAACTGGAAGCCATCCTGATAGAACTCACAATGAATAAAATCGACATTATGCTGGTCTCATTGCTCTTATTTATGATAATAAATGATAACACTCTAACTCTGTCAAGGAATGTACAACCTCCTCCTTTTCCTTTCATCTGCTGATGATGACGTTATACTGCAGATCCTGAGGTGACGTTGCTTTGTCTCGCGAGCTTATGGAAAACAATCCAGACGCTCTCTCAGGCCCCCCTTCCCACGCCCAGTGCGCTGTGGGATAGTGGCACTATAAAGTATATCCTCTCTCGGAGAAAGATAAGAAGCCCGAGACAGGAGGGGATGAAGATGGCGGACGCCAAGCAAAAAAGGAACGAACAGTTGAAACGGTGGTTAGGATCGGAGACAGACATCGAGCCTCCTATTCTGAAAAAGAAGAAGACGAAGGTGAAGTTCGACGATGGCGCCGTGTTTTTGGCTGCCTGCTCAAGCGGCGATACCGAGGAGGTGCTCCGAATGATTGACCGGGGTGCTGACATCAACTACGCCAATGTAGACGGTCTGACTGCCCTCCACCAGGTTTGTCTTTTACAGCTATAAGCCTAGACACTTCCCATACAAGAGCACGACAACTGTATGTCTTGCCAAAGATAGTAGCTAACGTTACCTCCTGCCACAGTAATGGAGAATGGAGTAATTCCTACTGTAGCTCAGTCTGTTTACCTAGCACGCCCGTCTTTTTTTAGACGAGACAGGGCCATTTCATTTGTTGGGCTGTGTTGATTGAATTGGATCAGAAGCAAAGGGGTGGATAAACTCATAAAATAACTGATTGGTAGCTATCCTGTTTGAGCTAGCTAGGTATGTTTAAATGCATTCGTAGCTTAACTAATGTTATATGGGTTGTTAACTATTTGGTCTTCGTTTATCAGCAACTGATTCAAACATCCAATAGTCAGGAAGAATGACGTTGGCTTGCTTGCTAACATTTAACCAGCCACTTGGGTGGTGCAGTTAGCATAGCTAATTAACGTCAGCCAGTTACAGGCACAGCCCAGATCTGCAAACCATTATTGGAACTGATCTGCCGCCCTGCTCTGGCTAACCTGTGTAAGCTATGAAAGATATTGTTGTTTAACAGATACTCAATTATTAGTCTTTGGCGAGGTTAAAACTGCAACCAATTGTGTTATTGGAGTCAATAGGAAGGACAGAAAAGTAACACTTTTTTTGTTAGTTGATAGCTAACTTGCTACAAGTTGGCTAGCTGGCTAACTAACGTTAGCTAACCTGTGGAAAGAACGTTTAGCTAGCTAGTGCAGTGGCACTGTTCGTTACCAAGCATAAGCTTGACTGCAGTCGGTCGGCAGTAAAACTCCATTCAAATTCAATTCAGATGTCAGCTTGGATCACGTCGAAGCTGTAACATGCAACAATATTTTACAATATGTTTAGCTACCGTAACTATGCCGCAGTCTCTAGACTAAAGGGCAGGACGACTGTACTTTAACTAGCTACAGTCATGACACATTTATATTTTCAAAAAATATTATGTAACTAACTAGTCTAACTAAATTATCATACAACAGCCCACTAACGTGTTACTAGCTAACGTTAGCATCAATAACCAGGTCTTTTGACATTATGTTGCTACTCTTATTATTTTAATAATACTATTGTAGAAAATTGATAACGTTACAATTTGTACCCACATTTTGTAATTGCAATTTGAGACTCACTTGTATTCAAAGCAGTTTTTTCCTGTGTGATATATATTACACTACAGATTACATTACATGTATCACAATGCATTTGGCCTAGTTTCTGTTGCTGCTATGATAAGGTGAGCACAGCCTAGTTATTGTGATATATGGAGGCTACAGATCTGTGTAATTGTATTGTAAGCTCTCTGCATGGATTGGCAATCATCAACTTGTGCTGTTTCAAAGTAGTTAGGAAAGTCTACTTTTAAAATAGCCTAGCTAACTAACATTCTTAGCTTAACACTAAGTAAATGCTCAGAATTAGTCATATGCTCATTTTATAACGATTGTTACACTTTGGAATTGGCTATTGGCTCTAAATTAGGCTAGCTGGCATATATCCTGCAGATGTGTTTGGATTGCAATGTTGCATTACTGACATGGGTTTTGCTGCACAGTAAACTGTTCTGCAGTCGGATAACAGCTGACACATTCTCTTTGAGAGATGTGAGGTTTACATGTCAATATCTGTCACTTTTAGCTGTGTGAAAGAAGCCAATCCTAGGTTTTTGGGCTGTTAATGTTATTAGTCAACACTTTAGCCTACGTTATGGCAGGTGGAGCACCAGCCTGTTACCCTGAATACTGACAACCAAAACAGAGTTCCCGTGGAAGCCAGAACCCCTCTAAGTCAGGGGAAAGTGTTTTTAAAACAGATACTGCACATTAACATTTTAAGTCATGCCATTGTTTTGTGTCATTGTAGCATGTTAATTGTTCATCAAAGGTTTTCACACAGGCGTAAATGCAAAATTGAAAAAATGTAGGCCTGCCTGTCTCCCCAAATGCATTTTAGTAATGTCAGAATGAATCATGGTTTATTGAAGTCTTGCATACTCAGTGTCTTGAACCTTACATCTCCAATGATCTCATCACCCAGATTCACACAAATGACTTTGTCTGACATTTAGATAGTCCCTGATTAGTAGTACATGTCTGTTAATTAGGGCTAGGCGATATGGCCAAAATATTATATCACTGTATTTGAATAAAAATGGACGTTATTTGAAGGTGTATTATGTTTTTTAATAATACAAGTTCTAAATTTGCTTTGAGTAGTGAGCTACACATACATACTTTCTAAGTGATTTCAATGGGTCTTTCAATGTTTTATACTGTTCAATTCAACTTCAACCCCAAAAATGTCATGAGTGACAGGGTAGGAACTAAAGTGTTGATGGGTGTTTCCTAAGGGACCCTATAATCTTTGGCTACATTTAATGATTTCTCTTAGCTCTTTCATGCAGCTAAAATATTCTTGCTTAGCATATTCCTCTTTAATTTAGAAAATACTGTTGCACAAACAACATGCTGATTTAGTTCTACACCATCAATGGTATTATCAGGCTGTATAGGTAATTACACTTGCTCTTACTCAGTACATTTATTAGCTAGCGATTAGCATTAGCGGCTAACAAGATTTAGGAACAACTTGCTAAGAAAAGACAAACTAGCTGTTTGCAGATGTAAGAATTACAAGCTAATAGTGTAATTATAGAATTCTAGTAGATTTGTATTAAAAAGAAAAGTGACAACTGCATCGTTGTCATCAACATTGTTGGATATGCTGCATTGACCACGCAGACTGAACACAAGTGTCTCGTGGTGGAGGAACAACAAATGTGCTCCTTGAGTGACAGGAGCCGGGGCTAGGTCTGTGTGGAATGCGGCATAGAGGGATGACTCAAGTAGCGAAGTAAACTATAAAAATGGACGTTACTCTGCATATCACATTTAACAAAACAAACATTCAAATACGTTATAGAAGGTAAAGTAAAAACCCAAACTGGTCCGTGCATCAATACTGGTATATTGCAAAAAACAGTATACCGCCCAGCCCTACTCTTAATCAGCCTTTCTTTAGGGTGACTGAGTTGGTCTTCCTTTCAACTGGAATTAGTCAGCCCCCCGCACTCCACTCCTGGGACAAGCAGAGTGAGGAAAGCATTTGCGACGCAGTGTTTGAGACCTAACCATGTCTGGAGAGACTTGGAGCAGCTTTGTTTGTGTTCCAGCATGTGATCCTTGGCTTCAGGATCTTGGAAAAGATTTGAAGGCGATATAGGGATTGGCGTTTAGCGTGCTAATCCTAGGATTTCAGGAAGGTCAGGCTGATGTTGGTTTGCTCAAACCAACAGAGATTTGGTTTAGGGATGTGCACTGTTATTTGAATATCTGAACGGACGTTGGTATTAGAATACTTTTGAGTATAAATTTTAGGGCCCAATAAATGTATAGGCCTATTTTAACGCTGAAAGAATTTTCTAAATGTAAAATATCCATGTTACATGCAAGAATATACCATGACATTTAAAATTATACTTTTAATAAAAACAAACCTTTCATTGTAGTTTATATGACGTTCTCCCCATAAAAAAGACTAGCATTCAGGTGTTTGTTGGCCAATCACTGCGGTTCAATGGATAGTGGGTTCACTATTGCAATGCAAGATGGAATATAATTGTGATTAAAAGTTAGCGAAATGAGTAGGTTACTACGAGCAACCAACAGGTAGGCAGTTGGGGGGGAGTGCAAAATGTGGCCTCAATTAGCCTAGCTAGCTATAGTTGGCTAGCTTAGCTTCTCTAGGCTACTCCAGTCAAGATGGGCACTGTTATATGGGATGATAAATAACATTGTGGCTTTTACAATCTAGGTAGTCTTGGCTGTAGACGAGTAGTGTCGCTCTCTGCCTCAGTCTGCTCATTCCCATCTCACTGGCACCTCCACAGCTCCCTCGTGCAGCAGTGCTCAAGTGTTTAAAAAACGTAGCAAAATGCATGTATTTCGGATATCCGACAAATCTAATTTGATTGGACACATGTGCCGAATACAACTTTCCCAACAACGCAGAGTTTAAAAAAAAAAAAGTAGAAACATATTTTCTGTTAAAAATATCTTGATATTATTTGAATAGTGACATTTTTGTTAACCCCCATCTGTGGCTCAGTCTGGGTTGCCTCTGTTTGTTTTGGTTGCCACGTTAATTGTCCCTGATTGCTTTGCTAATCATGATCCACATTAGGAATCTCTGCCTTCAAGGAGTAGGGCCAATTGGCTTAGAGAATCAGCTGTCAGAATGAATGGTTAATGACTCCCGAAGTTTTTTATTTTTTTAATTTTTTTATTTCACCTTTATTTAACCAGGTAGGCTAGTTGAGAACAAGTTCTCATTTGCAACTGCGACCTGGCCAAGATAAAGCATAGCAGTGTGAACAGACAACACAGAGTTACACATGGAGTAAACAATAAACAAGTCAATAACATGGTAGAAAAAAAGAGAATCTATATACAATGTGTGCAAAAGGCAAGTGGGATGGACTCCCTCCTATTAGCAGAAGGCCAGTAGTGGTAATGCACCCAAGTCCTGGTCTTGAATGGAACTAAACCAAACACTCTAAGTCAATTCTCCCCAATACGCCACTACCCATCCCCCATTCATTGTAAACAAGCCTCATATTTTCATTGGTCCCTAACAAGTCTTCCATGAAAACGTCTTTATTGGGTCTATAGGATTAGTAGTAATCTGCCTGTGGTTTGACTAGCCTTTTTTATTAATAGTCAATCATGGTGCCACTATTCACCACTACTGTAATAATTGGCTTAGTCGTGAGACTACTGTGGCTTTAACATGACTCTAATGCTGCTACCACGCAGGTACCCGAGTGACCACTGACCAGCCAGGCAGTGTAGGCTAATTGACATGGTAGAGTGACAAGTCTCCTTTCAGTTGCAGCTGTAGAGCTGTTATTTTATCTGCAACAATTGTTTATGGGGGTTGTCGGGTGCTGATGACATCAGCGGCCATTGACATGCCCTGAACCATGTCCCTTCCTGTTGACAAGGCAGTGACCTCTAGCTTTGATTGTAACAATGCTTTACAAGGAGGGTCACTCACTCCTCCTTGGGTGCAGTGACTGCACTGCACTCCCGCCACTTCTGAGTGCCAGGTTATAAATACCACCTGCACCAGTTCTTCTCAGTATAGATTGGTTTGTGGAGATGATTCTAAATTTGGGTATGAGTCACCGCCACACATACTCTGGACCGCTTAGCTTTGTACTGGAGGCCTGGCATGCATTTGGAGTTTGTGGACAGTCTGGCTTGAAAGGGTTTGTCTGTGTGAAACAGAGATCACCTACTAGTCACTGAACAATGGCCTCTGATGTTCACCTTTTGTTGTGAATGACCACCACTGTTCTCAACTATGGACCTGGAGGACTAGGCCTATTTGGTTGATTTGAAACATTGTTCATCTGAATCGGGTGTGTTAAGGCTTCCGCATACTACCAGTTCGGAATTGTTGTGATAATATGTGCACAAACATTTTGTGATGTTTTGGACTTCAGTGAGTTTTTTGGGGGGCTGGTTGGGCACTTGTTTTTTTTAAAATTATTATAATTTTTTCTGGAGGCAAGTTGAAGCAGATGATTACGCCCCTTCGTCTGATTGGTCAACAGTAGGGATTCTTCAATAAAAAATTACTTGTTTTTTTAATGCACATTTTCTCCCCCCATGAAATACTGAATCAAACATCTTAGATGTAAAACTGCGTGACTAAGACCTTGGCAAAAATGTCAAATTTAAGTTGTCATAAGATTATCTTAGATTAATTCTGAATATTTGGCTACGGTGTCTTAATGGACAAACGGTATTATTGCCACTTTTTCCAGGTTTTCAAGCATAAGTCTTTAAGGGAGTATGCGAGCACACTCTTTCGGCTACCTGAGTTTGACGAGGCACCAGCCGAACTGAAGCATGCTGACGTCTTTACTGCTGGGGCACAAGCCCTCTAGGACCACTGAGTAAATTTGTAACCCGGAATTGTAACGCTTTCCACACAGTTGCTACCCAGAGGTGAGGGGTGGAGAGGAGGTACAGGGAGTTGTGAATGAGGGGGCAGGACTGGAGAAAGATGTTTGTAGATATGCACTGGATGGGTAGCATTCCGGCCCTGTCGTCCTGGCCTGTGAATTCCTCGCATGACAGTTGGTGGAAACCATGGCAAAGGCAGAGCAGGCATTCCTCAGCTGTCACGCCCCCCACACAGTCCTACCCTCCTCTTTCTGCCCTGCCTGCCAGCCTATCCCCAGGCGATGCCAGGACCCAGCTGACTGCTGCATACTGTGCCCTATCAAGGCTTGGCCTACACAGGGAAACAACAGCCGTATTCACCCATATTTGGCCTTTCTCTTGTGTCATCCACATTGTATATCTTTGGTAATGCACTTAGTGTATGTAGTCTAGCTGGTACAGTTATT
This sequence comes from Salvelinus alpinus, assembly GCF_045679555.1. Classification (NCBI taxonomy): domain Eukaryota; kingdom Metazoa; phylum Chordata; class Actinopteri; order Salmoniformes; family Salmonidae; genus Salvelinus; species Salvelinus alpinus. Next base: position 14,042,908 of record NC_092122.1, read on the forward strand.
GTCAAAGGATTACATTTTTACTGGCTCATCAAAATAGCTTTTTGTAAGTTGTGGTTTTGACGTCACGGTGATGGTTTTACGACACCATTGGGATAGGCTCGATAAAATGCCAACTGGTCACTTTTTTTACCTTAACAGTTTACATTCCACGCCCTCACTATCGGTGTGTGAACTCTTAACAATGTAACCATGGCAATGTCTTATGCCAAGCTACTAGCAGCTTGGCGGCCAATTTGCGTACATACAGAGTTACATAACCACTGACTGAGCAGAGTATCCAGCAGCAGTTCAGAATCACATGGACTGCATGAATATTGAAGTGGAACCTATGCAGACAGCAGTGCATGGGGCCCTCACTGCAGTTCCATCCAAAACAGCACCAGTTACATTAACACATTACATAATTGCTCCAGCCCCAACCCTGAGATTCTCAGCTGTGGCAGAGGCTCCCAGTCGTCCATTGAGAGCCGGGGGGGGGGGGCTGTCTCATGGCAGGAAGCATAGATTAAACTTTCAGTAGAGGTGTTGAGATGTTTTTGCTGCTTGAATTGAATCTCTTGATTTAAATTTGGAAAATGTACTTGTTGACTTGATATTTTGAAGGTCTGGCCTTGTAAAGTGTCTTCACACAGATCCTATTGCTGAAATATTATGTTCTGGAACATTTCTTCCACCAGTCATGCGGCACTCTTTTGTTCTTAAGGCTGTAAACTCACTTACCCTGGTGGGAAGCGGAGAGCGTTTTGGTTTACCACGGATCACCTGATCTGAAGTGAGAATTGTGTGTCAGGACCTGAAAGCGCTGCCCAATTAGGGCTAGATTTAAGTTGATTTGGGGTGAAACGAGCTGTGTGACTTTTGATGACGGGGGAGCACCGTGTTCCTCATTGCTAGGGACATTTGTCGTTGTTCACCTTGGAAGATAATCAAAGGAATGCCGAACCAGGCTGAATACTTTCAGTCCGTTTTTTTTCTCCCCCATACCAAGGCCCAGAAGATAGACATCATTCTCTACCTTTTCCTGTAGATGTCACTCCGAGTCGGTTTTCTCATTGAAGGTGTCTATTCCTAGCCCTAAACCAAAGTTGGAGGTGGCCTGTTTGGCAGTGGACTGGGTATGCAGGTGCTGTGCGAACACAGCACATGGCACTGTTTGGTTTGTGGAGGAGGGGAGTCTTACAGTGGAATGCCCCACTTCCTTTGTTGAAACCATTCTGAGGAATGGTCAGAAACCCCTGCCTCTGGTGTTGGGCCCTGTCAACAGAGGCTGTTTAGCTCTGCCAAAGGTCAGTGCCATTACAAATGGCAGCTCTGAATTAAATGTAATTGTAGCCATTGGTTTATGGTGAAGGGGCTACTGTACAGCAGCTGGATGACCTTATATTTGTTATGCGATCGCGGTGATAATTCGTCACTGTTTGTCAAATTTTAAGACATTAAACAGTGGTCGTTTTTGGAGAACTTTGTAAAATCCATACTTCTTTCGTGGTTGAGGTGAGTTTAGCCGTTACTATTTAAAGCTCTTGAAGTACTTCTGGTAGAAAGGCACTATAGAAATCTTTTATTATAAGAAAAATATTTCAACCACCCCTTTTTTATTGTAGATTAAATTTAGGCTTTCTAATTGACCTGCCCAAAGGCAGCAATTCATGCATTTATAATACACAGAGCAGCTTGAGAATACATTAATGTCACTCAGTTATTCATAGTATGGAATGAAGACAATCTGAATCGTATTACTCTATGCGTTCAGTCGTCTGTCTTGTAGAAAGGTTAATGGCTAATACAGTGATGTTTTCATAACCGTATCAGTCGATTGCTTGTCAGTTGTTATGGACACTAGTGCATTAATAACATATTATAATTCAAGTGTTACGGGTCAACCAACCCAATGTTGATTCAACGTTGCCTTTGAATCATCAGCATAACCGTCACGGGCCTCTAGCTTGTGACAACTGTAATATTAGAAAAGCTCACAGAACTTGCACATTCTACCTGTTTATAATTGGTAGGTCTTGCTCTGTCAGGCGGGCCCTGTCTAAGTTTTCATTGAAGTGTTTCCACAAAACCTATAATCAAGTGCAGGAAGTCCTTGTGTCGTTGCGCTCGACTGCTTCTCAACATGTCAGGTAGTCTGCTGATCATGACACGTCTGCATGGCTTCCTTGCGCAATGTGTCACACATATTAGAAAGCAGACACCTTCCATGCCTGTTCAACTTCAGATTTTCTTGGAAAAACGACTCAATGTTACCTCAAATAAAACACATTTAAAATATAGGCATAAACATTCACATTTTCTTGATGTATTGATACACAATTTCTTGATGCTTTAATTTTGAAAGGGCTCGATTGGTAGGAACTGTCTGAAGTATTTGAGACTAGCGTCACTGCAGGTTGAAACTAGTTCACCTGGGGTTGTAGGTAGAATTCCTCAGCAGGGGTGTAAACTCGACCCTCTTTTGCCACATGTGCTCAGACAGACGTGACAGCCTGGCAGGCTGTGGAGACGGACTTGACCTGTCACACACTAGCAACCGATAGGCTAGGTGCTCTATGGATGCCGGCCATGATCAAAACGAGACAATGAAGCTGGCGACTCGGCTATACATTTAAAGGCAAAGTCACAGTTGATTTGAAACCAGAAGCTGCCATTCATCCACACCTGTGTACCACCCTCTCCCAAAAGTACATTTTGTGAGCTCTCTTTCCTACCCCTCTGCCCCATATCTCTGTCCACACTTGGGCCTTAGAGCTTAGAGCTGTTATTGAGCTGCTGCAAAAATTGTGGGATGACTTCAGCAGCGTGTCTTTTTATTCACCCTGTGGCACAGTCTCCTCTGCTCTAGATTGGTATTTAAACTATCCCAGGGTTCTTTGCTTTCCAGCAGTCATATGCCTCACTGAGTGTGGGTTTATAAGATGTTTTTGAACTGAAAACACCTGGATGCTGAAGACTGTGAATTCCTATGTCTTATGCAGCGAGGAGGACAATTAAGCCCAGAGTCTGTTTTGTTGTTGTCCTGGGAGGAAGAAGTTACATTCTTTCCATTAGTCTCAAAATGGCCGTATCTTTCCAGCCAGTGAAATTTGTGCAGCAAAAACTGTACTTAAAGCATTAACACAGAATTCTGCGCTTTTCATGCAAAAAAAAGAAAGCGTATGAAATATCTTGCTTCGTTTTGTAAACACCGATCTAAAATGCTGCTTATTGTAATTTCTGCATGGCATCAGACTAATGTAGTGTTTCTTGCTCTTCTCCACTCAAATGCTGTTAGATGAGAATTCACAATCAGCAGACAGCCCTCTGACTGATGTGTAGATACTTTTCTTGGCGTAGCCTACTTTTCTCTGGTGAAATGCAAGATTAAATTCAAGCAAATTGTTAGGAAATGTAGCTGGCTACATTCTTTCTATAATAAACATTATAAATATGATGGCTTTTGTTGTAAGCAATGTAAAACGCAGGTGAAATTGTTTAAAATCAGATTCTTTGATGGTCTGCATTTTGAAAATGCAGATATCTGAACGCGATCCCTGAGGTGAAGCCCTGATTACAGCCTAGGTGAAGGACCATAAGATGTAGGCCTAGACCACCCTAGAGTATGAGTGAAGGCCCTACAGCCTACTAGACACGACAGGCTTCACGCCCCTATGTGGCTTCAAAGTGGGCTACTTGCCTTGCTTAATAGTCAACCAACCCAGTACGCAACAAACTCTTTTTAGCTACCTTTGTACAGGCTAACCAGTCTGCCTCTTCCCCTTAGCCTGCGATGGATCTAGTTTTGTACTGAGCCACCACCAGCCTTGTGACTATGTGCCAGTGAAACTGCTGCGTGCAGTTGTGCTGACAGGGGCTTTTAATTATAGTCTGTGGTGTGTGTGCTGTGCTACGTGCGTGTGTATTTGACTGCAGAGTAAAAGCAGTGAATAGAGCTGCGTGTCCGTGTGTTTGGCTTGTGAGTTTTGAAGGCTGCAGGCATTGGACATCATTCAAAACCACTGATTTTATTTAGTATCTCCAGGTACAGTAATTTAGTGGTGCCATTAACACTGCTGAACAGACCAGAGTAGGAAACTATTCAGAACAGGAATATACTAGAAGGTAAATGCACTTTTCTAAATCAGTGGACATTTTGGTTCAATGTCACCGTTTGCATATTTTTCACTGTTCATTTCCTAATATTGTAGACTTGACATTTTGTAGAGCGTGAATATTGTCTGGTCGTTAAGTCTAATTGAGCTCCTATCCCAGATGTTGATAGCCTGCCAAATTAATAATTAAATGAACCAAAAATAAGCAGACTGTACATGTACCTGTCTGGAGAAAGGAGGCTACAGTCTCGGAAGCACAACAAAGTCAATCTAGAAGTATAACCTTTTCAATCCAAATAAGTGAACTTTTTCTTTCACAAGCAATGAGCCGTTTAGCATACATTTACAAAATAGATAGAACTCTTGGTGTACCAGTAATTTTGGTCCAATTTAGTCTCCTCAGACCACACTGGAGATTCATGTGAGCTTTCCAATGTAGTTGACATTTTCTGAGGCTCAGGGAGATTAGGTGTGCCTTTGGAAATCCCAACGCCCTAGTCTCCACCAGAGCTTTTCTCTGCTCAGGACTCCTCATGTGGATTTTCATTGGCTAATTAAAGGTGTTCTCTGCTGTCGTCTGTTTTGAGAGGGCAGGAGGACTGACAGGAATGTTTCTCTTCTTAAATGGGGGGGAATAGGATGTAGTGGGGGATGGGGGTGTTGGAGAGATTTCAGGCAGAGGAACAGGAAGTATTTGTTTATTTTCCTCATTTCCTCGTCGAGGCTCCACAAGTGAGCACGGCCTCATCTACTAACTCCTATTGCCTGCTTTTATCACTATAACCACCCTCCTTACCCAGCATTCGACACCACAACCACCACCACAGAACATACACCCAGCTCCTCTCCTACTTGAAAGCCCAGTCTGCAATATATGCCCCTCTTACATTGGAGAGCCAAGATAACCCTCCTAATTGTGTAAACTGTTTCCTCTGACTACTGTGTGGCTTAGCTCTTTAAGGAAATCACTTTGATGCTTCTCTGTCTTGACTCGTTCTTTCCCAAAAGCAGCCTTTTGGTGATACCAGGAACGAAAGAGATCCTGTCTCGTGAGCTAGGCCTAAGAAGATAGGACCATCATGCACATTACATTGCCAATGTGAGACATTGAGTTCAGATTCACGTGTGGAGGTGTTGATGGTGGCGCAGGGCCGGTGGACAACGGCTAGAGCCTTTACTCCAAAGGCTATGGAGGTGATCCATTTTTTTCAACCATAATGGCTATGGATTGTTTGAATGCCTGGCGGGCAGACACAAGCATACACGCTGTCCCTTTAACCTCTGGAGTTCAGGCAGTGCTTGCCTGGAGAATGACATGAACAACAGGCTTCATCAGTATTTTCTGCTCATGGCTGTAGGTTAACCCACAACGCACGGTATTAAAGGAGATTGTGCTACACACACACTGGTGTTACGGTGGCCGTGTCTGACCTCGTTGCCCCCCAACTCATTTGCCCCCCCCCCCCCCCCTCGGACCACTGACAGTAACAGCTCATGGAAACAAACTTGTCTCTCAAGCAGGGCTATTGTTTTGGCTGCAGAGCATAAACCACAATGTATAGTTACAATCTCCCTGGACTTTTCCCCCCCTCTGCTTCAATCCTGGCCTTTTTCCATGGGAATCCCAGAGCCATATATGGTCATCCTCAGCAGCAGTGGAGGCAGAGTTCTCTGTGCAGCCGGGTTACTGCTCCCAACAGGGCTCATCTAGTGGAGGAACCCAGCTGGCCGGCCCGCAGCGCTTTCCCCGCCAACCCTTCCCCTGGCCTCCTGCAGTAGCTTTGTGCTTTTAAATCACACACACACATTCGCTCACTTGCTCCCTCTTTTTAATTTTCTCTCTCTCTCTCTCTCTCTCTCGCGAGCACACACACACACACACACACACACACACACACACACACACGCGCACACAGTAAGAAGGAATTCCTTTTGTGGAAGTGACTGCGTGCCTTTGAGCCGGTGACATAGCCCAGTAGGTGTGGCCAGAGCGTCACTCGAAGCGCTGAGGAGTATTACTTATCTGGGAAGTAATCCACTGCTATGCTAGACTGTGGCTTGGCTGCAGATATGCTAGGTGGCTGCGGAAAGGAAGCAAGCTTGCGAGGGAGAGAAAGGGGCCAGTGTTGGTCTCCAGGAGAAGCTGCTTTGTCTCCATACTGTTGCTTTAGAAGGGAGTAAAAGGTATTTTCCAAAAAGATAACAAGGGCTCCACAGTGGAGCCCATCTCCTGTTATTACATTTAGTTGCTGACTCAAAAAGCCAGCGGTCATATTTGGGTTGTACACGTGATATTTTAAAGCCAGGCCCATGATGGATGTTTTGCTATTTCTGACAGCTACTCAAATGTTGCACTGCCTTCATCTCTCTCCTCTGAAATTAGATTACCAGTTTCGTTTTCTCAAAAGGCCTGTGAGGCTTGTCTGAAACTTGAGAGAATGGTGATAGTTTCTACAGAAGAAAATACATCAGTTATACTTTTTTATGGTGTTGATATTGTGACGAATAATTCTGTCCTATTTTCAAAGGGCTCAAAGTGCTTGGTGGCTGTGCTGGTGCTTTGATCCCACCTGGAGAGAGAGCGAGGCCTGAGTCAGTCGTTATGGGTTTAAACAGCTGCTCAGTCACCACACTGTTCTCCACTCATGGCACTCAGTGTTTTGTTTGTCATCTGTTCTGAGCTGGTTCCTGTACTAAAACAGTTTCTAAAACCAGCACTGGATGTGCCAACACCCATACCTATGTTTCCTGATCAGGAGCCCACAATATAACCTACAGTTATGGCCCTGATATGATCCTGGTAACGTTACATTTGCTTTAGTCCTTTAGCAGATGCTCTTATCCATAGTGATTTACAGTAGTGAACCCACAACCCTATCGTTGCAAGTGCAATGCTCTACCAACTGAGCCACACTGGTACAAGTCACGTTGTCGGGAAATACACAGGGTCCTAGCCATGGCTACTAGTGGTTGGAATGACCTGTTGGAGACCTGTCTGCTGGTGGGTTGATACCAGGGTTTCCGTTAGCTGGGAGTAGCCAGCCTTTGTCTGATTTATTTAAAATAACTTAAAGCCGATAAGTACAATTTTGCCGGCCAATTGTCTGTGAGGAGTCCCATTGCAAAATAATAATTTTTTGCCTATTCATTGATGGAAATACCAGTCTGTAAAAATATGTTGACTGGTCATGCTTATCAGTCTATAGGTTAATTTGCATTATTTGGTGGAATTGTCACATGCATACAGAGCCCTTTGAGTGTAAAATCTGCCAGACAGCACAAGAGCTGCTGCTGCATCATTTGGGCTTTCAAGACAACTGGGAACTCTGAAAAATACAAGGTCAAATCATGTCAGTTTGGAAAGTCGGAGCGCTTGAAAGAGGCCTGAGATTCCGAGTTGGATATACTTACAAAATTATTTTTCCTAGTCCCTGCTATTTTATTACCCCCCCCCCCCCCCCCCCGCACTGAAGTCGGATTTCATAGCTCCCAGTTTTGAACGTGGCATCAAACTGCAACAGAAGGCAGGCTTCATCAGAATGTCACACACCGCTTTGCAGTGAGCTGGAGGCCGTATGCATTTTGAAAACTTATACTAAATTGTTTTAAACCTGAATGTTTTAATACATATTATCACATTTTATAAGTCTTACTTTGCTTCAAAGTAACCTATTGTCCTCTTTCTAAATTTCTAATGGATATTTTCATCTGTCACGTGAAACCGCTTGCATGTGCAGTGCCCTTGTGACAAGTGTTTCCCGCTAATTCCGTTATGGAACAAACATTCACGTGGAGCCTACTGAATTGTGTACATTGCTGCGCCTATAATGTAAAGAAATAAGTTTATCAACATTTAGAATCTAAACGTTCTGATCTGTTGCATCAGACTCGTTGCGTTAACTTTTTTTATTTAATGTTGTCTAGGCCTACTGGTTGTGTGAATTTGGGATCTACCGTTTTACAACTGTTCCAGAGTCTGTTTGCCATCGGAGGGCCCTGCCAGAGGAAGTGGTGGGAGGGGTCCTCAAGTGTCTTCTCCTTGATGTGGAGTGTTGCTAAAGTTAGCTTGGAGCGCTCTGCACGACCCCCCCCCCCCCCCCCACCGTATCAGTAGGAAGTACAGTGCCTTTTAAAGTATGGAAAAAGCCCTCTGTCCTTTTTCTGTACTGTGGGTGGGAGATGGGGTTTGGAAGCGGTCGCAGGTTCTTTATGTTGTATGAAATGTTTTCCTATTGTGTGACTTCATTGTAATAGATAGGAGAACCTGTATACATGGGCTAGGATACTATTTTTGGAGAAATACTCTTGGTTGGAGCATAATGGTTAAACACATTTGACAGTAAATGAATATCTAAAATGCATTGTGGTCATATTACATTATTTGTCAGACTTTGCAGTGTCGGCCTCAAGTCTGGTTATATGGATGACAGACACGCCATTAGCAAGAAGTTGTATTTTTTGAGGGGGAGATTGTGGGTTTTTCCACAGAAATGGCCACAAGGATAGCCACCCTGAAGTTTCAGTTCACTTAATGTAGGCTGTCTCCATTATATTTGTTGTATCCATTTAAGCTAACCTAATTATGGTTCATGGTGACCTATGCTTTCAACCTGTCCAATAATATATTCTGGAGATGAGCACTGGTACCTTTGCTGAGAGGTCTAGCACCAGAGAACAGTGTTTCTGTCCTTTGACCATAAGCGGTCATGAGAACAGTGGTGGGGTGAACAAAAACTCGGAACGTCCAAAAAGAGAAGGAACCCTTCTCTCCCCCTGTTCTCAAGATTAGCTGTTGATCTTGTACTTGCGAGGTCTGGTCTGTGCGCTGCCTCCGGGGGCTGTCTGAGCAACCCCAGTGTGCTTTAAATGAACTATTTTCTCTCTTTATTTATGTTTCTTACAAAGGCCCGACAAGACTGAACTCTCATCGTCTTCTGTTTTTGGTTGCCATGGCCCAGGCTCTCGTGGTGGGTGGGGGGGGGGCGCAAGTCATTGGTGCATTTTTGGTCGTGCTCTGAGAACAGCTTTGCCTATCTCTGCCCGCTAGCCAGGGCTCTTGAAATCCTCTATTTTAGCATTGGGCTGGTGCATATGGACACTATTTTTTCTGCTCTTAATGTTTCCATATTTATCTCTGCTGCTCAGGGTGGGTTCATTAAGTTAATCTATAGATAGTGCCCTGTAATCAGCCCCATATGGGTGCCCTAAATTGAAGAGAATGTGTGAGGCGCATAGGGCACTGCTTCACTTGCCTTGCGGTTGGAGAAAGTCTCGACTGCTGGGGGACAGTCAATCTTTGTAGCCTGAGCTTGTGAACACAGCCAGCATGGAGGCTACCTCCAAGCGTCTCTTCCAGCAGACGAGGTTGGTTCTGTCATGTGTATCTTATAAACGTTCTACTGGTTAGTTCCCTCTTTACTTCCAACTGTCTTCTCCATTAAACAACGTTTGACAAGGCCAGGACAGATGCAGAGAATTCACTTGCGGATATCATTTCCTGCAGTCAGCACATGGACAGCTAGCTAGCAGGACCATGATGTGGAGGCATTTGGCTGTGCTAACATTGTGGTTTACTGCGTGAACCCAGTGGGTTTTTGTATGGGTCAGGTTTCACTGGGGTGTTTAGGCTCTGCTCTCAGACTACAAGAGACAGCCTCTATCTCTTTTGTGAAGTGTGCACTCATAGCCACAGTCACTTCCTGGCACATGCCGGCTGACGCTCCACTAATGGGAATGGGTAATCGAATGTACACACACCCAATAAACACGCACAGGTTTGATTTAGGAGTACTTTTCAGTGTTTGAAAAGAGCATCGGTTACAACAGTCCTGTGTTGTAGTCTTTAAAGTACCCTCCAGTGAAAATAAGATGCTAAGTGTTCTGTCACTTAGCAGCACTGAGATTGAGTGCAGACTAGTTACACCTGTGGTAAATTCCCACACAGTTTCTCTAATCACAAGCAGGACTGGTAAGAATTGATCCACTATTATAAATAATTCCAGTAGCCGCATTTGAATAAAACGTAAATGTAGAGATTCTTAAGAACGGTACAGAGCTGTGTCTTTCATAGAAATGTAAAAAACAATATTGCAACTGGTAAGGATGATTACATCTCGATTTACTTGAACTTAATTAAACATAAATAAACAGACTGTTTTTCAGATGGAGAGGCAAGTACATTTTAAAGCTGCAATATGTAACCTTTGGACAAACTGACCAAATTCACATTGACAGATCTATAACTCACATTTCTTTCTCATTTGAAAGCAAGTCTAAGAAGCAGTAGATCTGTTCTGTTCTTTGTGCTATTTCTACGCTTCAAATAGCAGGAAATACAATATTTCTCTACACTAGCTTGTTTTGTCACAAACTGAAACTATTAAAATTATTAACCAGGAAATGGCGGAGCTATTTCTCCATAGTGCATCTCTAACTCTATAAAACAATGGGGGATCCTGTCATAATGTGCATCATTGATTCATTTACTACAGCTCTGTCAGTGTTCCCAGAAACCCTCTCTTCCTCCATTAGAGAAGGGCATTCCCAGAAAGGCCACGTTGCCTGCAGGCTAAGGCACCCGCTATGGAGGTGCTTTACATATCACTCTCGCATATATAGACAATTCACCTGGGCCGGAGGGGACATGCAGTTTGCCAGGATGGGATGGCATTTTCCCCGGCTCATACGGCTTTCGAGACCTGGCCCTGACTTTGGACTTCTCATCTGCAGGGATGGCTGGGGAGAGGGAGGCATCCCTGGTTTCAGGGTTAGCGGTGATCCAGCCCTTATAGTTAGACTCATAATGTAAACCATTGTAAAAACAATTTGACACAACCCGGTGCGTTCATGAGTTTTAGTGACAAATGTCAAAATATATAAGGTCGTCAAAGCAAATCTGAGAAATTAATTTATATGAATTTTGTAAGTGCAGATGGTTTGCTCAGTAGGAAATTAATATCCAACTAGTCAGTGACACCTGTTTTGAGTTTGACAGCAACTATGTGAGCTAAAGACACTGTCGTGGGATTTCCTATGTAGAAGAACCCCTTACCTTCCAATGACTCATGTGTAGCTTGTGAGCGTCATGGAGCAGAACATGTTACATGTGCGTGCTTGTTTGATATAGTTTGTAGCGCAAACCGTTCAGACTCTACAGACTTAAAAAGACCTGGCCCCAGGGCTTTTCGGGATCTGCTATTGTCTCAAACACCGTTAATCACACATGGTTGGTGTCTTCAGATTCAGAATAAATAGATGAATCCGATGGTACAGCCCAGGATTATTTTAAAAGGGGTTTGAAGTCCAAAACGCACCGGCGTTAGTGGGACTCATTGGTTTAAGAACATGCTGGAAGGGAAATGGAGAAATAGCCCCTGCTGCTATACTCAGCTGCTGTCTTCATGTTATGTCTGTTAGCACAACCCTCTTCAGTATTACTATCAACGACATCGCTCTGTGTGGTTGAGGAACACTGGACTTGAACTGCGAGTCATGATGTTACATTTATTTTGCGAGTTTGAGACACAGCTTTGCCCCCCCCCCCCCCCCCCCCGTCTGTGTTATGCAGACAAGGCCTGCTCTCTAGCTAGAACACTGGTCAAACAGTGTATGTTTCCTATGGAGTGCGAGTCAGTACATGTCTGCAGTGTTTCCCCTATATTCAATAAATTAAGTGTTACCCTTGACACTGCTGACAAAAGTTTCCCCCAGGATTGTCTGTGTGTGCAGAACAGGTCTGTTCGTCAGGCGTCAGTCGTGGTGTGAGGCGGGCTTTACTCACAATGTCTCCTGTTATTACCTACATTAATAGTCAGATTAGCTCCCTCTCTCTCCCCATAGTGTGTTTAGCATTCACATAAAGATGGCTTTGTCTGCCTTGTTCGGCTTTAACCACCGAAACACTGCTGAAATCCCCCGTCAGTAAAAAGTTGTTTCAACCCATTCCCGGTATTGCTCCCGTTGCATTTCTCAGCGGCTCCTATATTGGTCAAGGAATGCCCCCCCTCACTTTAAACAGTGGCAGTGTCCCTCCTGCGTCATTGGGTGTCTCTCGCAGGCCACTGAGCGATGCCTGGCTGCCCCTCTCTGTCTCTGAGCGGTGACAGAGTGGGGCAGCCAGGTATGCCACTTTCCCCACAGCTCTGCCAAAGGACTGTTTGCAAAGGATGAGACTCACCATCTCCGCTTTTTTTTGGTCCTCCTCGTCCTGTCCCCTTGGCTGCCATGCTACTCGTCCCTGCGATGTTGGCAGGAACTCTGGCACCTGTCAGCTACACACAATTACAGCCATTAAGAGATTACCATTGTTGGGCTCCTGTAGCCAGTGGGCTGTGCCTCTGTAGGGGATGACGCGGAGGAGAGGGGAGCATCAGGAACCAGCTGTGAGTTCTCCTTAAGGGGCATGGTAGCAGATTTGTATACAAATCAACTGACCTAAATTGCTACTACCTTAGTTGCCTATAGTATCAGTCACCTGCAGGTATGAGACTTCAGATGGTGCAGAACAACGGTCCAGCTGTTTGTATACAGTCTACAGTTAGCTACATTATTTTGGTTTCAGCATTTAGCAGACAGTCTCTTATCAAGAATGACTACAATGTATCTAAGGGATGGTAACACAGAGGGGTGACTGAACTCTTGACAGACAGACGGGCCTAGCGTCATCTTGTCACCCAGCCAGAGTGTGGTTGTGAGCAGCTGTGTGGGTTGCGCTCAGTGGAGTGCCGTCTGTCTGCCCTGCAGCAAAGTCAGAGGAGCCCAGCCAGCCAGTGAGTTAAAGGTGGATACGCACCTGGATACACTCTTTCAAGCAGCTGCCTGAACAGCTTTACATCCTACGACCGCCACACACATGTGGGATATGTCCCCATGAGGGAGAATTTTCCTTGTTTTACTATCCTTGCGGGGACTTTGAGGATATCAGGTATCCATGAGGATAGTAAAATACACACACACAGTCCCAGATAAGAGCAGCGAGGCACACGCAGACTCTTCTCCAGCCCTGGCCGATGCTGTAAACGGCCCAAATTTGGACAAGGATTCCAGCCAGATAGAGCTGTGACCCAAAGTCCGGTGTGTTTTCCCCCCTCGTCGCTTTTGAGGCTTCATAGCAGCTCGCAGAGAAAGTGGGAAACTTTACAGGCAGCTTTTAGAAAGGGGGGAACCCTCAAGGTCAGAAAGTTATCAAGAGATCAAGGTTATGGAACGCAAAGCAGGGAATTCAATTCCAGGTCCTGGGTCCGAAAAGGGATCCCAGAATGACATTTAACAGTAGTACTCTCATTCAGTCAAATGAGGGTGGGGGGGGGGGGGCCTTTCGGGCATTCCTGATTTGTGAAATCCACTTACTGTAATAACTGAGATCTGAAACTTGGCATCAAAAGTGAAAGGTTGTTTCACAAATTTTGTCCAGCTTTAATCCCGTCGTGCCTGTGTACAATGTTTTGCCCAGCCTGGCCTTGTTTCTTTGTTGACAGTCACCTTGTTATCTGGCTGACTTTGAAGCGGGTGACATTTTAACCCCTAGGTCGTCACTGAGGTCTCTAGATCTGGCCCAGCAGCCCCATGTCCTCTGAACAGAGTCAACTCCCTACGGCGATCTCACTCTCTCTCTCTCTCTCTCTCTGCTACAGATAGTTGGCCTTTGTCATCCCTTTTACTTCTCAGCCTCGGCAGGGAACGCCCCCAACATGTCATTTTATTGTATTGTTATGGTTTGTCTTGGGATGCAACTAAAATTAGCAGATTAGTCTTTACAGCCATTTTGTAGTGTCATTGCTTCGGCCTAATGCTTTGCCTTCTCAGGTTTGTGCTCCTTGCCTCTATCAAGTCTTGGCATGCGTATTTGAAGGAAAAGAAGGCTCCTTTTAGAATTTCTGACTTAATGGTTTCTTGTTCTTAATGCAAAGGATTCGCATATTCCTGAGGACTAAATACTACTGAGTCGAGTGTATAATGGCGAGTGTGTTTTGGGTAGCTCAATGGACTTTTCTGTCTAACCACATTTTGACTGGAGTGAAACATTGGTAATGTTGTCTAGAGCGGCACAAATCCATAGGTACAGCCTTTGAATGGGACAGCCTAAAAGAGGGAGTGAAAAGTCAAAATGTGCATATTTTTTGCATATGAGCTGTCAGAACACCCAATTACCCCCATCCCAACAGCAATAGTACACCTTGAGGTATTCCAAACACCTCGGCTATGTCCTGACATTTTGGCAACCCCGCCCACATACCTCAACAATTTCTGAAGAAGTGAGGTGCCTCTGTTAAAACGGGGTGTGAGGTAGCCCCTACTGACACCACCCACTCCCTGTCGGCGGGGTCAACCGGGGGTGTGCACACACACACACACACACGTGCTGGTTCCTGACACTGAGGAAGGCATCACACACAAACATAAGCCTACCTGCATGTCCCTGAAGGCTTGTGATTTTTCTCCTTTCGGGTTTCTTCACTGAAGTTTCTTAGTGTTAAATGTTGGACTTTTCTAACGTACTTTTTATTTCTCTCTCCCTCCCTTCAGGCGTGCATAGATGACAACGTGGACATGGTGACGTTCCTGGTGGAGCATGGGGCTGCCATCAACCAGCCCGACAATGAGGGCTGGATCCCCCTCCACGCCGCAGCCTCTTGTGGGTACATGGACATAGCAGAGTAAGTACAGCTGCTGGGCTGGAGGTGTCATGGCTGATGTGGCGAGGGTCCAGCTGGAAACTTTTATGGACCTCTAGGGAATGGCTGGTCTCTAGGCCACCCTCCCACACACACACACACATTACTGCATTGGAATAACCCCATTATGTACCAGCCCTTTCACATTGTTGCCTGACGACTGACCCTGAATTAAATTCTGCTGTTCTGATCGCTACATACATGATCGTCGTATACATTCATCGTGGAGAAGAAATGTCCGTTTGGCTGGCGCGACATGGATGGCTAGCCAGGCAATTCACCTTGAGCAAACCCATTTTTCTCAATGGAGGCAATGACTCACAGGCACATCAATAATCAATGGTCAGTTTTTTTCCCTCCAATTTAACAAGTGTTTATTTTGTATCGCCAAGTGTTACAAGGCTATTCCCTGAGGTTTATGGCTGGTTGAACACGTAATTGTGCGAATTCCTTTTCATTTGGAGAATATCCATTACCCTCCCCAGACACATTTAGTTGTAAATCACTAGTCAGGTTAGGTCATCAATTATCGATTTTCTATTCAATCATCTTAGACTATGAAATGCAATGCTAATCAATTCAATCCTAATAGCTACTTCTTATGGAGTAGACAGCCTAAACTTGTCAGGGGTCACTGTTTTCAATGGTCTGTTTCTCCAAGGTGCATGATTACATGTTGATTGGGGCAACCGCCTGTCAGATGGCCCCAACAACCTCGCACAAGTTCCTTGTGATGTAATCAATATAGAGAAATCGGGGGTAACCTCCGGCATCAGTCATGACTCCAGTTGCTTTCCAATCCTTTCTTTCATTGTCCTTTTGAGGTAAGAAGGCTGTTTAAAGGGATCAGAAACCGGGCCGGCAAGTAGGGAGATATTATCAATAGATATTTTCAACAGGCTGAGAGCTGAAGGAGCTCACTTGCACTCATTGTGCAGTGACCTGTTTTACTTATCTGTATTATATTACAGGAGCCTGGCATGAGCGTTGTTATCCCACAATCGCACCCTGTGCAGTCTTGCTGCCCAAGTTAGAGTAGAATTATCATACTACGCTACCAACGTTATTGATTGACAAATTGTGCCTTTTTATGGTGTTTCATCAGCTGCAATTGGTTGTTGTAATTCCAAGAGCCACCTTGTACATATTACCGGAAAGTTTTATCCTTCAGAGTTCCCTCTCACCCCTACGGCAAATTATTTATTAAAAATAAGTAAAACAGCTGTTGAATGTTCAGTTTAATCATTTTCATACAGTGGGGAGTCTACCTTATTGCCTCATTTTCTCCATATCAGGGCTGGGCTGTTGAAGACAAGGGCTCTCTTTACTTTCACACAATGCAATGAGGAATGAAGGAGAAATGTGAAGGGCCTTGTCTGATATGGATGACTAATGGAGTGCTCTGGTCTTGGGCGACTCTGGGACCTGATGTGGGTGGTAGGAGCACATAGCAGCGCCATTTTGGCCCACAACACTGTCCCCGTCATTCCCATAATGAGGCCCACAGAGCCGGAAAGGCAATGGCAGCCTTTTGCGCCAGGCCCGTTGGTGTCAAACCCACAACCATCCGATGGCAGTAGTTCTGAGCGATTAACCAACACTTTTGTTTTTTTTAACAACTCATTGAATTCCATTTAGTTTTTCTGTGAGCTCAATGCACAGTTTGTCTCGAAATCGGATCAAGTCCGAACTGTGATGTAGTAGGGAGTTGCAGTTTCCAACAGGCCAATATTATACATAGTTTAGCGCAGAAAACATGGTAATGACTATAATCCATTGCGAGACTACTTGTCCAGTCTATAGTACAGACCGTCTGTGGGGCAGACCGAGAGAAGAGACGAGAACACTTCGTGGTATCTCTACCTGAAAATACATGATCTATGTGATAGTTGGTATTCAGGAGTCATAAAAGTAGGCTTTATTTACTTTGACAATATCTATTTTTTATTTTTTTTTACAGACAGCATAGGCAGCAGCTCTATAGAGATGAGGACTTGGAATGAAATTAGTCATCAAATGAAACAAATGTAATATAGAGAACTGAAATATTTTATTAAAGTAATGTAAAATTATTTTATACATAATAAGCAGTTGGGCTGGGTGGTATACGGTATTGATGCACAGACCGATTTGGATTTTTACTTCACCCTCTAACAGTATTTCAATGTTTGGTTTGTTGAATGTGAGGCACAACACCAGCGTGTCCGTAATGTCCATTTTTATAGTTCACTCCATTTGCAAGTCGTCTCTCCCGCTCCTGCATTCCGCTTCCCACACCAAGCCCTGCCCCCTGTCACTCAAGGAGAGCAGTTGTTGGTGTTGCTTGGGCGTGTAGTCATGAGCACTTCACTTGCTGTTTACTCTGGAGCTAATGCTAACTGCTGGTTAGCTGGCTAGCTAAATGTAATCGGAGTTGGAGCAAACCTAATGGCTAATTACAGCCTGAAACCAGTGCTGGTGTAGGCATAGATCTGCATGTTTGTGTAATGGTATCTACTAAATCAGAGGAAAAGGTGAAGTATGAATATGTTAGCTAGCTAGCTACGTAAAGGGAAACATAACTTCGTATAGGGATCCCTGGGAAACACTGACCAACACTTTGGTTCCTTTCCTTACACACGTCTTCCCTGGCTTATTAATTTGTGTCAAACAACTATGCATTCAAAGTGCTGCCCACTATATCCCAACTATTGAATTACAATCATTATATTTCCATGATTCCAACAGTACACCAATAACCTATGCCTAGATATCTCTTATTTTTGTATTTTGTTATACATGCATGCATACATACTAGAGGTCGACCGATTATGATTTTTTTCAGTGCCGATACCGATTTTATTGGAGGACCAAAAACAATTACAACAATACTGAATGAACAATGAACACTTATTTTAACTTAATATAATACATCAAGAAAATCTATTTAGCCTCAAATAAATAATGAAACATGTTCAATTTGGTTTAAATAATGCAAAAACAGCATTGAAGAAAAAGTGCAATATGTGTAATGTCAAAAAGCTAACGTTTAAGTTCCTTGCTCAGAACATATGAAAGCTGGTGGTTCCTTTTAACATGAGTCTTCAATATTCCCAGGTAAGAAGTTTTAGGTTGTAGTTATTATAGGACTATTTCTCTCTACCATTTTATTTCATATACCTTTGACTATTGGATGTTCTAATAGGTACTTTATTGCCAGCCTAATCTCGGGAGATGATAGGCTTGAAGTCATAAACAGCGCAATGCTTGAAGCACAGCGAAGAGCTGCTGGCAAATGCAGGAAAGTGCTGTTTGAATGAATGCTTACGAGCCTGCTGCTGCCTACCACCGCTCAGTCAGACTGCTCTATCAAATCCTAGACTTAATTATAATATAATAACACACAGAAATACGAGCCGTAGCTCATTAATATGGTCAAATCCGGAAACAATAATTTCGAAAACAAAACGTTTATTCTTTCAGTGAAATACGGAACCATTCCGTATTTTATTTCACGAGTGGCATCCATAAGTCAAAATATTGCTGTTACATTGCACAAACCTTCAATGTTATGTCATAATTACGTAAAATTCTGGCAAATTAGTTCGCAAACGAGCCAGGCGGCCCAAATTGTTGCATATACCCTGACTCTGCGTGCAATGAACGCAAGAGAAGTGACACAATTTCCCTAGTTAAAAGAAATGCATGTTAGCAGGCAATATTAACTAAATATGCAGGTTTAAAAATGTATACTTGTGTATTGATTTTAAGAAAGGTGTTGATGTTTATGGTTAGGTACACATTGGTGCAACGACAGTGCTTTTTTCGCGAATGCGCTTGTTAAATCACCCGTTTGGCGAAGTAGGCTGTGATTCAATGATGATAAATTAACAGGCAACGCAGGACAAGCTAGATAAACTAGTAATATCAACACTGTAGTTAACTAGTGATTATGTTTGATCGTTTTTTTAATAAGATAAGTTTAATGCTAGCTAGCAACTTACCTTGGCTCCTTGCGGCACTCACGTAACAGGTAGTCAGCATGCCACGCAGTCTCCTCGTGGAGTGCAAAGTAATCGGCCATAATCGGTGTCCAAAAATGCTAATTACGATTGTTATAAACTTAATCGGCCCTAATTAATCGGTCGACCTCGAATACATACATACACACAGTTGAAGTCGGAAGTTTACATACACCTTAGCCAAACAAATTTAAACTCAGTTTTTTCCAATTCCTGACATTTAATCCTAGTAAATATTCCCTGTTTTACACAGAACCCAAGCTGGCTGCGCGCGTGCGCCATCGTGCATAAATGTAAGGTTAAAATATAAAAAACTCTGAACCAATTACATTAATTTGGGGACAGGTCGAAAAGCATTAAACATGTATGGCAATTTAGCTATCTAATTTGTCCTATTTAGCTAGCTTGCTGTTGCTAGCTAATTTGTCCTGGGATATAAACATTGAGTTATTTTATCTGAAATGCATAAGGCCCTCCACTCCGACATTTAATCCACACACACAACTGTCAACCGAATCGTTTCTTGGCATCTCTCCTCCTTCCAGGCCTTTTCATCTTTGAACTTATATGGTGATTGGCATCTAAACTTTCATAGTATTACCACGCCGACCGGCAACAAAGTTCGTCTTTCAATCACCCTGCTTCTATAAACCAATGAGGAGATGGGAGAGGCAGGACTTGCAGAGCGATCTGCGTCAGAAATAGAAATGAATTATATTTTAGCCCTTGGCAACGCAGACGCTCGCGAGCAGTGTGGGTGCAATAATTGAATAACATAGGTTCCTACATTAATTTTGCAATGCGAGCTGTGTAGTCAGAGTATTAGGTCAGTTAGGATCACCACTTTATTTAAAAAATGTGAAATGTCAGAATAATAGTGATTCTTATTTATTTCATCACATTCCCAGTGGGTTAGAAGTTTACATACACCAAATTAGTATTTGGTAGCATTGCCTTTAAATTGTTTAACCTGGGTCAAACATTTTGGGTAGCCTTCCACAAGCTTCTCACAATAAGTTGGGTGAGTTTTGGCACATTCCTCCTGATAGAGCTGGTATAACTGAGTCAAGTTTGTTTCTCAGAGGTTAAACTAATGGACTGTCATTTTTCTTTGATCATTTGAGCTGTTCTTGCCATAATTTAGACTTAGCCCTGTGATAAAATACCTTCTGTATAGTACCTTTCCACAACACAACTGATTGGACATTCCAAAAATGTTCTTTTAACATGGCACACCTGTTAGTTGAAATGCATTCCAGGTGACTACCTCATGAAGCTTGTTGAGAGAATGGCAAGAGTGTGTAAAGTTGTTATCAAGGCAAAGGGTTTGTTTAACCCTTTTTTTTGGTTACTACATGATTGCATATGTTATTTCATAGTTTTGAGGTCTTCACTATTATTTTACAATGTAAAAATAAAGAACCCCTGGAAATGAGTAGGTGTACAGTACCAGTCAAAAGTTTGGACATCTCATGATATGCTGTTTTTACCATATCTCCCAGCCCTAATAAGCAGTATTGTGCAGTCACCACCATCTTGCGACCTTTTGTTAATAGTTTTATTCTGTGTTACAGCATTCAACCCACAAAAAAAAAGCTTTCTAAATCAAAAGCCATAATTTATTTTTATCAAACCCAACCGATCTCAAAAAGCACATTGCGCGGCAGTAGATGGCAGGGTGAACTCCTAACCACAAGGCCCAACCACACCTTGTAAAACCCAGCTAAAATGGGGCGAAAGTGAATTCAAAGACAATGTGGAACTCTAAAATGTAACGGCGGTCGCTGAATCTCCATTACGAGGGAAGTTACCGGAATGTGCCGGTTTCAAGTGGTGTGTTCTAATGAGAAGGGTCTGCGTCTCTCCACGGCTCTAATTGGTAGCAGCAGGAGTCAAGATCTCCTGCTGTTCCAAGAGCCTCTTGAATCAGCCAGCGCAGGGCGAGAAATCCGCGAGGAAAAGATAATTGGAGCGTGATTGACCACAAAAGGGTGAATCACTGGGCTAATTATGCAGTGAATATGTGTGAACTAGTTGTCTGATTAGAGGCAGGGTACTAGAATGACAGCATGAACCCCCTCTCAGGTGGTTAGGTCAGTGGAGGGATACAACAGTAAACCCCTCAGGTGAATATGGTGTAATGGCAGACTGCAATTTGGGTTGTTTCTTGATATCAGGAACCTGCCATTGGTCAGTTCCGGCCTTATGCAACTGATGGTTTCTCAACACAGATTTGTTTACACAGCAGGTTAGGTGAATTAGCATGGCAGGTTAGGAGACTGTTAAGGTTAGGAAAAGGGTTAGGCTTAGCTTCAATGCCACAGTTGTTAACCAAATAAAAATGTTATTTGTCACATGCGCTGAATACAACCGTTGTGGACTTTACCGTGAAATGCTTACTTACAAGCCCTTAACCAACAATGCAGTTCAAGAAATAGTTACAGGGGTACTGTTACGGAGTCAGTGTGTGGGGTACAGGTTGAGGTAATATTGTACATGTGTGTAGGGGTAAAGTGACTGCATAGATGATAAACAGCGAGTAGCAGCAGTGTAAAAGCAAAGTGGGGGGGTGTCAATGTAAATTGTCCAGGTGGCAATTTGATACATTTCTCAGCAGTCTTGTGCCTTCAGGGTAGAAGCTGTTAAGGAGCCTTTTGGACCTAGACTCTGTTCTCTGGTACCACTTGCCGTGCGGTAGCAGAGAGAAGTCTATGTAGGTAACTGGAGTCTTTGACAAACATTTTTTTTGGGGCAATCCTCTGACATTGCCTAGTGTATATGTCCTGGATGGCAGGAAGCTTGGTCCCAGTCATGTACGGGGCCATACGCACTACCCTCTAGTGCCTTACGGTCGGATGCCGAGCAGTTGCCATACCAGGTGGTGATGCAATCAGGATGATTTGGGGACCCATGCCAAATCTTTTCAGGCTCTTGATTGGGAAAAGGTGTTGTCGTGCCCTCTTCATGACTGTCTTGGTGTGTTTGTACTATGATCCTTTGTTGGGGATGTAGACACCAAGGAACTTGAAGCTTTCAACCTGCTCCACTACAGCCCCATCAATGTGAACCACTGTTGTCCCCAACGAGAAAAATGGCAACAGACCAATGGCGAGCTTCAATGGGTGTAACTTCATATCAAGAAACCCCTATATCAGAAAACGCCCCTATTTGCGCTCTAAAATTACACCATTCTCCCGCAGGTGGTTAGGTCAGTAGAGGAATACAGCATGAAACCCATAGGGTGGAGAGGTACAGTGTGAAACTCCTTGGGTGGTTAGGTCAGTGGAGGGATATGTGCTTAGCCTTTCCCAAGGTGTTTGATTTCTGCTACCAGTGGGTTGTGACCAGGGTTTCCATTAGCTGGTAAAAGCTGGCTTTCGGATTTTAAAATGCAGGTAAATAAATGAAATAGCCGATGAATAAAATTGGCGGCGGCCAATTGTCCTAGCGATGAAAATCCCATTGTGAAATAATGCATTTTTTGCCTATTCATTGATGGAAAATCTGTCAGACAGCGCAAGATCTTCTGCTACAGCATCTCAAACAGCAAATGAATAGGCAACAGAAGGCAGGCTTCATCAGCGTGTCGCACTTTGCAATGATCTGGAGGCAGTATGCAATTTGAGAACATATACTTAATTGTTTGAAACCTGAACCTTTTACTTCAAAGTAGCCTAGCCAAAATCGGACCATATCCGTAGAGGAAATTATTTTATGAACATCCTTTCCTTGTCCAGTAGCCAAAGGCACAGTCCTAGTCATATTAGCAACCCATGCTAGTTGTTGCATATTAAATCTCCCTTCTTAATGTCTAATATATATATATTTTCATCTGTCACTTTTAGGGCTGACCCCATTTAGTTGACTGTTCGATAGGCTGTTGGTTGACAGATTTATTTTAGTCAAGCAGTAGCTAATAATAATCACCATGGTGTACAAGACAACTGTCTGATTCACGCCTGTCTGAGGGGACTGATCCATTGAGGCCTTGGATGGCACAGTCATCAGACTAAGACGTGCTACTGAAATTGTATATGGTTACAGCACGATACACACCGATGTTCTGGGGTGGTTGCTGCAGCAGGGAGGACTAGCCAGGCCCGGCACAATCAAATCAATTGCGGTCCGACTCCCTCATTTGTATTATTTAATCAAGCTTAACACATCAGACAAGATCAGTGCATATAGTTGATTTTATTAAAACACATAGGATGTCTATATGGAAAAATACACTTAACATTTCGACCTATCAATTGGTTGAAATAACAGACTCTGACAGCCTATTTATTTTAGTCGGACAGCCCTATTCACGTTAAACCGCTAGCATGTGCGGTGCGCTTTTGACAATGGTGTTTTCGCAATTGTGTTATGGAATAAACATTTGCTCATAGCCTAATGCGTTGTGTGTGTTGCTGTGCTTATAATGTGAAGAAATAATAGTTTTATCAACATTTAAGCAAAATGTTCTGATATGTTGCATCACTCATTGCTTTTTAACGTGTTTTATTTTATGTAGCCTAGACCTACTGGTTGTATGACTGTGTGAGATCATCCTACAATTGTTCCACAGTCTGTTTGGAATACGCTATTTATTTTTCTACAAGCTGACCAATAGAATAGGTCACTTTTTCTACTATGGGGGTTAGTAGATTGACAAAGGCTAGTGATTTTGCTTCTTTGTTGTCTTGTTGACTGAGGAAAAGTAAATGTGGATGATTTTTCAAAGTGCGACTCAGAATTTGGTGAAGACCACGCATTGTTCATCCTCGACTTGTATGTTCTGTTAATATGAATTACCATAATCTAAATGTGATTTCTGTCATTTTGAGCACCGTCCGGTAAATTTTTATATGCTGCCGGTCAAATATCCGTCGCCACATTTTCGTAACGGAATACCTGGTTATGACGTACAGGTTTTCATAATATATTCACTCGACTGTTTCCCTGCAGGTGAAGAACAAATTGACAGAGTTATGGTAATTTGTAAATGCATCTATTTTCCAATCCTCGTAAATGTGTCAATTTCATAGGCCTACAGCAGTAGCTTATATAGGCCTAATACATAGAATGAGATGGACATGATTTCCTAGGCATTTTGATTTAACTTGATTTAACCTGGGTTAAATAAGAGACTTGATCCATCCATATTGATTCAGTGAAGAATGAATTTACTACTACTGAGTGTTACTAATACTACTTGGACTACTACTTACCTGTCCTAAGTAAGTGTGTGTGTTTGTGCAGGTATCTGATTGGCCAGGGAGCCAGCGTGGGGGTGGTGAACAGTGAGGGGGAGACACCACTGGACATCGCTGAGGAGGAGGCCATGGAGGAGCTCCTGAAGAATGAGATCAACCGACAAGGTACAGACAGACCGCAGCACTGACTCACTCGGTCTGCCCCACACTGACCTGCTAATCAACAACAACTCTTTCACTTCTGCTTTCAGTTGAACCATTGCCGGTCAAACATTGTCCACCAAGCACATCATTAATGGGGCTTTTTACATCTATGTAATTGGAAGGGATGTGCCTAAAACGACATAATGGAAATGTTTTTCATTAAGTTTTCAAATTAGATTACTTTTTAATGACAAACGAGTGCTGCTACTTTGCTAGCATCATTCTGTGTTTGCTACATACCAGGCAGTTATGCGCTGCCTTTCCAAATAGACGGTTAAGGGATGAGAGGTTGTGTGAGTGTGCGCAGTGGATCGTGGTACATGCATCTAGGCCGCTGTGGCCTCCGGTCATATCAGGAAGCAGGCCTCCAGTGGCGTGCACTCAGCTTGGTTCAATAGCACTACAGCCTCCATGGCCAACACCTCACTGGTCTAGTCTAATTCCCCCTTTACTACTTCACCCAATACCAGTACATGATGTCCAGGTATGTCATGCATGTACCGTGTCATAAAGCATTTATGAAATCAAGTGAGACCCAGTCCCGGCAGCTTTGCCTCGGTGGAGAAGTTACATAATGGAGTTTAATGCGATCCACTTAAACTCTGGGTTTCTCTTTGTGGTGAGTCTAAACTGGATGGAAGGCTTTTTCTATTTTTAGCCCTCTGTGTTGTTGAGATGATGAAATGTACCCCCCCCCCCCCCCGTCTGAGGCCTTGTTCAGACGTGCTAATGGCCCCGGGGACAAACCGCTCCTCTGCTCATGATGTAGCTGCGTTGTCGGAAGATTATGGCGTTCTCGTTCACCTAGTAGCCATTCCAAATGCACCTCATCAAATCCACTAAGTGTGGCTGGACACCTTTGCGCTGTTTACGTTGTTAGCCATGCTAGCCACCAGCAATAATTAGAAGTTAGGTAGCAGCTTGTCAGACAGCAGGCCCACCCCCTCTGCTGTTTGCACCCTTCTCTGCTTAGGTTGCTCCTCCCGGTGTAGACGTGTAGAACTAGGGCTCGGCGTTATTGTTTTTGACGGTATGTTATGTTTTTGAATAATTAAAGCTCTACATTTGAGTAGTGCGTGACCCTACAGTGGCAACACATACAGTCTAAGTGATTTCAATGGATCTTTCTCCATTCTGTTTTCTACTGTTCAATTCAACTTCATTTTTTTTTTTTATCTGCATTTCCTGCACTCATTTGAGAATTTTCACACTGCCACAGTACGGCTGCACGATATAGGCAAAAAAACTAGGCCTTATTTTTAACCAAATGTTGCATTTGCGATTTGACTTATGATTTTAGATCAAAACAATTCGGTAAACTGTTGGAATCATGGAAATATAATATTTATTTTAATTCTATAGTTGGAATATAAATAATAGTGGGTATTTTGAAGTGTTTGACATGACAACGTATGAAAATGCCAGGGAGGAGTTGACAGGGTAGGAACCAAAGTGGTGGTCTGTTTCCTAAGGGACCCTATAATCTTTGCCTACATTAAATGTTTCTTCATGTAGACAACATTCACACTTTGCCTATACCTCTGATTTATAAGATACTGTTGCACAAACATGCTGATTTATGCCTGCACTGGTATCCGGCTGTATTAACTAGCTACGTTTTCTCTGACTCAGTACATTTATTAGCGGCAAACATGATTTAGCTAAAACGTGCTAAGAGAAGACAAACTCGCTGTTTGCAGATGTAAGAAACACAAACTAATGTAATTATTGAACGCTTGTGGATTTATTATTAACTTCATATGGCTGCAATCCCGTTAACGGGATCGATATGACAACAGCCAGAGAAAGTGCAGGGCGCCAAATTCAAACAACAGAAATCTCATACTTTAAATTCCTCAAACATACATGTGTCTTATACCATTTTAAAGGTCATCTTGTTGTTAATCCCACCAGTGTCCGATTTCAAATAGGCTTTTCAGCAAAAGCACCACAAACGATTGTTAGGTCACCACCAACTCAAAGAAAAATTCTGCCATTTTTCCAGCCAAAGAGAGGAGCCATCAATCATATGCCTTTTTAACATGCAAACGTTTCTACCCCCTGGCTGTATCTGATCAGTGATACCACATAATTTTTTGTGTCGAAGGGCAGTTACACTGGCAATTAGTTTGCAGCAGAGTTGCAGCACGAGTGGATTGCCCAAGCTGTTCGTTGGAACTCCACATAGGGAATGAATTCATGAGCATTTGTTCTTGAATTTACCACAATGTCTAGAGCAGCTCTCCGTGTTCAGTAAGGGACAGTGTTGTGCAACTCCCTCTGTATGTTTTAATGGGATTTTCACCTCCCGTCGCATAGTCTCCTCTCGAAAGAGATACATTTTTAGTCATGGGGTTAAACTCGTTAAGGAGCCTCCACTGTTCCCCCACAGCCGGGCGGCTGGCTCCACCTTCAGATCCCATCTCTGCCTCCCAGACAGTAGCTCCACGCCGGCCAGGTGACTGGGCTGCCTGTACCACCCCCCCACTCCCTCTATAGCTGGCCATAAGGGCTGTCTCTGGTGCCACCCCACCCAGTTTCCCTGCTCAATGTGTTGGGGTAATTTTTGTTTTGGCTTGTCAACAGGTTTTCCCTCAGCTGAATTTAGTCCTGTGTTATCACATCCTCAGAGGTCCAGGTGACTGTCCTCCGAGGATTCACATGTTTGCTCCATGGCCGATTCGTTGGGATATTTTCCATTTTGGCATTACCAGACCATATGCAGGCCTAGCTTTGAGAGAGGGGGAGGGAGTGTGGTGGGGACTTAATCAGTCAGTTTTCTGGTCTACTGGCTTTTCTCTATTTATTTTCTCAGGGTCCCGGTAGAAGGTGCAATATTCCCTTGAAAAAGCAGCTTGGAATGTGTGCCAGTTCCTCCACCAGGCTGCTGTTTTGTAGTCCTACTTAGGATCTATTAGTCTCCCTGCCTTTTTTATAGAACCAGTACAGACTACTCCTTAAATGTCCCTGCTCTCTAGTAAGCGATAGGCCCTATTGTAACAGATGCAATAAACATTTATACAGGCCAATTACTGCGAGGCTAGTAATGTTGATAATGCCTTGACTAATAGAGTTCCCCTGCCTTGCTGGTGCATTTGTAAAACATGCATCTGGGACGTTGTGGACATCTCTCATCTTTTTGTACCACAGTCCACCCGTTCCACAGACTGAATGCGCAGCAGCCCAGCAGAATAAAGGACTAATTGAGATCCATTATGACAGCAGTGCATTGTGTATTACACTGTAATGGCATCACATGGACTGGACTAAAGGGCAACGTGTTACTCAACACTGCAGCCAGGGTGCCATCTCCCCCCAAGACCAGCCTGAACCCATTGATTCACTTCTGTATTGGAAAAATCTCTGTTTCATTGGACCATTCATTTGTGTAGTGAGTCAGGGATTTGACTCATAGAGCCACACCCATCCCCCTTTCAAATGGGGCTTGTTTATTCCATGCAGCCAGACGTCAAGGTGTCGTTGATGAAAGGGATGGACAACTCCATGCAAAGGCCTGTAGATTAGCTAGAAGTATTTTTGTCACAACCATTAACTGTGCAGCAGGATTGTTTTTTTTGGGCAGCCAGGAGTCAATTTCAGACCTGAGTCGTCTTAATTCCTTCCCACGATTGAAACGCAGCATGCAGACAAGCGGTGCTCTGTCAGTGAATTTGTGCAGGAATTTTTGCCCGGGTCCCCTAGCTGACAGATCTACGTCCCTTGTTCTCCTCCGCTGGCGCCAGGCCAGAACTTCTGGCTGGAGTTAACTGCTCCCTGTCCATCCAGCCTAACACACTGTCAGACAGTTGGAATCTTCTTTTGTCCTTTTAATTAGTCACGCTTCAGCTCGCTAATCTCATCAGCAATGACCGGTAGTGTTAACCAGCGCTGATTTAACTAATGTTGATCTATTTCTGAATAAAATCAGATTATTCCTGGACCTTATGATATTCGTCTTTGTCAATCTTGTTTATTTTTTTTATGCTGCTTGACTTTCCTTGGCCTCATGAATGGAAAAATAAAGTGACTTCATGAATGGATAGAAAAAGAAAGTCCAGCCTTTTTTGCAAGAGCTGACCAATGAGGGATGACGGTGCGTCATACGAGGAACCCAAAACCTATAGGATCAGCTGAAGTGTTGTTGGATTCCACCCCAGAGCACTTATGCTCATTGTTTATGTAGTTGAGCACAATCAACTCACAGCTGAGTAGTCACACACCTTCACCAGTCGCTCCAAATTTCAGCCGTCTAGCGTACACACCTGTTCCTGCAACAGCCTGTATCCTGTATAGTGCCGGCCTATACCTTGGACATACTGACCCACATGGAAAACTTACTGTTTGCTCTGTCCCAAAGCAGTGATAACATTGACAAATTGCTTATTTCAATATTTTGTCAGAGGCCTCTAGTCAATGGAAAAGAGTGCTAGCTTTGCTCCCACTCACTTTGCACAACCACAAGTGGATTATTTGCTTCTACTACATGCCTACATGGCTTGAATTTTGACATCTCACCATACAAAGTATGTCAAATGTCCATAGCTCGCTTACAACACTGGTTAAACCGTAGGGAAATTTAGCCTGTTCTTGTGTAATATTCCAGGTCAGATTTCTGCTGTTTAAAGGGTTTCAGCCGCATTGTTAGTTTCAAATGAAACTCTGGACTGTAGTTCCCCATTTGAGTGTGAGCATTCAACTCATTCATTTAAAGCCATGTGTGCCAAGCATGTGTATGTGGTGTGTCCAGTTTCAGCTAATTTCAGGGTTCCGTTTTCATGTCTTTGAATCATTTCTGTAATATTCTAATGTTAGTTCCCTGGGGTTGAATGCCAGACAGGCAGCATTATTTATTTCCTGACAGTTTCTGCCTTTTACTGCTCTTTGTAGCCAAGATAATCTCCAGTGTTTATAGTGACGGGCCTCTCTTTTAAGTAGCCGTTAATCCACCGAGGCCAGACTAACAGTGGTCACCGTTACACTCTGCCCCCACCAGGCGTGGACATCGAGGCGGCCAGGAAGGAGGAGGAGCGGATCATGCTGAGGGACGCCCGGCAGTGGCTCAACAGCGGAACCATCAACGACGTCCGACACGCCAAGTCCGGGGGGACCGCACTCCACGTCGCCGCCGCCAAGGGATACGCAGAAGTTTTAAAGTAAGTCCAGACTCCTTACCTCGCCTTTACCTCTAACAAGCTGTAGCCCATCTTTGGATTACTTTTTATTCTAGACTTAGCGCCTTTAACGCTGATTTAAAAGATATTTCCACTTACATGTTGTCGTTAGGTATTTGTTGTTCTTCGGTGGATGCTGCTTATAGTCATGTCCCTTGTGGGATTTTACTTCATCAGTGGTTATCAAGAGCCCATCTTCAGCTCTGGCCTGTCAGTACAGACAGACTGCCTAAGGGAGGGACTGCAGCACCCTGTCCATCTGCTCCTGGGAATGCAGCCAACGAAGTCTCCCACACACACTCCACTGCCATAGTTGGCTAACACTAACATCTACCATGTTGAGTACCAGATACTCAGAGGTCACTCAGAGGTCAACATTTTTCCTGTCCTGCAAGATGTTTATTGACTGAAATATGGGTCTTAAACCTTTGCACAAATGTATTTGCGCTTATGCAGATAGTTGATAGAATACTTTTTTGTTTATTTGTCTTTGGGTTCTGTTTTTGCATAACTAATAGGAAATACAGCCATAATGCTGCCACAGTAGCAAAAGCCTGGACACTGGCAGCGACTGATAAGATTAGGTTTCAGCACCAAATCCAAGAAAACAAGATTAGCTAAATCTCAAATACTATTTTTGTTTCCCCCCAGGCTTTTAATCCAAGCAGGGTATGATGTAAATATTAAAGATTTTGACGGCTGGACACCGCTCCACGCTGCTTCACATTGGGGCAAAGAGGAGGCCTGCAAGATACTGGTGGAGAACCTGTGTGACATGGACCTTATCAATAAAGTGGTGAGTAGTACTACTATGGCTTCTCTATCCATACCCTCTAAGGTTCAGTTGAATATGGAGCATGTACTGTTACGTAATGTACTGTACTGCACATATATGCTCTTCTCATAACACTAGTTCTGAGAATTGTGTGTTTCCTCCTCAGGGTCAGACATCTTTTGATGTTGCAGATGAAGATGTCCTTGGCTACTTAGAGGAATTACAGAAGAAGCAGAATCTGGTAAGCCAGTGTGTGGCTAATGGTTACATAAGAGCTTTCATTTGAGCCTGGATGAACTGTATAACCTGCTATTGAAGCTTTCAAAAGTGAAACTGCGACTCACTGGTATATGCCTTGCAGGTGTAAGCATAGCAGAAGCCCTTGATCAAATCTGACAATTTTGTTTTTTTTTACGACTGAAAGTTTTAAGTTATGGCGTTAGGGTACTAACTGCCGTCAATCATTAAAAAAACATTCTCCCATTGCAGCTCAATAGTGAAAAGAAGGATGTTAAGAAGTCTCCCTTGATAGAAACGACGACCACTGGGGACAACAATCAAAATCTAAAATCCATTAAGAGGTAAATGTCCTGGTTGGGGGGAAAATGGGGTGACATTAGGTAGTCACTCAGTGAAATACAGTCATGTAATTGATTGTCAATCTTTTATGCATTAACCCCAGGGTAGGTCACCCACCCCCTCTTTTACACTGCTGCTACTCTGTTATCTATGCGTAGTCACATTAATGACTCTACCTACATGTACGTATTACCTCAATTACCTTGACTAAGCGGTGCCCACGCACATTGACTCTGTCCCGGTACCCCCTGTATATAGTCTCGCTATTGTTATTTTACGGCTGCTCTCTAATTACTTGTTCCTTTTATTTATTTTTCGTATTTTTTAAACTGCTTTGTTGTTTAGAGGTTTGTAAGTAAGCATTTTCACTAAGGTCTACCTGTTCTATTCGGCGCATGTGACTAATACAATTTGATTTGAGGTCTAGGCCACGGGGCAAACCATCGTTTAAGTGCCTGTTTGAAATACCATGCTTTCAGTACATTGAAAGTAGCTCCAAGTCATTGAGGCACCCTGATAATATGGAGGTTTATGGGTGTTACTCTGAAATGGTGCACACATGTCTTTGTAGTCTGATAATAATGAATCCATGCAGACTGAAAGTACCAAACATTGTGTGTTCCAGCAAAGAGACCCTCCTCCTGGAGCCCGAGAAGCCCGCCCCGCGCATCGAGACCCTGGAACCGGAGAAGGTGGACGAGGAAGAGGAGGGCAAGAAGGACCAGGAGTCCAGCTGCTCCAGCGAGGAGGAAGAGGAGGAAGACTCGGAGTCTGAGACTGAAGCCGGTACGTTCTACCTACTGTAATGGTACAATAACCTCAATGGCAAGCAGGGTGTTTCTAAACCTTGACCTGATTTCAATCTAAGCCATTAGCCCAGAGTCCCAAGTCTGAAGACTTTAGACCCTGTCTACATTAGTTGAACTGATTGTAAATGTTGTAGATGTACTCTTTTGAATGGTGTCTGTATACACTTGTTGCAACGACATGAACATCGTTGGTTATGACATCCCATATGGTCGTTGTCTTTATGAAAAAGTATAAACACAAACGACGGTCTGCATGACATAAGCAAAATATGGTCCAAAAAGCATACCTGTTCTATTTTAACACCAACAAACCCATCTGTTTAAAAATTATTTTAGTACTAAAACACATTTCTGAAGAGGGGTTTGGTGCTAGCACTGTAGCTTGCTGCTTGGCTAATCAGACCATATCTTACAAACAACAGTTGCAACGACGGTCTGCAGACTGTCTACCTGAGTATCATTTTATTTTATTTTATTGCCAACGACACTTGTCGCATTTTAATGGTCTACAGACATGTAGTTAGATGAAGTATAGACCCGTCTTTATGCATCAGTAACTCATACTGGCACCTCTATTCCTCCCCTCCAGACAAGAGCAAGACGCCTGTCCCTGTGAGCAACAGTAACGGCACTACTGTGGTGCCAGCGCCGACCAGCGTTACGGTGTCTTCCACCTCCCCAACCAGCCCCACTAACCAGGTGACTCTCACCTCGCCTGTCAAGAAGGTACGGCCTGGTGGATAGGTCCACTGCAGTCCTCCACTAGTCCTCGTCAGCCTCTTCTGCAGAGAGTTTATCACGCCTTTACAGCTCCCACTACTGAGTAACTCTTTCTACAGTCACATGCCTGACCAAGTTGTTCCGTGTCCCAGAAGTTTGTTAGTTATAGAACCTAAAAGGAAGGTTTAACCGCTGATGCGTTAGGATATAAACTTTCATCCAGGATACATAGCGACACCTAAGCTCAGTTTATGGATGCATCTTTCACATGAGGCCCTGAGATGAGACATCTGTACACCTCACCGGTATACAGATCGATATAATTCAATGTCTATTTAGTTAAAGCGTTAACACAAACCCACGCTTCACGCTTGGCTCAAGTTACACGGGGTTTACGTAAAGGGGGTTACGTTGGATTTGTCACATGAATAGTACAACACTTGTGTAGGTCTTGTTGTCGCCGCCTGCGGTACACTGAACAGATACAAGTGTCAGAGGCCCAGGGCGCGAGTTACGATTAGTTGAACTGGAGATCTGGTCTTCAACAAACATGGCAGTGGTTGTACATGGGGGTGAGTAGTCATTGCTCAATGTTAACGGTACACTGTAACACTGTTGGCCTTACCTGTGTCCTTCCAGGGGTCATCAGTCAGATATTTTAGCAGTGTTGATTATTACGAGACACAATGAGGATGGGAATTTATCATTCAAAAATGGCCCACTTTGTCTGCTGCCCTCTGCAGTGCAGATGTGGCGTTGCAGCTGACAATGTACTCGGTGACCTCAGTCCATATACTGTGTCTTGAAGTGTAGACCTGTTACTCTCTTCAGAGGGCACTTCTGCTTTATTCCCTCATAAGAACTGAGGCGGGGGACTTACGCCACATTATCCTAATGATACTACAAACTACTCTTACTATAAATGTACTATCTTTCCTTCAACACCACTGGCACATTATCATTAAACTAGAAGAAGAAAAACCTGTTAAGCTACAAACAATACCCAGTCTTTACTACTTCTGTTTTTACGTCACTTTGAAGTCCAATATTTTTAAATGGTCACGTTTTCCCTTTAAGTTGAAGTTATGTGCCCATGTAAATTTCTCCCATTGGCTGTATCCTCCATCTGATTGCATTTTCTTGGAGGACTCTGCATTCAAGCTGAAGTCCAGACTATGAAATATACCCATCACTATCCCAGTTATCCATATTTCCTGTTATCTCTCTTGTAGAAATGCTCTTATTCCCCTCCTACTTTAATGCCTAGCACACACACAACACAATGTCTTCTGTCTAACGAGAGTGAGCAAAAAGATTAACAATGTCCGCTTTGAGACTAGCATTGTCTTGTCTTTTCAAAAAGCCTCTCGTGTCCTGCGAGAGCTGTCACTCACTCAACCAATAGAAACGATTGACCCCCTTGTCAGTAAACATTGTGTGGTGTGATCAGGCCTTAAAATATGTCTTTGTCTCTGTCTGTGCAAGGTACTGTCCATCTTTGCTGCTGCTTCTGTCTCTCTACCCTGTTTCTGTTTCTCTTTGTCCGCCCCTCTCTCATCATGGCTCTTGTCTTGGTTGGCTTTAGTCTGATTATATTACTGCCCTCATGCCTGTGGCGGAGCCAAGCTGTCCTGCATTGTGGCGTCAAGGCTTGCGCAAAACTGGCATTTCTCTTGTGCCCAAAAAACCCATGGTGAGGCATTGGTGTGTTCCGGAGTTATTAGTTACCATGCCCTTGTTGCCTTCGCACCAAACAACAACTTGCCTACTCACCTGACCCCAATAGCACATCCAGTCAACACTCTTGCTAACCCCCCTAGTGACAGTCCCTTCCCCGCCAAAACATTTATTTTCTGCATGTGTCTTAAAACACAGTCCTATAATGCTTTCTCTGTGGCCCATGTGCTCGAAATATTGTCTATTTGATGTCTCTCTAGCCATTATGTGTGCAGTGTAACAGTGTGCCCAAGGCTTGTGTGAGGACTTAACATAGCCCTCTAAACCCTAACAGGTTGAATTGACCCAGTCCCATCCATCATGCACTAACTGGAGTTTCAGTGAACAGTGTTTGTTTAGTCTCTTTAGTGTCTGATTCTAGGCCTGCCACTGCTGCTAAGTAAGGAGTTTGTACTCTGTCCCTCAGTCAAAAGTCTAATACCGGAGTTTATTACTTTTACCTTTATTTTAGCAGGGAGTCCCATTGAGTCCAAGGTCTCTTTTTCAAGGGAGCCGTCGACCTAGACATGGTTATATTATTTCTAGGGGTACAAGTCACTTGTGGTGTCTCAAGCATGTCTCCAGACCTTTGGTTTCCCCTCCAACATGCGCCTCTACTCAAAACATCCCCTGCATTTTGTTGTCAATCCATGACACGTTCTCAAGTGCTTCCAGAGATCAAACAGTAGCCTCTGCAGATTCATTCCACACCAAACGCCTTTGCTTTTTGACCTCTTGATTAACCTCTGTGGACTGCTCTGTGTTCTTCACCCAAGAAAACTAAACCCCGGACTGCTGCCTTCGTCTGCTTTCTGAATAAACCTCCTTTTATTAACGATTCTAAGCTAACGGCTAACCACTAACCCCTCTCCCCTCTCTCTCCCCCAGGTGGCCCAGCAGGTGTCCCCTGCTGGTAAGGTCTCTCCTAAAGAGGTCTCCCCTAAAGATAAACAGGAGGATGACAAGACTAAGAAATCGGACGAGTCCCCGGCGTCGTGGCGCCTGGGGCTGAGGAAGACTGGCAGCTACGGGGCACTGGCGGAGATCACGGCCACTAAGGAGGCCCAGAAAGAGAAGGACACTGCCGGGGTGATGCGCTCGGCCTCCAGCCCCCGCCTCTCCTCCTCCCTGGACAACAAGGACAAAGAGAAGGTCAGTAGCTAACTAACACCACACTCTGACCCCAGGCCTCAGTGCCTGTCTGACCCCAGGCCTCAGTGCCTGTCTGACCCCAGGCCTCAGTGCCTGTCTGACCCCAGGCCTCAGTGCCTGTCTGACCCTATAGGACTTTGTAACTCTGCCTGGAAGGCCAGCATCCCGGAGTCACCTCTCCACTGTTGAGATTGGTGCTTTGCCAGTACTATTTAATGAAGCTGCCAGTTGAGGACTTGAGGCATCTGTATCTCAAACTAGACACTAATGTACTTGTCCTCTTGCTCAGTTGTGCACCGGGGCCTCCCACACTTTCTATTCTGGTTAGACAGTTTGCGCTGTTCTGTGAAGGGAGTAGTACACAGCGTTGTACCAGATCTTCAGTTTCTTGGCAATTTCTTGCATAGACTGACGAGTTTCAGAAGAAAAGTCTTTGTTTCTGGCCATTTTGAGCCTGTAATCAAACCCACAATTGCTGATGCTCCAGATACCCAACTAGTCTAAAGAAGGCCCGTTTTATTGCTTATTTAATCAGAACAATAGTTTTCAGCTGTGGTTACATAATTACAAAAGGATTTTCTAATGATCAATTAGTCTTTTTAAAATGATAAACTTGGATTAGCTAACACAACGTGCCATTGGAACAGAGGAGTGATGGTTGCTGATAATGGGCCTCTGTAAGCCTTTGTAGATATTCCATAAAAAATCTGCCGTTTCCAGCTACAATAGTCAATTTCAACATTAACAATTTCTACACTGTATTTTTGATCAATGTTATTTTAATGGTTAATTTTTTTTGCTTTTCTTTAAAAAACAAGGACATTTCTAAGTGACCCCAAACCTTTAAACGGTAGTGTATGTATGTATATGTCCAGCTGCTTGGACATATAGTACGATTTGAAACGGATGTCATCATTCATATGAAGTTGATGGTTCACCATTCCAGACTGTTTTGATAAGTTACGTTGCTAGGTTGAAGTTGAAATCCACTGTCGATTGAGACTGGTTTGTTGGCTGTGGGACAATGCATGAAGAATGTTAGTAGATGTAGCATGTGTTTGTTTAGGAGCTCAAGCAAATGGCTCCAATGTTTCATGTGCAGGAAAAAGACAAAGGAACCAGACTTGCCTACGTTGCCCCCACCATCCCCAGGAGACTGGCCAGTACATCAGACATTGACGAGAAGGAGAACAGGTGAAGTGCCAGCGTGGTCCCTCTGAAGGGAAAAGTGCATTGACAGGAGCACCACCTGCTGTTCACTGCTGTGTGTTACAGGCCCAAAGCAGCACTGCATGTTGTCTTAATGTAGCCGCTCTGCTGCATCTGAGTACTTCAGTTTACAATGAAAAATCTATAGATTTAAAAAGTGGCCTCATACATATTTCTATGAAGTGTAGGAATTAGTTACAGGAAAATTATATTCTCAATGTTCACATTTGGCCAGCATCAATCAGGTTGACAATATCTAGAATATAATGTTACAAATATTGGTCATTGATACTTTGTTAGTCATTACTAATTTACATTTAGGCACATTTTAGGATTTATCCACTATTGACTTGTAGCACAATGCTGTGGGTCCTTGCCAGTATTGTGGAGCCCTGGGTGATATTGTAGTGTGTGGTTCCAATCCCAGGGACTCTGCTGCTAGTCTGGTACGTAGTGGCTCCTACACCAGGAGACGCTGGGACGATGAGCTGAAGAACAGTGAAGGAAGCGCTTCCACCAACCGAACAACACCCAGCTATCAGCGCAGGTTAGCCACGCTTCACGATATGCTACCCACGCTTCACGATATGCTACCCTTCATTCCTCAACCTGACCGACTCACTACACCAGATCAGTGCACCAGATCAGTGCACCATCTTCCATTCATTCAGTACTAGTTCTGGACTCGTGGAGATCTCCAGACTCTTAGTAGTTTTGCTCATTCCTCATGTCAATTTGATTTCGCACTGTCATTTGACACAAGTGCACGTACATGCTTAACATGCAAACATCTACTGAGAAAATCCATGCAAGTCAGTCCAACGCCTCTGTCTCACACGCCACAGTCTCCTGCATGACTGTACTAGTCCTGTCGGGTTTCTGTGTAGTATAGAGAAACTAAAGGCACATCAGGTTCTACATTACAATCTGCCATTGTCACACTCTTATAGCCTGCAAGGTTCCAAAACTACATTATCCAAAATCCATCACTACAGCTCAAGAAACCGAGTCATGGACCAAGCGTATCAGAGCTTAGTTTTATACATGTTACATGTATGTTATGTAAAAGTGTGGTGTGCGCCCCCTTGCTAACATGCCTATCTCGCCCACCTCCACACACTGCCAGCACGTCCCACACGCTAACGCTAGGGCGGAGCGGCAGCACGCGGGACGTGCCAGCCAAGTCCTCGTCCGCCTCCAGCTTGGACCCTAACACCTGTAACACTAAACCCTGGCAGTCGCCCGCCTCCCACTACCAGTCTTACAGCATTTACCGCAGGTATACCACCAGCCCCCACTGATCAACAACCTCTATCCACCTCCACTGTCTGTCTGTCACCTGTCTGTCTGTCTGTCTGTCTCGGTCGGTCGGTCTCGGCTGCATAAGTGTTGTGTAGTTTCATGCGTCTTTGACTGGTGTTCTCTTGACCCTCCCATCAACTGAAGAGAGATCAACCCCATTTTGGAATAATGGCTAATGGAGAGGAATTCATCTTCAAAGGCCACAGTGTTAACTGTTTTTGATCGCCTAGTTTTCATGACATTCCTTGTATGGGTAATGGGTCCTCTCCTGTCCAGTCTATCTTTCACTCTCCTTCCCTCTTCCTCTTTCCTCTTCTCTCATTTTTTATCTGACTGTTGTTCCACTGGTATCCACAGTGGTTCCTTTGGCAGGAGGCACGAAGACCTGGGTTCGACCACCTCTTCCTCCACTAGCACTACCACCACCACCTCGTCTGTTACCTCGCCCACCAGCCACCGTGACCGCAGCCTGCTCTCCAGCCTGGGCTCCTCCACCCGCACCGGATCCTCCAGCCTCACCAGCAGGTACACACACTGCACCACTATGGAAAATAAGTCAATTTTATTTATTATCATAAGGTCACTTTTAAAAATCTAGATTGCAGGAAATGTCAGTTTCAGGTGTTAAAAAATCCCGGGAGAACCCTACACACATATATGAATGTAAAAATGTTAGTCATATTTTGAAGTCCTGTGTACAATTGTTTGGATCAGGTACTGGGCAGAGGAAAGTGCGGAGAGGGAAAAGGAGCGGGAGAAGGAGTCTGCTGCAGTCATCCCTACGATTAACACTGCTTCTACCACCACCACGTCCACTACTGGCACTATCATTGGCTCTGACGGCAGGGAGAGACGCAGGTCCGACACGCGCACGTACGCGCACCCCCCGCCTACACACACGCACACACTCTGAAATGCAAACATGGAAACACACATGGATGCCCACACGTGACACCCACAGGGGGAAAACAAGGATGTCACTGATACACACCGTGTCTATTATTTTACACAAAGCTCATGTTTTTTCTCTTGTTTATGCAACTAGAAACAATGTAATAACTGCCGTCTCTCAGAAAGCGGAATATCTTTAAGCTAGCAAGATCCTGTGCTGTTTGAGATTGCATTGCCTCTATTTGAGAATTGGGTGTGATCTCCTACAGTGTGTACACACTGGAGGAGGAGCGGGAGTCTGTTAAAATGAATGGGGTTAAGAGCACGTCTTCCTGTGAAGTCACTGCTGCTGAAAGAAGCCACCTGTTCTGGGAAGGTTCTAGAACCCTGACTGCTTCAGAAAGTTCTCCTTATAAGGAAGATGGGTTTCTCAAGGCCTAGCCAAGGCTCACAAGTGATTGAGTTGATATTTTTATATGGGATGAAGGAACACATTCCCTCTTCAAAGAAAACATTAGTTATCTGTCTTGTTGCTCGCTCAATATTTGCAATATTTTGAGACTAACGCTAAATAAAAGGTGAAAGGAGATTAAATATCTTCACAGCTGATAGTACAATAAGAATATGGTTGATTAAATGGTTAGCAGACAAAACACTTGGATGTTAGATTTGCCACTTTAGATTGTTGTTGACAACTGTTGAAGTAAATAGCCTAATCTCATAACTACCATGTCGATCATCCTTACGTGTGGCTATAGCTTGTTTTTGTTCAAGGTCGTACCTTACTCCTGTCCTTGTTTGTGTTGCAGATCGTACCTCACACCTGTCCGGGATGAAGAGTCGGAGTCCCAGAGGAAAGCCCGCTCCAGACAGGCTCGACAGTCCAGACGGTCTACCCAGGTTAGTGAAGACGTCTGTCCTAACTCTGCTTCTGAACTGGGCCTAAATGGCCAATGACAAAATACGTGTCGTTAAATGCAGTGTCAACTGAGTCACTTCTTATTGGACTTTGTAATGGTTGGTTAGTCCATTTCTCTACTATGAGTCATAAAAAAAAAGTTATGTACATGTTATCAATTATTCTGCCTTAATGTGGCTTGGGGTAATATAGCTGAACTGATTGTTGTTAAAAATCCCAAAAAAGTTGCCCGTTTTTATTGTGGAAACATAAACTTTGTGTAAATTGGCAAACATTCCTAAGCGTATCGAGTTTTAATGAGATTGTTTACAAGCCGTAGGAAACTGGGCTGGTCCTTCTCCACACTGTCACTAATACTATCTGAAATAACTAAATATGGTTCAGCTTAAAATGCCCTGTTAAATTGCCCACTTTTTATAACCAAAATAATGTTCACAGTGCAATAAGTGAATGCCTGAAATTAGTTGTACATTTTGCTCTTCCAAAATGTAGATTAATGCCATTTTGTAGTTTTTCCCCTCCACGAGGAAATGTAATTGACCAAATAAAAAAACATTGCTGCTGCAACCCTTTTCGTCAGAGTTTCACTAAATTCTCTCAATTTCCTCTCAGGGTGTGACTCTGACTGACCTCCAAGAGGCAGAGAAGACCATCGGCAGGAGCCGCCCCATACGGACCCGGGACGAGGAGAAGGAAGAGAAGGAGAAACAAGACAAGGAGAAGCAGGAGGAGAAGAAGGAGACTGGTGAAACCAAGGAGGACGACTACCGGTCGAGGTACCGCAGCTTCGAAGAGGTATGTGATGGCTTCCTCCTTAATTTACAATGCTCTATTATCCATCTGGAAATACAACACATGAGTTTACTGTTGATGTGTAAACTGACACGCACTTTTGAGATTTTTTTTGTTTGTTGCAGTTTTCCTCAAGCCCAGGTTGTTTGATCTGAAGACGGTAACCATTCCGGACTTCCTGTTCTTTCTCCTCTCTCCAGACTTACCAGCGCTACCGTCCCTCCACCACCTCGGCCACCACCCTGAGCACGGCCTCCACCCCTTCCTCCACTTCCTCCAGCTCCCTCAACAGGCCCAACAGTCTGACTGGCATCACCACCTCCTCCAGCTCCCTCAACAGGCCCAACAGCCTGACCGGCATCACCTCCTCTTACAGCCGCTCCTCCAGGGACACTGAGAAAGGTCAGCCATGAGAGCAGAGCTACGGGTTCAGATCTCTAAATACTATGGATTGTATTAAACCTCATAAACTCACGAAAAAGAAAGGTCCTCTTACTGTCAACAGCGTTTATTTTCAGCAAACTTAACATGTAAATATTTGTATGAACATAAGATTCAACAACAGACATAAACTGAACAAGTTCCACAGACATGTGACTAACAGAAATGGAATGTGTCCCTAAACAAAGCTGGGTCAAAATCAAAAGTAACAGTCAGTATCTGGTGTGGCCACCAGCTGCATTAAGTACTGCAGTGCATCTCCTCATGAACTGCACCAGATTTGCCAGTTCTTGCTGTGAGATGTTACCCCACTCTTCCACCAAGGCACCTGCAAGTTCCCGGACATTTCTGGGGGGAATGGCCCCAGCCGTCACCCTCCGATCCAACAGGTCCCAGATGTGCACAATGGGATTGAGATCCGGGATCTTCGCTGGCCATGGCAGAACACTGACATTCCTGTCTTGCAGGAAATCACGCACAGAACAAGCAGTATGGCTGGTGGCATTGTCATGCTGGAGGATCATGTCAGGATGAGCCTGCAGGAAGGGTACCACATGAGGGAGGAGGATGTCTTCCCTGTAACGCACAGCGTTTAGATTGCCTGCAATGACAACAATCAGTCCGATGATGCTGTAACACACCGCCTCAGACCATGACGGACCCTCCACCTCCAAATCGATCCCGCTCCAGAGTACAGGCCTCAGTGTAACTCTCATTCCTTCAACGATAAACGCGAATCCGACCATCACCCCTGGCGAGACAAAACCGCGACTCGTCAGTGAAGAGCACTTTTTGCCAGTACTGTCTGGTCCAGCGATGGTGGCTTTGTGCCCATAGGTGACGTTGTTGCCGGTGATGTCTGGTGAGGACCTGCCTTACAACAGGCCTACAAGCCCTCAGTCCAGCCTCTCTTAGCCTATTGCGGACAGTCTGAGAACTGATGGAGGGATTGTACATTCCTGCTGTAACCTAGGCAGTTGTTGTTGCCATCCTGTACTTGTCCCGCAGGTGTGATGTTCAGATGTACTGATCCTGTGCAGGTGTTGGTACACGAGGTCTGCCACTGCGAGGACGATCAGCTGTCCGTCCTGTCTCCCTGTAGCGCTGTCTTAGGCGTCTCACTGTACAGACATGGCAATTTATTGCCCTGGCCACATCTGCAGTCCTCGTACCTCCTTGCAGCATGCCTAAGGCACGTTTACGCAGATGAGCAAGGACCCTGGTCATCTTTCTTTTGGTGTTTTTCAGAGTCAGAAGAAAGGCCTCTTTAGTGTCCTTAGTTTTCATAACTGTGACC
Source organism: Salvelinus alpinus (assembly GCF_045679555.1). Classification (NCBI taxonomy): domain Eukaryota; kingdom Metazoa; phylum Chordata; class Actinopteri; order Salmoniformes; family Salmonidae; genus Salvelinus; species Salvelinus alpinus. The sequence continues at coordinate 14,084,851 of NC_092122.1, forward strand.
TTACTTGCCTACCGTTTGTAAACTGTTAGTGTCTTAAGGACCGTTCCACAGGTGCATGTTCATTAATTGTTTATGGTTCATTGAACAAGCATGGGAAACAGTGTTTAAACCCTTTACAATGAAGATCTGTGAAGTTATTTGGATTTTTACAAATTATCTTTGAAAGACAGGGTCCTGAAAAAGGGACGTTTCTTTTTTTGCTGAGTTTGTGCTGCCATTTGATGTGTCAGTATGATTAATCAATGTACTCACATACCAAACTGTAAGCATTCCGGACACACTTTCAGCAGTACATTGATTGACTGAGTAGACGCACATGTACGCACAAATATTATACTGAGATACTCCTGCTTTCAACAGCAGACCTATTCGTTGAAAAATAGAAGCTTGAGTTCTACTGATGTAGAATGTATTCCCATATTGAGGTATGGCTGGAGTATGTAACATAATTAGATATACAGTGCCTTCAGAAACTTATTCTACATTTTGTTACAGCCTAAATTCAAAATGGATTAAATAGATTCTCACCCATCTACACACAATATCCCATAATGATAGTGGAAACATGTTTTTAGAAAACATGTGTGAAGATGAAATACAGATCTAATTTATACTGAACAAAAATATAAACGCAACAATTACAATGATTTTACTGAGTTACAGTTCATATAAGGAAATCAGTCAAATGAAATAAATTCGTTAGGCCCTAATCAATGGATTTCACATGGCTGCGCCGTGGCCCAGTCATGTGAAATCCAGCCAATCAGAATGAGTTTTCCCCACAAAAAGGCTTTATTATTGACAGAAATACTCCTGTTTAATCAGCTATCCAGGTGGCTGGTCTCAGATGATTCCGCAGGTGAAGAAGCCGGATGTGGAGGTTCTGGGCTGGCGTGGTTACACGTGGTCTGCGCTTGTGAGGCCGGTTGGACATACTGCCAAATTCTCTAAAATGATGCAGGTGGCTTATGGTAGAGAAATTAAAATGCATTTCACTGGCAACAGCTCTGCTGGAAATTCCTGCAGTCAGCATGCCAATTGCACACTCCTTCAAAACTTAAGAAATCTGTGGCATTGTGTTTTGTGACAAAACACATTTGTCTTTTGTCCCTAGCCCAAGGTTCACCTGTGTAATTATCATGCTGTTTAATCAGCTTCTTGATATGCCACACCTGTCAGTTGGTTGGATTATCTTGAGACAGATGTTAGTGCACAAATGTGTTACCGTTTTAGAGAAATCAGCTTTTTGTACATATGGACATTTCTGTGATCTTTTATTTCAGGTCATGAAACATGGGACCAACACATTACATGTTGCATTTATATTTCTGTTCAGTGTGCATTTATAAGCGTTCACACCCCTTTGCTATGACACTCCAAATTGTGCTCAGGTGCATCCAATTTCCTTTGATCATCCTTGATGTCACTACAACTTGGAGTCCACCTGTGGCCAATTCAATTGTTTGGACATTATTTTGTAGAAAGAAAAACAAGTTTATATAAGGTCCCACAGTCCATGTCGAAGCAGAAACTATACCTTGAAGACCAAGGAACTGTCCATAGTGCTCCAAGATAATTGTGATGAGGCATATATCTGGGGAAGGTTATAAAACTATTTCTAGAGTTTTGAAAGTTTCCAAGAGCACAGTGGTCTCCATTGGGAAATTTAAAAATAAAATATGGAGCTCTGCCTACAGCTGGCCGGCCGACCAAACTGAGCAACCAGGCAAGAAGGATCTTGGTCAGGTAGGTGACCACGAAGCCAATGACCACGAAGGCAATGACCACTGACAGAACTACATAGTTCCTTGGCTGAGATGTTAGAACCTGACAGAAGAACAATAGTCTCTACAGCACTTTACCAATCTGGGCTTTATGGGAGTTGCCAGACTGAAGCCACTCCTGAGAAAAAGGCACATGGCAGCATGCCTGGAGTTTGCAAAAATGCACGTGAAAAACTTAAGCGCATAAGGCAAAAGATTCTGTGGTCTGAGACAAATGTAACTCTTTGGCCTGAATGCAAAGCGCTATGTCTAGAGAATCAGGCACAGCTCATCACCCGTAGAACACCATCCCTACTGTGAAGCGTGGTAGCAGCAGCATGCTACTGGGATGCTTTTCAGCAGCATGGACTGGGAGACTGGTAAGGATAGAGGGAACAATGAATGGAGACATACAAGCAAATTCGACGAGAACCTGCTTCAGAGTGCAAACGGCCTTAGACTGGGAGAAAATACTAAAATCCAGAGGTGCAAAGCTGATACAGGCACCGAAGACTACTCAAAGCCAAAGGTGCTACTGCAAAGAATTGAGTCGGGTGTGAATACTTATGTAAATTAGGTTTCTGTATTACATTATCAATAAATCTAAAAACATGTTTTCACTTTGTCCTTATGGGATATTTTGTGTAGATGGGTGAAAAAATGATCAATTGAATATATTTTGAGTTCGGGCTGTGGAATAAGTCAAGGGGTATGAATACTTTCTGAAGGCACTATCTAATAGCCACCTGAGCACAGAACGGTTAACCTGAATTCCACCCAGGGAGGGAGAGGATTGGGTTGCCTAAAAATGAAATGCCATAAATGAAACATGACCCTGCCAAGCCGCACTGCTTCTTGACTCACTGCTCGCTTAACCTGGAAGCCAGCCGCACCAATCTGTCGGAGGAAACACTGACCACTGAAGTCAGCTTGCAGGCGCATGGCCGAGGAAATCCCAGCCAGCCAATTGTGCAACGCCCCATGGGTCTCCCGGTCCTGGCCCGGCTGTGTGACAGCCTGGGATCAAACCCGGGTCTGTAGTAGCACCTCAGTACTGCGATGCTGTGCCTTAGACCGATGCACCACTCGGGAGGCGCAAAGATTTAACTTAAGTTTTACTTAACTAAGCTTTGATGGAATGAAACTTTGATGTCGGCACATACTGGCTATAATGAACACTATTGATGAAGGACATGCTCATTTATTGGGTGATTTTGATTTGACAATGTAAACATGATACAGAATTGGAATTGACCCCAAATGTGCTAGGTCAGGTGCATGTGTCTCACTCAATCTCTCTGTGATTGACAGAATCAGACAAGAAGCAGGAGGAGGAGGAGAAGGAGGGAGAGGATAAGTCCCAGCCCCGCTCCATACGGGATCGCCGGCGGCCCCGTGAGAAGAGACGCTCCACCGGGGTGTCTTTCTGGACCCAAGATGGGGTTTGTGACATACACACTGACACTTTAATGTGGACATGCCTCAAGTGTAATGATCAGAGTCCACTTGACCCACCCCTAAGGCAATAAGAATACATGTCAGTTTGAGGTAAAAAGCCATTTTATAGATTTAGCAGTACAACTACTCTCGAGGTACTACACTGAAGTGCACCTCATGAAACACCTCTGGATTTAGCTGATTGGGGCGGCATCCCCGAGCTGACAAGGTAAAAAATCTGTTGTCCATTCCCTGAACAACGCAGTTAACCCACTGTTCCCCGGTAGGCCGTCATTGTAAATAAGAATTTGTTCTTAACTGACTTGCCTAGTTAACAAAAAAAATAAAAATGGGGAATTGCAGCCAGGCTATGGATTTATTCTGAGGATAACTGTCTCGGGGCTGTTCCTGACCTCCTGTCCCTCCTTGTATTCCAGAGTGATGACAATGACCCAGACCAGTCGGCGGACTCAGAGGAAGGCAGCATCAAGGGTGAACCTCAGGTAACCTCAGTCCACACAACCATGCAGAAATAAACCCACAATAGATGCAGGAAAGAGGTCATTGGAACGCAGGATGCAGTGACGCCCTCATTGGCGCAAATTCAACAAATCTGATCAAACTAAGTAGATATTCCGTATTTTATGTATTCATTTGAAACGGGCTCACAAGGTGGTTACTTAAGTCTGATTTTGATATATTTGGCTATTTTCGCTGCATAACTTTTAGAAGTTGTCCTGTTTCACTTTTTGAAGAAGTGACTGCTAGATGCTAACTCATGTTTTGTATGAGATGGTTGCATAGCTAGCATTCAGAAATTGGTTACGGGAAGTCAGTAGTTTTTAACTGAAAGGCATGTCTACATTAGTGTCAGTATGTGTATGTCATGAACCCCATTGATTGATGCCGATGACATAGACTTATATATTGGGGTTGACATCCTTACTAGTATTATGCACAGATTTATACCTCAACATATTGTGAAATATACATAATAAACAATATCCTAAATATAGGCTGTTTTTGCTGGGGGGCAATGAGGATATTCCAGATCTTTCCACCTTGTTTCCATGGCATTGTTTTGGTTGAGTTCCATTGACCTCTTTATCGCAACTGTGGTCCAGGCTGAGACCCAAACTAAAGGATGATTTCACTTTAACCAACTAAACTTTGATGGAATGTAACTTTGATGTTGGCACATACTGACTAATGAACACTATTGAGGAAAGACATGCTCATGTATTGGGTGACTGATAGTTTTGATTAAACACTTCCTTTTTATTGACTGGCCAGTTTTTCACCCCAATCAACTTTTTTGCTCTCTTTTGTCTATAGTCACGGCCAAGCAAGTGCCTCTGATTTTCCTTAATTTGGCTTATTTTGGCCAGCTTTGGTACTGTAAAGACTCCCTCTTTCTGATGACTTTGGATTTAATGGTTCCTCCTTTCCTGTGATTGTCCTGTTGCTAAGGTGACCTCAAACGCAAAGCACTACACCATAGTAAGTTCCAAAACAAGCCAAAACAAGCCACCACACAAAGGAAATTTGTCTTTCGGTCTCCACAGAGTTGGGTAAAGCTGCTTTGTTGTTCCACATAAAAGTCGCAAAAAAACCAACTTACAGAGCTCTCAAATGAGATATTCTCATCCTCCTTGGTCAGTTTAGAGTAATGATAAGTGACCTCTAGATCTGTTTTAATACTTTTTTGTAATTTTGTATATTTTATCTGATGTATTTATGCAGAGTTCATCTGTAAGAGACCTTAGTCTCATTATGACTTGTCAAAATAAAGGTTCAATAATATGGAGTCTCCCTGGTTTTGGAAGGGGTGTGTCCTGTGCAGTACAGCGTAGCAGACAGTGATGTGGCCAGGCGCTTGGCTGCAGATGACGCACACAGTGGGAGGAGGAGGGCAGCTGGACGGAGCAACCAGCCAGAAAGCCAGCATATCTCTTTGTTGGAGGCTGCACAATGGGGCGTGGCCTGAACGGAACACCAAATAGGAAATGGTCCATTTATCTCTGCATGGATAGGAAAGCATTCAGGGAGAGCTGCTCTCTCCTGGCAGTTGATTTGGGTTTCTCCCTGGGATTTGAATTGCCAGGGACCTCACGATACGATGTCACGATACTTAGGGGCCGATACGATATGTATAGCGACTCTCCCGACTATGTCTATTGCGATTTGATGTTTCAAACTATATTGTTCACTATGTGTCTGGTACAGAGAGATGAGAGCGCATGGAAATAAAAGGGCTGAGTACATGTTGGCTCACCGTTTAAGAAGATGGAGAAAAAGCTATAGGATGAACAATACAGAAGTTTTGGTGCAGGTACAGTCAACTAACGTTACCTGGCAATTAGGGTGGAATATTTTCTTGGTATTTTACAAATGTTCCAACCTGAGAATAAATCACTTTTCTCCCATGTAACCCGGTATTTCCCCGTCAAAACCGGAAGTGTCATTCAAAGCATTTAAATAGGCCTATGTCTGGTTATGATTAGAGCTTTGATTTGAAAATTCAAGCCTGATGCAACCTCTGAGCCTGATTTAAATACATATTATGAGCCCTACATTAAAGACAGGCCAAATGATTGGGACGTTATCCAATACATAGGCTACTGCACATTACGCACAACAGGAACGCATAAAAGCACATAGATGTAGCTATGCTATGGGTAAATAAATGGCACTAATCTTGTGGCCAGGCGCAAGTTGCACTAATCTTTTTGTGTGAACTGTATTATATGGACTAGAACTACGCACCTTGTTCAAATCATGATAAAGCAGGGAGAGAACATGCAATTCTGGTGCAGCACATGTGGCCTACAAAGTTACAAGTATAGGCTAGTGAATTTGATTTACCTTTTTTGTAATAATTCCTCTGGTATTAGCCTACCTAGTTCTCTCTAGTGTTGCTTCATTCCTTCCTCGCTTTCAACAGTTAAATTAAATAAGTTGTCCTTAACGTCATAATTCTAATGACATGCTTGAATAATATAGGACTAGAATTAGATGTAGAAGGTGTTCACTTCTCCATGAGGTTTGAATGGTTAATGGGTCTGAATAAATTACTTCTATAGTCTAGCACATTCGCTCTTTCAAACTACCCATGAGTTCTATTGGCTGCTGTATTTAACATTCAGCGAACAAGAGTTTTGTATCCCTCTTTGAATAGTCTATTGTTATAAGAAATGCAACAACAAAAATGTGCAGCAAGGTATTCTAGTCTAGCTTTTCCTGCATGGGACTCCAAGAGCTAAGGAGACTTTGTTTAAAAAAAAGAATAATAGAGGCCAGCAAGTGGAGCACAGGTTTGCGTATTGCGCAAGAGACAGTCTAAAAGTTAGACGCTTACTATGCATAACCCATCATTCAATACCAAAATATAAGCCTAATGCTGCATTGAATGTATTACTTGAAAGAGGTAGGCTAGGATATATAGATAGATAGAGAGATTATATATACACTGCTCAAAAAAATAAAGGGAACACTTAAACTACACAATGTAACTCCAAGTCAATCACACTTCTGTGAAATCAAACTGTCCACTTAGGAAGCAACACTGATTGACAATAAATTTCACATGCTGTTGTGCAAATGGAATAGGCAAAAGGTGGTGGCCTGCTGGAGGTCATTTTGCAGGGCTCTGGCAGTGCTCCTCCTTGCACAAAGGCGGAGGTAGCGGTCCTACTGCTGGGTTGTTGCCCTCCTACGGCCTCCTCCACGTCTCCTGATGTACTGGCCTGTCTCCTGGTAGCGCCTCCATGCTCTGGACACTACGCTGACAGACACAGCAAACCTTCTTGCCACAGCTCGCATTGATGTGCCATCCTGGATGAGCTGCACTACCTGAGCCACTTGTGTGGGTTGTAGACTCCGTCTCATGCTACCACTAGAGTGAAAGCACCGCCAGCATTCAAAAGTGACCAAAAAAAAAGAATAATAGAGGCCAGCAAGTGGAGCACAGGTTTGCGTATTGCGCAAGAGACAGTCTAAAAGTTAGACGCTTACTATGCATAACCCATCATTCAATACCAAAATATAAGCCTAATGCTGCATTGAATGTATTACTTGAAAGAGGTAGGCTAGGATATATAGATAGATAGAGAGATTATATATACACTGCTCAAAAAAATAAAGGGAACACTTAAACTACACAATGTAACTCCAAGTCAATCACACTTCTGTGAAATCAAACTGTCCACTTAGGAAGCAACACTGATTGACAATAAATTTCACATGCTGTTGTGCAAATGGAATAGGCAAAAGGTGGTGGCCTGCTGGAGGTCATTTTGCAGGGCTCTGGCAGTGCTCCTCCTTGCACAAAGGCGGAGGTAGCGGTCCTACTGCTGGGTTGTTGCCCTCCTACGGCCTCCTCCACGTCTCCTGATGTACTGGCCTGTCTCCTGGTAGCGCCTCCATGCTCTGGACACTACGCTGACAGACACAGCAAACCTTCTTGCCACAGCTCGCATTGATGTGCCATCCTGGATGAGCTGCACTACCTGAGCCACTTGTGTGGGTTGTAGACTCCGTCTCATGCTACCACTAGAGTGAAAGCACCGCCAGCATTCAAAAGTGACCAAAACATCAGCCAGGAAGCATAGGAACTGAGAAGTGGTCTGTGGTCACCACCTGCAGAACCACTCCTTTATTGGGGGTGTCTTGCTAATTGCCTATAATTTCCACCTGTTGTCTATTCCATTTGCACAACAGCATGTGAAATGTATTGTCAATCAGTGTTGCTTCCTAAGTGGACAGTTTGATTTCACAAACTTTTGAGCAGTATATATATATATATATATATATATATATATATATATATACAGTGGGGAGAACAAGTATTTGATACACTGCCGATTTTGCAGGTTTTCCTACTTACAAAGCATGTAGAGGTCTGTAATTTTTATCATAGGTACACTTCAACTGTGAGACGGAATCTAAAACAAAAATCCAGAAAATCACATTGTATGATTTTTAAATAATTAATTTGCATTTTATTGCATGACATAAGTATTTGATCACCTACCAACCAGTAAGAATTCCGGCTCTCACAGACCTGTTAGTTTTTCTTTAAGAAGCCCTCCTGTTCTCCACTCATTACCTGTATTAACTGCACCTGTTTGAACTCGTTACCTGTATAAAAGACACCTGTCCACACACTCAATCAAACAGATTCCAACCTCTCCACAATGGCCAAGACCAGAGAGCTGTGTAAGGACATCAGGGATAAAATTGTAGACCTGCACAAGGCTGGGATGGGCTACAGGACAATAGGCAAGCAGCTTGGTGAGAAGGAAACAACTGTTGGCGCAATTATTAGAAAATGGAAGAAGTTCAAGATGACGGTCAATCACCCTCGGTCTGGGGCTCCATGCAAGATTTCACCTCGTGGGGCATCAATGATCATGAGGAAGGTGAGGGATCAGCCCAGAACTACACGGCAGGACCTGGTCAATGACCTGAAGAGAGCTGGGACCACAGTCTCAAAGAAAACCATTAGTAACACACTACGCCGTCATGGATTAAAATCCTGCAGCGCACGCAAGGTCCCCCTGCTTAAGCCAGTGCATGTCCAGGCCTGTCTGAAGTTTGCCAATGACCATCTGGATGATCCAGAGGAGGAATGGGAGAAGGTCATGTGGTCTGATGAGACAAAAATAGAGCTTTTTGGTCTAACTCCACTCGCCGTGTTTGGAGGAAGAAGAAGTATGAGTACAACCCCAAGAACACCATCCCAGCCGTGAAGCATGGAGGTGGAAACATCATTCTTTGGGGATGCTTTTCTGCAAAGGGGACAGGACGACTGCACCGTATTGAGGGGAGGATGGATGGGGCCATGTATCGCGAGATCTTGGCCAACAACCTCCTTCCCTCAGTAAGAGCATTGAAGATGGGTCGTGGCTGGGTCTTCCAGCATGACAACGACACGAAACACACAGCCATGGCAACTAAGGAGTGGCTCCGTAAGAAGCATCTCAAGGTCCTGGAGTGGCCTAGCCAGTCTCCAGACCTGAACCCAATAGAAAATCTTTGGAGGGAGCTGAAAGTCCGTATTGCCCAGCGACAGCCCCGAAACCTGAAGGATCTGGAGAAGATCTGTAGGGAGGAGTGGGCCAAAATCCCTGCTGCAGTGTGTGCAAACCTAGTCAAGAACTACAGGAAACGTATGATCTCTGTAATTGCAAACAAAGGTTTCTGTACCAAATATTAAGTTCTGCTTTTCTGATGTATCAAATACTTATGTCATGCAATAAAATGCAAATTAATTACTTAAAAATCATACAATGTGATTTTCTGGATTTTTGTTTTAGATTCCGTCTCTCATAGTTGAAGTGTACCTATGATAAAAATTACAGACCTCTACATGCTTTGTAAGTAGGAAAACCTGCAAAATCGGCAGTGTATCAAATACTTGTTCTCCCCACTGTATATATATTAGTTGGATAGATATCTCGATCTCATCAATATTGGATACAATTTGAATAGAATTGATGGAGAGCGAGAGCGCCTGCTCGTGCATTGATGTAAAGCAACAAACGATATAGGAGTTTTAAAACGCTGCAATAAAAGATGTGATCTTTACAATTGAAAAAATAAGGTAACCCCTGAAAGCCAGATGGAGATGTGTAAATTAGACATGCATTCAGTACAAATCGATATACAAGTATCTATTATAATATTGCGATATGAAACTAGTTTCACCCCTCCAGTTCTGCCCACTTGATTTTAGGTGGAAAACACAGCTGGCCTTTGGTGGTGGTGAAAGTCATGGATAACTGAAGTTAATGGAAGAATGTCTCTGCATTTATCAATTACTTGCAGTGTGAAGTGAAGCACAGTTTTTTTTCCTAACGACTTGAGGTAGATTTGAATTTGTCAAGATCTGCAAAATATATCACAACCTGAGAGGTAGGTTTAAACATGCTTTGGTGTTTTTGTTAAGCAGTGTATTTTTCTTTTCTGTAATTCAACCAGTTGTACATGTCAGTTTTCTTCCCCCCCACCATTTTAATCTCTGTAGCTAAGGTCTTAAAGATGTGCAGACACACAAGTGCTTTTCCTTGCATTCGGGCTCCTTCAGCTTCAGGAAGCCAACAGCAATTTGAACACTGCTGTAGGCTTGGCCCTCTGACCCCCATCCTGCCTGCTCTAAGGCACTCTGCTGGAGCGGCGGGAGCTAGGAGACGCTGGGGTTCAGGGGCTGCTCCTTAAGGCACTGGCAGGCTTGGCAGCCATTCAGGAATGTCTGTTGCAGTGCAGAGTGGTCAGGTGCTATGAGAAGGGAGAGAGGCTCGGAGCTGAGGGGGTAGACGCTGATTGGTCCAACATCTAGCCTTGTCAACTCTTTGCAAGTCAAGGAGGCAGACCTTTGTGAAGCCAAGGAAATGACTAACCTATCAGTACATTTAATTTAGTATTTACAAAAATAATGAACAAAAAAATTTGCTAGGAGAATAGAATGCCACCTTAAACATCCTGTTTTCAGTGTGATGCGCCAAACATTCCCCAGCAGAACAACCGAAACCCTCAAATGCACTCTAATTGATCTACATTCCAGGCACTACGCTTGTCTAGACAGCAGGAAAACTGCACTGCTCTGAATCTGTCATGTGGATTTGCTTGTTTTAACATCGGGTAAAGACATTAAATCGCTTCTGTTTTTCTTTTCACAGAGCGACCGACTGTCCAGGTACGTGCCAAATTCAGTTTATTCTTCAGGTCTTTCCAAATGGCACCCTATTCCCTATATAGTGCACTACTTTTGACACGGGCACATAGGGCTCAGTGCACTACTTTTGACCAATCTAGAGAATAGGGTGCCATTTGGGAATGCATCCTTCCTGTCTACTACTTACCCTTCACTTGGTGGGCTTGTGCCACTTTAGACCAAATAAACCGTTGACAACCTGGTATATGGCAGTGTAAATATTAGACATGGTCGATAAGATACTGTAGAGCTAAGTATCAATGTTTTTATTCTCTTCAGAAATGAGAGCAGCACTTCCTCTTCTGACCGCTATGACCACTTGGGTAGCCGTGGCGAGGGTCGCAGGTCATTCTCAAGCAGGCTGGACCGAGACGATAGCACTGACTACAAGAAGGTACTGGAGCTCCCACACACTCACCTTCTACCTTAGTTAAAATCACACCATACTCAATAACACCACCATAGAAATAGTAATTCTTCCCTGTGAAGTTAGACTTTTTTCTGACCGTTTTTCCTCTCAGCTTTATGAGCAGATCCTAGCTGAGAATGAGAAGCTGAAGGCCCAGTTACGTGACACAGACCTGCAGCTGAATGACTTGAAGCTTCAGCTGGAGAAAGCCACACAGGTGAGGCACTGTGGCCAGGCTGCGCTGTACAGTTGGGAAATTAGCATGTATTAGGATGACTCATTGTGAATAAATAGGACTTCCTCGCTAACGTTGGGTTATTTACGTTGCTTGTGTTACAGAGGCAGGAGCGCTTTGCTGACCGGTCGCAGCTTGAGATGGAGAAAAGGGTAATGATTATTAAGTGTTTTATGGTTTTTAACATACTGAATCATTTTGCCCAACAAATGAATGAACTCTCAAAAATTAGTTCTATGTATGAAAGGCACTTACAAATACAATTATTGTTATTGGCTTGAACTGAATTGGTAATAGTAGTGGTTAACAGCGTGGTAATCAATGCCAACTGGTTTATGTCTGAAGGTTACAAGCAGGCCCCAATTTCAGCTGGGTGGTATGGTCTTATAAACCTGACTACTTTCTCCGGTCTACTGCCTCTCCTGCTGACTGGCTCACCATGCCCATATAGTTGGCTGGGGGCGTGCCACCCCACCCAAGCACGAGCTACCTACCTTCTCTCACGTGTTTTTGAACATTTTTAGCCAGTGTGTGTGTGGTCACTTCTCCAGGGTTGTTCTTTTTGCATAGTGTGTGATAGCGAGTATACGTGATGAATTGTTTCAATGGAAATGTTATCTTCTGCATGTGCTTTTTGCCATTTTCTTGGCAAGTGTTCACTCAAATCACCTTAACGGCTGACACAAACATATGGGGTCAACTTCACGCCATATGTATTGATTTCAAAATAAAATAAATTGTGAACATGAAAAATAAAATTTAATGTAAACATTGTATTTTCAAGGACGGGTGAAATAATGGATGTTGAAATCAAAAACCAAACAATTGAAAGAATTCTATACAAAAATAAGACATCAAAAGCAAAACCCCAAAACTTGTTAGCAAATAATTTTAAAGCTGGAGCAAAACTCACAAATGATTAAAAACAAGATTTGAAAACGAATGCAAAAATATTTTTCCGTGAAACTTTCCCAGCAACCAATCCTATTGAAATAGATTTTGCCTACGCTCTTGCCTGCATGTACTAGCTTTTTTGTTACGCTACTCGTATCTTTGCTTTTCCTGGCAGTCTTTTCGATTGCGAGTTTTGGCAGTATTTTTCCGTGAAGGGCGGGGTTTAGAGGGAGGCGTATTGGTCCGCTAGTTTTGGAGTGACGGTTCGTCCCAATCAATGAACATGATAGACAGGCTTTTTTTCTATTGCCTCCTTAAGTAGACGGTCTGACGTCAGCTCGTTTTAGCTAACTTACTTCAAACTGTCGGTCACGGGTCAATGTACGGATATTAGACGCATGTCTGTCTAATACATTTAATGACAAACCGTCTTACTACTTAGATAAACATATGACTTACCTGTCGCACAACGTTTGGCGCAGGTGTTGGTAACTGGTTCGCCATACACCTGCGCAACAAGTAATTCATATGTTTACCTAAGTAGGTAGATGGTTTGTTTGTCATAGTTTTGCTCTCGCTTTTAAATGATTTGCTTACACGTTTTGAGTTTTTTCTTTTGATGTCTTGTTGGGTTTTTGATTTCAACATCCATTATTTCAACCGTCCTCAAGTATGTTTACATTCTCAACTTTATTTTTCAAGTTCATGATTTATTATATTTTACACATGGTGTGAAATTGACCCCATAGAAATAGCACCTTAACGACTGACCCAAACATCTCCTTAACGACAACGGGCACATGCAGTTCGCATGGTGGCCAAGAAAAAAAAAGTTTATCCTGAACTCCCAACATATTCCATGAGTGATTTACTCATACCCTATTCTATTGCTTTAGTCTGCTTAAAGTCCATGTTGTCACCAGATTTTAGATGGCCTTCCCCTGGCATTCCTTAGTCAGCATACCTCCAGACCTTCACAGCTTGGGTCTGCCTTTGTAAACGAAGCCAACTGCTTTTACTTTAGCTGCATTGTGCCTGCCAGTATAGCTGACCATTACCCATGTGTCATTTCATTAACTTGTCATGTTTAGATAACCACGTCAGGAGAAGATGGGACATGCAGCACTAAACATGTTAGGTCTTTTAGATTAGTCTCCATGGTTCTGGCTTTGACATGCTTCACAGTCATGCGTGTGTACCTCACCCACTCTCCTCTCGCCTATCTCTTCATGTTGCTTCTCAACCTGCATCTGTTATCTGACGTTCACACCTCTCCACCGTCACGTCACTGGATATAACTCCAGCTAGGTTTTACTATCATAGTGTCAATTTAGATTTAGTCTTTGTTTTAGTCTTAAAATACCTTTTTAGGCTTAGTCACATTTTAACCACATGGTGCTTTTAAAAAATTTAAATAATATGTAGGCATTGATTATTGTGGCAGATTGTAACTAATGCCAGCCATAATTAACCATATAGGCTATAACGCCTTGGCTACAGGTTAAACAATTTACAACTGATTTTCTCCCCATCATAAGTGGTTTCTTGAAAAGGGGAGAATTTGAGCTTTCCAGAAATGTCAGAAGTTTTACCGTACTCCTAAAATTCAACAAATGGCATTAGTTTCTCCCACAGGAAAAAAGCAACCACTTGTGTTTGAGCCTTGTGGTGCGTCAGCAGCAACACAGATGAATAATAGGGAGAAGGGGAAAATAGAGGTTCTGATGTGATCAAAGCAAAAATAGCCAACATGAAATTGAGTGAACATTACTGTTTCTAGTTGAGTTAGTTGCAAGTCAAGTGTCCTGGCACTTGGCTTCGCATCAGGTCAAATGATTGACGAGTGATTGAAGTGACCTGGGTAGCTGAGTGGGAGGAGAGCTGGGTAGATCAGCTCAATCAGACTGTGCAACAAAGATGTCAGTTCTACAAACAAAAAAGTCCAATCCTCAGCATGTATGCATGCAGAATATTTAATGCAGTCCTCTCTTTGGCAGAATTCAAGTCTTTCATGTTCCGCGGTCTGCAGCTGATTAAGCTGATCTGCCCAGCTCTCCCACACAGCTCCAGGTGGTCACTTCAGTCACTCGTTGACCTTTTGAATTGATGCGAAGCCAGTTGACACTTGACTGCCGAATGTTGCGGCATTAGCGCCGTGGTCCGCATGCCATGTCAAATTAAATGTACATTAGTCACGTAGAAGTCTCGTCACATTTTTGTTGACTAAAGTGACAAGTAAATTGTAATAGTTATCGTTTTTTTCCCCCAGGGAATCTCGTCTCGTTTTAGTCAGAAAAAATAGGGTGTAACAACCGAGCTGTGGAGCCGAGGTATGGCCTTCGTTTTGGCCACGAGGTGTGAGGTAACATAACTGAAGCAGTTTGTGGGAGCCTGTATGCGGTGGTTGTCTTGCGTGTTTTCTTTCTATGCTCGTCTCCCTCTTCTTTAAACCCGGGGTTAACATCTGTTTGTCCCCCTCCCTGCAGGAAAGAAGAGCTCTAGAAAGGAAGATCTCTGATATGGAGGAGGAACTCAAGGTACTGTCTCATGTGTTGGCTGTATGGCCCTATTTGTGTGTAGGGCACCAGAAGGTTGTGAGTGACATAATTGCATATTGCCCCTTTTAAGATCAGGAACAGCAGTCAATATTCTGTTAAACATACTGTATACTTTAGCTGGACCACTACTGTACTAGATTAGTATGCCTTGCTGATCAGTAACTATACAGGTTAGCGTTTTTGCACAAAGACTGCTATTTTTCTCTCTGCCACAGGCCCAATGTGAGGAGGGCTGGAGGCAATTCAATGTCCCATTTTGATAAACTCTGTTGCTGTGAATTATAGCATAGTAGTTATATAACCTAACAATCCTAACCGACAGTCAGCATAGTCCTGTTGTCAGTGTTTGATTTGAGCCCCCAGTATATCCTGTCTGTGTTGTGTATTCTGAATATGTGTGTATTCTGAATGTGTGTGTGCAGTATTTGTCACATTTTGGGATGCTCTATATAATCTATGTTGACGTAACTCATATGCCCTTCTAAATAAGGAGATGTGAGATTGGATGTTCTCAGAAATGGGGCAACAAAATCCATTATGCCAGAGTCAGCAAGTTTTCTTCCTTCTTCCCAGCACTGCCATAATGAAGTGATTATTTCTAGGTCATAGGCAGTCCAGCCCTGCCATAATGAAGTGATTATTTCTAGGTCATAGGCAGTCCAGCACTGCCATAATGAAGTGATTATTTCTAGGTCATAGGCAGTCCAGCACTGCCATAATGAAGTGATTATTTCTAGGTCATAGGCAGTCCAGCACTGCCATAATGAAGTGATTATTTCTAGGTCATAGGCAGTCCAGCACTGCCATAATGAAGTGATTATTTCTAGGTCATAGGCAGTCCAGCACTGCCATAATGAAGTGATTATTTCTAGGTCATAGGCAGTCCAGCCCTGCCATAATGAAGTGATTATTTCTAGGTCATAGGCAGGCAGTCCAGCCCTGCCATAATGAAGTGATTATTTCTAGGTCATAGGCAGGCAGTCCAGCACTGCCATAATGAAGTGATTATTTCTAGGTCATAGGCAGCCCAGCACTGCCATAATGAAGTGATTATTTCTAGGTCATAGGCAGCCCAGCACTGCCATAATGAAGTGATTATTTCTAGGTCATAGGCAGCCCAGCACTGCCATAATGAAGTGATTATTTCTAGGTCATAGGCAGCCCAGCACTGCCATAATGAAGTGATTATTTCTAGGTCATAGGCAGCCCAGCACTGCCATAATGAAGTGATTATTTCTAGGTCATAGGCAGCCCAGCGATCATATCGGTCTTCCTCTCTCTATTCTACTCTGCTACTGTAGATTGCAATCTCTCCTACATGCCAGCCTGCCTGGAAAGCACTTGTCATTCCTCCAGTTCCAAACTCTGTCCCATTTTTCCTAACAATGTCCTTTTTCTGTTTTGTCTTCTCTTTGCCCCCTCTTCTTATCCTCTCTAGAATTTGTATTGCCCCCCCCCCCTTGTCTTCCATTATTTCTCTCCCTTCTGGTACTCTCCCATCTCCCCCTTTTTCTCTGCCCTCTGCTGGTTTGACCCTTTCTCTCCCTCTCGCTCTCTCTCCCCCTCTGTGTTGTGGTTTTCCTGCAGAACCTCCCAGAGGTAAAGCAGGTTCAGGCCCTGCGTCAGGTCAAGGAGCGGCTGCAGGCAGAGAACAGGGCCCTGGCCCGCGTGGTTGTCAAGCTCTCCCAGTCAGCCTGCAGCCAGCTGCCCCCCTCCGTGGACCTGTAGCCCTGCCCAACCGCTCCTCCTCACCCCTCACCCTCCCTTCTCATGCTCCATTTGTGCTCCGACCTCACCCATAGACAGGCAGGTCCCCCGCCCAACTACAGGGTTATCTACTCCCCCCAGAGACTGACTCCCCCCTACCTCCCCAGACCCCTCTGGTTTTCATATTGGGTAGTGTTTTGATTGGGCACTTTCCATTTACAGTACCTAATTATAGTTCACAGTAAAGTTAAAGGTTATTTTCAGTCAGGTAAGTATCAATTCAGGTGTTAATTTTCATATAAGCAAATATGTACTACTTTGTTAGTGCAGCACCTGAAGTATAAATATTGGACTACATGATTAGGTCTTCATGAAGTTGATTTTACTAGATAATTTGATGTACTGTAAAGGAGAGTGCCCCATTTTGTTCTTTTCCCCCCAGTGTGCAGTCTTGAAGTCTTATCAAGGAGTGCCGTTGTTTCGTTCGGCTTGTTTCTGGCTTTGCATGACGTGGCTTTCTTTTTGCGTCAAATGGCGGACATTTTTTTTATGGAGGATGGACACATTTCCTTTCCCCTCAGTGTCTTTCTCCAGTCCTACCCCCATTTCAATTGACTCTTACAGATGACATCAACCCAGCTTTGAGACCGGGTCACCCCTTTACTGCAGGTTTACACTTGGTCTTATTTAATTTCCCAGTGATCTAGACAGACATATTAATTTGGCTCTTGCTCATGATTTCAATTGCCATTACATACCATAAGAAGCTCAGGTTGGTTGATTGTCATCTGTAATAAAATGCCTTATAGTTTTGCGGTGGACAGTTACGTTTTGCTCTTGATCTCCCTGGATGTTCAGTTGTTCCCTATGTGAGTGCTGGAGTGTTTCAAGAGGGACTGGGCAATCCGCCATGGTTGCTCTGCCCCAGGCAATGCTGGACTGCATGGCTTCATGAATCTGCTTAGCCCAGTATGGGTTTTAGTTGATATTGAGGGAATTATACCTGTAAGTGATGATCTGTGACTGATTGTGATTAGTTATATTTTCATTTGTCAAACAAACTGGGTGGTATTTCTTAATCCACAACATTTGGGCATCACACTGATGAACATTGTGTTGATAAATAGTTAAAGCAGTAGGGTATCCCTTATTCAGATATCTAGTCAGAATGACCCTAATAATGAGTGGCATAGGGCTTTTAAGTTGTTTTATTGTTTCAATTTCAGACTAAACTCACAAACCGTGATCAAGATGACAGGCAGTGGTGTAGTTATGTTAGTGAATAACGTAACTACTCTCATTGTATTAAGGCAGATGTAGTAATGCAATTATTTTCTTATACCAGTTTGTAAATTTGGTTCAGGGCAGAAATGGGTATTGGGTGGGTATTGACTGCGAGATGGTGTTAGCTTTACACGTGGTAAGTCTACCTCACAAAGACATAGAAAAAAACAAACGATTGCAAAGGCATTATTTGATGCTGCAGCAGTTTGTTGCTCATGCATTTTTTGGCCCTGTATGCTTCAAATAAAGGAGCACTGTTTGTGCTGCCAGGATTTGTGCTGTGTATTTGAAGAGTATGTTTTCCTGGGCGCCAGTGGAGACGCCTCTTTTGTTCTGCATGGCTATTTAGCAGAGACTTTTGACCGGAGTGTGCTTGCTCCATTCTCAGCGAAGAAAATAAATGACAAGGGGGAAAAATGGTTGACTGGCTTGTCAAAGATGCTGATGACACACTCTGCAATTAACAGTTTCTAGAACTGGGCTGAATGGTAAACCTCAACGTGTCTCTATGGTGACATGTCTCTAAGCCCGTTTCCTTCTCTCTTTTGTTCTCTTCCAGACGCTACCAGACTTGAAAGCAGACAACCAGAGACTAAAGGACGAGAACGGAGCTCTTATTCGAGTCATTAGCAAGCTTTCCAAGTAGAACAGACCCCCCCTCCTGCGCCCGCCCACTCCTCCATGGCAGTGACTAATGGACTTGCAACTTTTAGGTATTAATTGCAAGAGACATCAGCATCGGGAAGACTCCTTCTCCCCTCAGCTCTTCTATCCCTCTCTCCTCTACCACCACCACAGCATCCTCCATGTGCTCCCTCTCTCCATTAGGTTATTCTCCACTTCAACCAAGTGGCTGCTCTCCAGATAGAACCACTGAGTTTACATCAGCAAAGGATAGGGTTGTGAACGGCATGTTAAAGCATTTGCGGGCGGGGAAGCCTCAACTATTTAACCAATAAGCCTTAGTTGTACATAAAACACTTGTATCGATCTCTCGGCTGTCACAGAAGAACAGTTATTTCACACCTGATTTTATTTGTGCCACAAACTCTTATTTGATCTTTTTGTTTCAATTTCCTGTTTGTTCCTCGACCTACATACAAGGGTTGTGCGATGTGTAGTTGTCCTGTGCGATGTGTAGTTGTCCTGTCCTTTCTGACCCCCTCTCCCCCTGTTTTTGGAGGCTCTGTCTCACAGCAGAAGACTTCCCAGTGGTACCTCCCGTCTTAGTGCATGCAACCCACCCCCTCCCCCGACACACACCACACAAGCACATGCGCACACACCTCTATCCACGCCACTCACCCCCTTTCCATTTCTGTACCTTTGTGTGTCTCCCTCAGAGGTAAATGGAATTATCGCTTTACAGAACAGGTGGACTTGGTGGAATGTAAGCTTTCACTGTATGTGCAATATGCATTTATTTCTAATAAAAATGCTTTAATGATGAGTCCATCACTAGTAGGATTTTCACTCCTCTTCCATCTTTCCATCGCTCACCCCTTTCACTGACCCTCTCCCCCCCTCTTTTCTTTAAGGTTGTAGTGTAGTCGTTGGTTTATACTCTGTATTTCTCACTTCGTTTTAGCAGGTACTGAGTGATGCTGTATATACCTGTATGTATCGTTTGAGACCAGCACATGGCATGCATTTATGATTCCCGTCTGTTACTATTAAAAATATACAAACTCCAGAGGACAAAAAAAGTGTGTTTAACTATTTTCTTCATTTATAGTCTGAAGACATTGGATTACAATAGGGCCTCTCTCTTAAAGGGAATGGCTGGCAGTGTTCCGTGCTTTTTCTTTCCAGTTTTAAGTGTTCACGGTATTTAAGATACGAATAATATAATTGCTTCTACATTTCACACATTGTATTCAGTATCTTTGGATGAGTGCTGTTCATTTTTTTTCTCCGTTTTTTTTAAACCGTAGTATTAGCCAAGGTGTTGTCACAAAAATATCTTAGGTATTGCTAACCCAGTCCTTTTTACAATGTCTACATGCACTGTCAATGCCATGTGAGGAGTATTTGATGTCAGCCACCATCAAATAAAGTCCCTCCATCAAACACATTTTATGCATTTCAGTGGCCTTTTTAAGGATACTGTAGCAAAGAAAACAAGTTGCTGTAGTTGGACTGTTGGCCATCTCCTCTTTTGGTTTACATTTTTTCTGTTTTTCCTTTTTAAATTTCCCATCTTGTAAAATAGGCGTGTGGCTTCATACATGCGAGCTGTGCTGTGACTACCAACCACTGAAGAGTTCATTAAAAATAAACTTGTACATTGTAAAGCCCTTGTTGCTTATTTTCTTCTTGTCATTCATTACATTGTGCACTTGAAGGTGACTTTATAGCCCTTCAGGGATGCTAACCTGTCACTTCTCTGTGAATAGTTTGTCTTGACCTCTTTCTGCAGCGATACCTCCATAGCACAGCAGAATCATGCTACGAGAATGGTTTCTTGGGTTGTCTCAGCTGTGTTATGGACGTCCCCAACTCCAACAACTGGCTAAAGCTGTGGAGGACCTTCAAAGATGTCCATGTTGATGTCTGTCAACTACCTGTATTTTATTTAGGACAAACGAGTGTACATGTTTTTAGAAATGACAAGGTCTAGTTATTCCTATTCATGTTCACCAATAATGTTCAAGTTTATTTTCACCTACACAGAACGGAAACACCCAGCTCAGCTGGGGAGAGCCCAACAACCATGCTCCTCTAGGCCTACATCCACCACCTCAGGTTAGTTTGTTTCAACTGCAATAATAATGATGTGATATAGACCCATGTCAACCATGAATTAGTTTCTCCTGGCCCATAGGTTACTTTCAGGGTGAGGAACCATCTAACCTCGTCCCCAGGGCTGTTGCGCAAATAATCGTGGCATCGCAACGATTCAAAGTTGGACTTAGTGGGAGTGACTATACTGAGTGAAGTATTTCATTGAATGTTTGCGAATCACACGATTGTGAAGGCATGGGGAGGGTTAGGGGTGTGATTTGTCGCCACAGCTGATTAGGTTATTAAAGCAGCAGGTTAGGTGAATTAACGTAGCAGGTTATGAGAATGAGGTTAAGATTCGGAAAAGGGTTAGGCTTAAGCTAATGCTACAGTTGTCAACTATTGTCTCCGACGCGACCGCTAGATGGAGCTGTTATGCCTACGTCAACTCCCTCTAGCCTCAACAGTAGAAATGTAAACAAACCATATGTGGCCACAAATCATGTCTGCTTTTGGATACTCCATTATTGCAATATAACCGCTCCTACAGAGTGATTGCTAACTATGTCGAATCACCTTTTCTGATATTGTATGCTACCTTCTATAAGACAATTACGATTTTTATGTCCGGGTGCTTTAGACCCATTTTAGGGGAGCGGGAATACCTTGAAGAAAATGATCCCAGTAATCTTGAGCTGGGCGTTGCCTTGTCACTAGTGTTGGATCTACAAATGTTTGTCACTCCTGTGCTTGTTACAGTAATGAGCCCTGATCCATCCTGGAGTGTTGTAACTGGTTGAGGAGCTTAATGTTGAGTGTTAGAACTGCATTGTGGGAAATGTAGTTTATAAACACCTTGCGGACCACCAGCCTAAATTGGAACCTATCACCGGGAAACATCCAGTGGTGTGCAGATATTTCACCTGAGGACAACTTGGTATTTGACCAGGAAATGCAGCTGATGAGCCAGACAGACACTTCCTGGCCCACAACAGCTGGGTGATGTCATATGACCCCCTGAGGAACTTTGCAGAGTCAGGTCAGCTGATAGTTCAGCAGTATTAGGTTCCAGGTCAGCTGATAGTTCAGCAGTATTAGGTTCCAGGTCAGCAGAAAGTGCTATTGTAACTGTGGCCTAGTTATAGGCCTAAAATTGTCATATCCAGTCTATACCAAAAAGGGGTGGTAAAGATTTACCTTCCCTGAGAAATGTGGGGGAGACAGCTTGAAGATGTGCTGAGGGCAGAGCTGATCTGCTGGTGGGAGGCAGCCTGGAGCTGTGGGCTCACATGAAGTAGTACACAAAGATCACGGCCTAACAATTTACAGGCGTACGCCTGGACAACACTCACTCCTCTCCACTTGCATGACCGAGAGTCTGCTGATCTGACTGTAGATCCACACATTCATATCTGCATATCCTGGTGAATGTTTTCCATAATACTCTTAAATTGAATGTACTGAGTATTACAGGTGTTACTAGGCCAACTTTGTCCTCTTGTTATTGCTGGAGGGGAAAAACATTGAAGTCTTTCAAGAAAAGGGGGCCCTTAGTCTTCCTGCCATCTTGTGTGAATGTACTATGGAACATCTAGATTAGAGCATTATGAACAATTACAAATGCTGTCAAATAAATGTAAGTACATACAGTGCTGTGGAAGGGGGCAAATACTTTATCACAGCACAGTATTTAAGAACAAATTGTAGCCCCAGGATTACTGTGATGTTCTCTGTAGGCGATGCTGGCAGCAGCCAAGGCGGTCAGACCTAACCTGTATGTGATAGTCTGGTCAGAGGCGATGCCTCTTCCCTATCGTGATGTAGGATTGTACGGGGAACCCCCCCTCCTTTTTGCCAAGATAACAGCCTGCAAGTTGTCAAAAGTGCTCCACAGGGATATTGGCCCATGTTGACTCTGATGCTTCCCACAGTTGTCAAGTTGGTGGTGAACCTTTCTTTATACACATGGGAAACTGTTGAAGGTTAAAAACCTAGCAGTGTTGCAGTTCTTGACATAAACCAGTACGCTTGGCACCTACTATCATACCTCATTCAAAGGCACTTAAAGCAGGTGTTCTTAATGTTTTGTATATTAAGTGTATAACTATATTTTCCATTATCACCAGACTACCTTTGCACATTCACTTAAATATAAATAGATTTTGTTACTACATTTCCCAACACCCCCTTTTTTTCAGAGTTATTCCCACCATTAACCTGTTTGCTGCCTGGTAATTGACACGTCCCCCTCCGCTCTGTGTCAAAAAAAATATTTACTCTCTCTTGCCCAGCCTGTACCCCTTCCTATCTGTCTCCCTCGCCTCCTCTCGTCTCATATCTATCTCTCTTTCTATATCCTCTTCCTCTTATCTCTCTCCAATCTCACTCTTCCTCCATTCCCCAACCTTGCCCATGTTGCATTGTGTGCCCTGGCCTGTGTGTGTGGTGTGGTGTGTCTGTGCTGTATGTAGTACATGCTGGAGAGAACTCGCTAGCTGAAGCCGGACCTGTATATGGTGGCTGAGCTGATCACGGGCAGCGAGAAGCTGGACAGATCTGGGACCAGACTACATAATCTGTTAGAAATGGAAAAAGAAATGTTCACGGTTTCTGTTTTGCTTAAACATGTGACATGGATATGTGTTCGTGAAGTTGGGTATTGCCTTTGTTGATAGTATGAAATGCCTTATGAAATATTGATACACAGGAAATTAAATTAATCTGCAATTGATCGTCTCTTGGCTAAAATTGCCTTGGTGGTAATATTTAAAGTGAACTATGAATAAATTGACCGATTCATTCAGGTTGAGTTCTTATTAAAAACTGCAATGACCATATTGGCTATAACCATTTGCCTATTTTATCTAGTTGCTACAATAACAATATCCTCGCTCTCTCTCGCGCTCACCCTCTCTTCCTCAGGGACTGTCACGTGGAAGGCAGGCTGGTCTACACATTTGGTGGAGAGCCTGTGGGCTCGTTCGTTCAGCCTCAGACGTCTAGTGCCCTCTATCGCCCACGCCATGTTCCTGGACGTTACCCATGACAACAATATGATCCAATTCACAAACCTATCAATATAACGCCTTGTAACCCCTACTGCCTCCGATCTGGCGGAATCACTAAACACATACTGTATTTGTGAATGTTGGAGTGTGCCCCTGTCTGTAAATTTAAAAAGCTTAAAAAAAATATGGTATCTGGTTTGCTTAATGTGAGGAATTTGATCTATAACTTTTACTCAAGTATAACCATTTTTGTATTTTTTTCCACCATTTACTTCAGTAAAAAAAAAAAACTTTCAAAAAGAGATGGTGGTTCTGGAGGCTAGGACTGTGGAGTGGATCAGATCTCTGGGTCAAACCAGAGTCTGCCTAAGCACACAGAGATCAGAGAACACATCCAGGTAACATGAGAACAGCACCATAGAATTACAACTTTACATCCCAGCTAGGGTTACAGGTGTGTCTCTGTATATGCCTGGCATGTACACAATGGGCTTGAACAAAATGGGCAATTACATTTTTAAGGCATGAGAACACAGGGATTGCTGTGTGATAACTCAGGGCTGTTCTTAGACCTGAGGTTTTGTGCTTGGGTCACTTCAGTCTAAACACATGTACATGAGTTATATTCCTTTTGTAAGGCACGGCTAGTACCATTTTTTTGTACTGGAACTGTCCAGCTACATGACAGCAGGATTGTGAAGCAGGCTGACGTCGCTGGTAAGGGAATTTTAAGCATATTACATTTGAACAGCTCACTCTGGTAGTGTGACTATTGTTCAGGTAAGTAAGAATACAATGTCCTATTGGTTGTCCCAGGTGCCTATGTATCAAATGTCTCAGAGTAGGAGTGTCCCGTGTGTCCATATAATATGATCTAAACGGGTCCTAAATCAGCACTTCTATTCTGAGACAAATGATACACATGGCCTGTAGGTTACAAGTCATGGCTCATCCTATATAACTATTGCTGTACACTCCTTATCTTTTCATTTACTGTCTATACACATTACATACCATACATACACTGAGTATACAAAACATATGTATATACAGTACCAGTCAAAAGTTTGGACACCTACTACATTGTAGAATAATAGTGAAGACATCAAAACTACTAAATAATATTCAATCATGTAGTAACACTGCCATACTGTGTTAGATCTTGTCTAGCCATCTTGTCTCAAGAGGACCACAATGGAAATAAGTCCCAGACTTTATTGTGTGTTATCCTCGATGATTTTATTCATGTGCATGTATGGCTTTTAAGTTGTGCTTGTTTTTTAAAATGGTCGAATTAATAAACTAAACTAAACAAAAAAAGTGTTAAGCAAGTCAAAGTATATTTTATATTTGAGATTCTTCAAAGTAGCTGCCCTTTGCCTTGACAGCTTTGCACACACTGCATTCTCTCAACCAGCTTCATGAGGTAGTCACCTGGAATGCATTTGTGGAATT
Organism: Salvelinus alpinus; assembly: GCF_045679555.1. Classification (NCBI taxonomy): domain Eukaryota; kingdom Metazoa; phylum Chordata; class Actinopteri; order Salmoniformes; family Salmonidae; genus Salvelinus; species Salvelinus alpinus. The sequence continues at coordinate 14,110,039 of NC_092122.1, forward strand.
TCTTTCCGTTTGAGCCAATCAGTTGTGTAGTGACAAGGTAGGGGTGATATACAAAATATAGCCCTATTCTTAAAAGACCAAGTCCTTATTATGGCAAGATCAGCTCAAATAAGCAAACAAACGACAGTCCATTATTACTTTAAGACATGAAGGTCAGTCAATACGGAAAATTTCAAGGACTTAAAGTTTCATCAAAAACCATCAAGCGCTATGATGAAACTGGCTCTCATGAGGACCGCCACAGGAAAGGAAGACCCAGAGTTACCTCTGCTGCAGAAGATAAGTTCATTAGAGTTACCAGCCTCAGAAATTGCAGCCCAAATAAATGCTTCACAGAGTTCAAGTAACAGACATCTCAACATCAACTGTTCAGAGGACACTGCGTGAATCAGGCCTTCATGGTCGAATTGCTGCAAAGAAACAACTAAAGGACACCAAAAAGAAGCCAAGAAACAGGAGCAATTGACATTAGTCTGGTGGGGAGTAGGTGAACGGATGATCTCACGTGTAGTTCCGACTGTGAAGCATGGAAGAAGAGGTGTGATGGTGTAGGGGTGCTTTGCTGGTGACACCGTCAGTGATTTATTTGGTGTTCAAGGCCCACTTATCCAGCATGGCTACCACAGAATTCTGAGTGATAGGCCTGGTTTGCGCTTAGTTGAACTATCATTTGTTTTTCAACAAGACAATGACCCAACCCACCTCCAGGCTGTGTAAGGGCTATTTGACCAAGAAGGAGAGTGATGGAGTGCTGCATCAAATGACTTGGCCTCCTCAATCCCCGACCTCAACCCAGTTGAGATGGTTCGGGATGAGTTGGACCGCAGAGTGAAGGAAAAGCAGCCAACAAGTGCTCAGGATGTGGGAACTCCAAGACTGTTGGAAAAGCATTCCAGGTGAAGCTGGTTGAGAGAATGCCAAGATTGTGCAAAGCTGTCAGCAAGGCAAAGGGTGGCTACTTTGAAGAATGTAAAATCGAAAATATATTTTCATTTAACACTTTGATAACTACATGATTCCATATGTTTTATTTCATTGTTTTGATGTCTTCACTTCACTGTGTCCAAACTTTTGACTGGTCTGTATATACACTGCTCAAAAAAATAAAGGGAACAGTAAAATAACACATCCTAGATCTGAATGAATGAAATATTCTTATTAAATACTTTTTTCTTTACATAGTTGAATGTGCTGACAACAAAATCACACAAATTATCAATGGAAATCAAATTTATCAACCCATGGAGGTCTGGATTTGGAGTCACACTCAAAATTAAAGTGGAAAACCACACTACAGGCTGATCCAACTTTGATGTAATGTTCTTAAAACAAGTCAAAATGAGGCTCAGTAGTGTGTGTGGCCTCCACGTGCCTGTATGACCTCTCTACAACGCCTGGGCATGCTCCTGATGAGGTGGCGGATGGTCTCCTGAGGGATCTCCTCCCAGACCTGGACTAAAGCATCCGCCAACTCCTGGACAGTCTGTGGTGCAACGTGGTGTTGGTGGATGGAGCGAGACATGATGTCCCAGATGTGCTCAATTGGATTCAGGTCTGGGGAACGGGCGGGCCAGTCCATAGCATCAATGCCTTCCTCTTGCAGGAACTGCTGACACACTCCAGCCACATGAGGTCTAGCATTGTCTTGCATTAGGAGGAACCCAGGGCCAACCGCACCAGCATATGGTCTCACAAGGGGTCTGAGGATCTCATCTCGGTACCTAATGGCAGTCAGGCTACCTCTGGCGAGCACATGAAGGCCTGTGCGGCCCCCCAAAGAAATGCCACCCCACACCATGACTGACCCACCGCCAAACCGGTCATGCTGGAGGATGTTGCAGGCAGCAGAACGTTCTCCACGGCGTCTCCAGACTGTCACATGTGCTCAGTGTGAACCTGCTTTCATCTGTGAAGAGCACAGGGCGCCAGTGGCGAATTTGCCAATCTTGGTGTTCTCTGGCAAATGCCAAACGTCCTGCGCGGTGTGGGGCTGTAAGCACAACCCCCACCTGTGGACGTCGGGCCCTCATACCACCCTCATGGAGTCTGTTTCTGACCGTTTGAGCAGACACATGCACATTTGTGGCCTGCTGGAGGTCATTTTGCAGGGCTCTGGCAGTGCTCCTCCTTGCACAAAGGTGGAGGTAGCGGTCCTGCTGCTGGGTTGTTGCCCTCCTACGGCCTCCTCCACGTCTCCTGATGTACTGGCCTGTCTCCTGGTAGCGCCTCCATGCTCTGGACACTACGCTGACAGACACAGCAAACCTTCTTGCCACAGCTCGCATTGATGTGCCATCCTGGATGAGCTGCGCTACCTGAGCCACTTGTGTGGGTTGTAGACTCCGTCTCATGCTACCACTAGAGTGAAAGCACCGCCAGCATTCAAAAGTGACCAAAACATCAGCCAGGAAGCATAGGAACTGAGAAGTGGTCTGTGGTCACCACCTGCAGAACCACTCCTTTATTGGGGGTGTCTTGCTAATTGCCTATAATTTCCACCTGTTGTCTATTCCATTTGCACAACAGCATGTGAAATTTATTGTCAATCAGTGTTGCTTCCTAAGTGGACAGTTTGATTTCACAGAAGTGTGATTGACTTGGAGTTACATTGTGTTGTTTAAGTGTTCCCTTTATTTTTTTGAGCAGTGTATATTCCAGACACTGATATTACTCGTTCTGATATTTCTTTATTTTTTATATTTTTTTAACTTGGGATTATGTTTGTATAAGCATTTTGCTGCACCTGTGATAACATCTGCAAATCTGTGTATGTGACCAATAAACTTTTATCTGATTTGAAGTACAATTTACAAACTGTAGTTTACAGATGTACTGATGGCTATAGTCTGTAACCAATGTTGTCCTGGACCCCAAGTTCCAGGAGCTGGTGGGGGTTCTGAGGAGACGCCTCATTCACTTCTGTAATCACTACAAGACAGATAGTGTGCCTGACACCAACTCACCAGCCATACTCACTACTCCCCGTGCAGTGCACTTACTCAACATTATTATTTTACTTGGTTGATGGTTGTTTATGTCATGGGTCTCAGCCCATACAATATCTGACCTATGCATTGCAGACACAGGGCCTATTCATTCACATAAGTAACTACCATAAGACTTGGCTGTCTTCTACTGGTAAATGGTCATCTACTTCTTTCCAAGCAGTAGACTTTTACAAACCTAACAAAACGAACCACCTCATCACACACAATCTCTGCATCTGTGTTGTATTGATTATGTACTGTATACACTTAGTGTATAAAACATTAACACCTGCTCTTTCCATGACATAGCTTTCACCAGGTCAGCCTATGATCCTTTATTGATGTCACTTGTTAAATCCACTTTAGTCCGTGTAGATCAAGGGGAGGGGATAGGTTAAAAATATATATTTTTAATCCTTGAGACAATTGAAACATGGATTGTGTACAGTGTGTACCATTCAGAGGGTGAATGGGCAGGACAAAAGATTGAAGTGCCTTTGAACATGGTATGGTAGTAGGTGTCAGGCACACTGGTTTGAGTGTGTCAAGAACTGCAACGCTGCTGGGTTTTTCACGCTCAACAGTTTCCTGTGTATCAAGAATGGTCCACCACCCAAAGGACATCCAGCCAACTTGACGCAATTGGAGTCAAAAAGGGCCAGCATCCCTGTGGAATGCTTTTGACACCTTGTTGAGTCCATGTCCTGATGATTTGAGACTGTTCTGAGGGCAAACGGGTGCAACTCAATATTAGGAAGGTGTTCCTAATGTTTTGTACACTCAGTGTCTTTAGACTGGAGGTAAGTGACTATAAACAAATACTGTTCTGCAGTTAAATGATATGTCTCGTGTTGTCCCTCCATGTGGGTAAGTGGTTCCAGGCTATGTTCACATATCCCTTGTACATCACTCGTTACCTGGTGCCATGCTACTTTGGCTCCATCATTGTTGGGGCCTATACCACCACCTTGGATATTGTCTTCAATCAAATGTAAAACTGGGTTTAATAACAACTTGCTATTCCTATTAATAAATAAATAAATAAAATAGTAAAATCAGAATTTTTTAATGAGACAAGTCATGACCAGAGTACAAAAATACTGCTGTTCTAAGTTAATGGGCAGTCCTTCAGTTTGTAATATTTGTGTGTTAAGGTTTATCCAGACTAGTTCCACTCTGGTGAAGCAGTTAGCTCTGGGCTCAGTACAGATGTGTGGTGTGGGCCTGCACCTGGCCCTGTCCCTGCCTCCCTCGCACCCACGCTGCACGACGTGCCCTACCGTCTCAACAATATCACCAATGAGAAAGAGCAGTGATGTTTCACTGGCTTCAGGTAAGGCTTTCAATTCAATCGAGTTCAATTTAAATCCAGTTCATTACAACTTTATTTTTGCCCTTCTGGGTATGGAAAATCCCCCTCTGTACTGTTACAGAGATACAGATACATCAACATAATGTTGCTCCCTTTCTCTTTCAGTTACTAATTGGCTGATATTAATGTTCGCTTTCTGGTATGTTCGAGGTTTCCCTCATTTTGCAGCTGGGTTCTTCCATTGCTGGGGCCGGGACACTTTCATTGTGCTGCGAGGTCCGTTTCTGGTGACAGGAAGATCAGTTATGTCTCACACTCTCAGCTCTCACATATAAAGTTTCCATGTGCATGGAGAATAAAACTATCCATAAAAAGTAAGAAAATCCAGTCCACTTATGATTTTGGATGCTGCTAAACAATTGAATGGATCTCACATAAAAGGGGGAGTTCAGGGAGAGGAACGCTGGACAACAGATGAAGGCACACAGTGCAGTAGCTACATATGCAGACACCGAGGTCTGGACTAAAAATGATATTAAAAATATATATTTTGGACTCCACTTACTGCTGAGAGTTAGAGTGGTAGAATACACAAGGTGCAGTTTCCCTCTTGTTATATGTGACTCACTGACAGTCACTCAATTAGCCCATGTCAGTTAATAGTTTTGGTCAAATAGTCTAGTTAGTCTAGCCAGCTATCTAAATTTGTAGTAATCATGGCCGATTTACCGAACGGGAACACTGGGCACGTGCCCGGGGCCCTGACCTCTAGGGGGCCCCCATTGATGTTCTTAGTCACTCTCATTCAGATATCATATTAACATTTAGCTCATTAAATTACTTCACCAGTCAGTGTCAATAGAGCAGGCATGCTTGTTATTTACATACGTGATGGACAGGCAAGTGTAGCCTATGACGCAAGACACAACAACAATTTTACAGGTGGAGAGAGAGGGTTGAGGAGGAGGCTTGAAATGCTGGGCGTCTTGTATTCACATGCATTATCTGAATTATGTCTACAGTATTATAACTAGGAGGAGCAGCTTCTATAGAGGAACTTTGAATGTCCTTTGTTGATAAAACATTTACTGGAGACAGGAGATCAAGTTGAGACATAGGACGAGGTGGATATTGTATAATAAGGCAGTTTATTCACAGGTAAAGATATCTTAGAAATCGTGCAGCACGGACCCGTTCTGTCTGACTCGTATGGAATCGTCGGAAAAAGAGGCCCTAAACATATTGTGCAGATTATATATGCAGTAAATGACGTAGGTTGAATCTGGTAGTCTGGCCTTCTGATTGGTCGCTCTGGGTCGTGGGTAGTCCTGTTCGGGCCTGGTGTCGACGTTCCATTGGCTCTTAACATGGTTCTTTGTCTTAGAGTCTCAACCTTGAGCAAAATGCGTGTGCGTTCTGTTTTAGCAGGGGCCTGTTCATGGGGGAGGGGAGTGTGTGTGGGTCTGTGGTTATTATCATTAAGGGTACGAAGTGTGGGGGTAAAGAGGGGGATGGGTGCATGTTGTGTCAAGTATAGCTTGTGTTGAGAAGTTGTTAAAACAAGTTTCCAGTATCTATTACAATTTCTTACACCTTTGAGCTAGCTAGCTAACAAGCGTGAACTAGCTAGCTAAAAAACTTGTGTGTAAAGAGCGGCACCAGAATTTAAAAACACATCTTTAACGATTTTGTAGTTAATAAATCCAACGTGAAAGGTGATAACTAGGCCTATAGTATCCTTAACTAGCATTGAAAAAAGTTAATCCATACTTCTCTCGCTAATTAAAATCTCTCTCCTATCTTCTGAACCAAACTTGTAACGTCAGTACAGTAGCCTATGGTAACGTCGGTACAGTAGCCTATGGTAACGCTGGTACAGTAGCCTATGGTAACGTCAGTACATTGGCCTATGCGTCGGAGGGGGAGTAGCAGGCAGCCTAAACACGCACACACTGGCAAAGATTTTCAGCTTGCAGGCAGATACCGGAATACATTTCTGAGTGACAGAGTGAGGCCTTTGCAGAGGCACTTTGTTGCTTTTTTGTGGGACTAGGGAAAAAATGCTTGGAACATTAAAAAAAACGTTATTAACCGGTTCCCATGTTTTATAAATAATGGTTCTGTTCCGGAACCGTATGAACCACTTTCGTTTCCATTTCTGTTAATTGAAAATGTTTGTTATTTTATGGTTTTTGGTTCTGTTCCCTGAACCGGTTCCAACCCCTGATTGTATAACTAATAGGCTACGTGTTTTTAGATGGAATGAGGTGAATGAAGCTTCAGCAACCAATGTGATAATGGTTGGGCTAATTTCTGCTTGTTTTTTTCTGTTCTCCATTTTAGAGTTTTTCAATTGTCTAGATTTGCTGTAAATGAGCTTCAACTTTCTTAAAATTCTTAAACACAAACACGTTTTGTTCTTCTAACCTCGTGAGGACCCAAAATGTATTTCCATTAAAAATCCTATTTTCCTTTAACCCGTAACCCTAGACCAAACCCTAACTCCTAAACCTAACAACTAACTCTAATTCCATAGTCATAACCCTAATCCTTAAACTCAGAATAGCCTTTGTACTCATGGGACGTAGGAAAGGATTTTCCTTGTCTTACTATCCTTGTGGGGACTTTGTGGGATTTTAGGTCCGCACAAGGATAGAAGAACGAAGAACTATTTAGACCCTTTGATTTTTCCCCCACATTTTGTTACGTTACAGCCTTATTCTAAAATGGATTAAAACATAATAATCCTCAGTAATCTACACACAATACCCCATACTGACAAAGTGAAAACTGTTTTTTTCAACTTTTGGTAAGTGTATTCAAAATAAAAAAAACATACCTTATTTACATAATTATTTAGACTCTTTGCTATGAGAGTTGAAATTGAGCTCAGGTGCTTACTGTTTCCGTTGATCATCTTTGAGATGTTTCTACAACTTGATTGGAGTCCGCCTGTGGTACATTCAATTGATTGTACATGATTTGGAAAGGCACACACCTGTCTATATAATGTCCCACTGTTGACAGTGCATGTCAGAGCAAAAACCAAGTCGTGAGTTCGAAGGAATTGTCCGTAGAGCTCAGTGACAGGATTGTGTCGAGGTACAGATCTGGAGAAGGGTACAAAAAATGTCTGCAGCATTGAAGGTCCGCAAGAACACAATAGCCTCCATCATTCTTAAATGGAAGAAGTTTGGAACCACCAAGACTCTTCCTAGAGCTGGCCGCTCGGCCAAACTGCGCAATCGGGGGAGAAGGGCCTTGGTCAGGAAGGTGACCAAGAACTCATTAGTCACTCTGACAGAGCTCTAAAGTTCCTCTGTGGAGATGGGAGAACCTTCCAGAAGGACAACCATCTCTGCAACACTCCACCAATCAGGCCTTTATAGTAGAGTGGCCAGACGGAAGCCACTCCTCAGTAAAAGGTACATGACAGCCCACTTGGAGTTTGCCAAAAGCAACCTAAAGGATTCTAAGATCATGACAAACAAGATTCCCTGGTCGGATGAAACCAAGATTGAACTCTTTGGCCTGAATGCCAAGAGTCACTTCCAGAGAGAACCTGGCTCATGGTTGTGGCAGCATCATCCTGTGGGGATGTTTTTCAGTGGCAGGGAAAGATGAACAGAGCAAAGTACAGAGAGATCCTTGATGAAATCCTGCTACAGAGCGCTCAGGACCTCAGACTGGGGCGAAGGTTCACCTTCCAACAGGACAACGACCCTCTCAGCCATGACAGCACAGGAGTGGCTTCGGAACAAGTCTCTGAATGTCCTTGAGTGGCCCAGCCAGAGCCCGGACTTGAACCCGATTGAACATCTCTGTAGAGACCTGAAAATAGCTGTGTAGCAACGCTCCCCATCCAACCTGACAGAGCTTAAGAGGATCTGCTGAGAAGAATGGGAGAAAGTCCCCAAATAAAGGTGTGCCATGCTTGTAGCGTCATACCCAAGAAGACTCAAGGCTGTAATCGCTGTTCAAGGTGCTTCAACAAAGTACTGAGTAAAGGGTCTGAATACTTATGTAAATGTGATATTTCTATTTATTTTTATGAATGAGCAAAAATGTCTAAGAACATGTTGCTTTATTATTATTGGTTATTGTGTGTAGATTGATGAGAGAGAAAAAAACTTTTAATCAATTTTAGTATAAGGCTGTAACGTAACAAAATGTGGAAAAAGTCAAGGGGTCTGAATACTTTCCAAAGTATTTTTTATTAACTTAAGAGTATGTTTCATTTACAGAATCAGGGTTGATCAGCTATTTTGTTTCTTCTCTTGACTTGGTTGTCTTTCCCCTCCAGGGTTTAATATTGAGGCCAAGGCGAATGATGACTCTGGGTTTGTCTATTGAAGAAATTGATTTAACTGTGGGGCGTGGATGAACAAGAAAGGAGAGAGTGACAGCTCATAAATCTCAGCTACACCTAGCTACAGTTGTTTTGCTCAAGACAAGATATGATAAAACAGGGTGTACTTTACTGTCCATCAACCCTAATTGCACTAACAGGGGTCTAAAATGTTTAAAAAATGTATCCTTATGAAATGTTGGGACATTGTCAAGCAACTAGTTACAGACATAAAAACACAATTTACGATGTTTACGTGTTAATTTCATTTATTTTTTATTTTATTTCACCTTTATTTAACCAGGTAGGCTAGTTGAGAACAAGTTCTCATTTACAACTGCGACCTGGCCAAGATAAAGCATAGCAGTGTGAACAGACAACAACACAGAGTTACACATGGAGTAAACAATAAACAAGTCAATAACACAGTAGGGGAAAAAATGAGTCTATATACATTGTGTGCAAGAGGCATGAGGAGGTAGGCAATAAATAGGCCATAGGAGCGAATAATTACAATTTAGCAGATTAACACTGGGGTGATAAATCATCAGATGATCATGTGCAAGTAGAGATACTGGTGTGCAAAAGAGCAGAAAAGTAAATAAATAAAAACAGTAAGGGGATGAGGTAGGTAAATTGGGTGGGCTGTTTGCAGATGGACTATGTACAGCTGCAGCGATCGGTTAGCTGCTCAGATAGCAGATGTTAAAAGTTGGTGAGGGAAATAAAAGTCTCCAACTTCAGCGATTTTTGCAATTCGTTCCAGTCACAGGCAGCAGAGAACTGGAAGGAAAGGCGGCCAAATGAGGTGTTGGCTTTTGGGATGATCGGTAAGATATACTTGCTGGAGCGCGTGCTACGGGTGGGTGTTGTTATCGTGACCAGTGAACTGAGATAAGGCGGAGCTTTACCTAGCATGGACTTATAGATGACCTGGAGCCAGTGGGTCTGGCGACGAATATGTAGCGAGGGCCAGCCGACTAGAGCATACAGGTCGCAGTGGTGGGTGGTATAAGGTGTTTTAGTAACAGAACGGATGGCTCTATGATAAACTGCGTCTAGTTTGCTGAGTAGAGTATTGGAAGCTATTTTGTAGATGACATCGCCGAAGTCGAGGATCGGTAGGATAGTCAGTTTTACTAGGGTAAGTTTGGCGGCGTGAGTGAAGAAGGCTTTGTTGCGAAATAGAAAACCGATTCTTTATTTGATTTTGGATTGGAGATGTTTAATATGAGTCTGGAAGGAGAGTTTACAGTCTAGCCAGACACCTAGGTATTTATAGATGTCCACATATTCTAGGTCGGAACGTCCAGGGTGGTGATGCTAGTCGGGCGGGCGGGTGCAGGCAGCGAATGGTTGAAAAGCATGCATTTGGTTTTACTAGCAGTTAAGAGCAGTTGGAGGCCACGGAAGGAGTGTTGTATGACATTGAAGCTCGTTTGGAGGTTAGATAGCACAGTGTCCAAGGAAGGGCCAGAAGTATACAGAATGGTGTCGTCTGCGTAGAGGTGGATCAGGGAATCGCCCGCAGCAAGAGCAACATCATTGATATATACAGAGAAAAGAGTCTGCCCGAGAATTTAACCCTGTGGCACCCCCATAGAGACTGCCAGAGGACCGGACAACATTGCCTCCGATTTGACACACTGAACTCTGTCTGCAAAGTAGTTGGTGAACCAGGCAAGGCAGTCATCAGAAAAACCGAGACTACTGTGTCTGCCGATAATAATATGGTGATTGACAGAGTCGAAAGCCTTGGCCAGGTCGATGAAGACGGCTGCACAGTACTGTCTTTTATCGATGGCGGTTATAATATCATTTAGTACCTTGAGCGTGGCTGAGGTGCACCCGTGACCGGCTCGGAAACCGGATTGCACAGCGGAGAAGGTACGGTGGGATTCGAGATGGTCAGTGATCTGTTTATTAACTTGGCTTTCGAAGACCTTAGATAGGCAGGGCAGGATGGATATAGGTCTGTAACAGTTTGGGTCCAGGGTGTCTCCCCCTTTGAAGAGGGGGATGACCGCGGCAGCTTTCCAATCCTTGGGGATCTCAGACGATATGAAAGAGAGGTTGAACAGGCTGGTAATAGGGGTTGCGACAATGGCGGCGGATAGTTTCAGAAATAGGGGGTCCAGATTGTCAAGCCCAGCTGATTTGTATGGGTCCAGGTTTTGCAGCTCTTTAAGAACATCTGCTATCTGGATTTGGGTAAAGGAGAAGCTTGGGCGAGTAGCTGCGAGGGGGGGGGGGGCGGAGCTGTTGGCCGAGGTTGGAGTAGCCAGGTGGAAGGCATGGCCAGCCGTTGAGAAATGCTTGTTGAAGTTTTCGATTATCATGGATTTATCGGTGGTGACCGTGTTACCTAGCCTCAGTGCAGTGGGCAGCTGGGAGGAGGTGCTCTTGTTCTCCATGGACTTTACAGTGTCCCAGAACTTTTTGGAGTTAGAGCTACAGGATGCAAATTTCTGCTTGAAAAAGCTAGCCTTTGCTTTCCTGACTGACTGCGTGTATTGGTTCCTGACTTCCCTGAACAGTTGCATATCGCGGGGACTATTCGATGCTATTGCAGTCCGCCACAGGATGTTTTTGTGCTGGTCGAGGGCAGTCAGGTCTGGAGTGAACCAAGGGCTATATCTGTTCTTAGTTCTGCATTTTTTGAACGGGGCATGCTTATCTAAGATGGTGAGGAAGTTACTTTTAAAGAATGACCAGGCATCCTCAACTGACGGGATGAGGTCAATATCCTTCCAGGATACCCGGGCCAGGTTAATTAGAAAGGCCTGCTCGCAGAAGTGTTTTAGGGAGCGTTTGACAGTGATGAGGGGTGGTCGTTTGACCGCGGACCCATAGCGGATACAGGCAATGAGGCAGTGATCGCTGAGATCCTGATTGAAGACAGCAGAGGTGTATTTGGAGGGCAAGTTGGTCAGGATAATGTCTATGAGGGTGCCCATGTTTACGGATTTAGGGTTGTACCTGGTGGGTTCCTTGATGATTTGTGTGAGATTGAGGGTATCTAGCTTAGATTGTAGGACTGCCGGGGTGTTAAGCATATCCCAGTTTAGGTCACCTAACAGAACAAACTCTGAAGCTAGATGGGGGGGTGATCAATTCACAAGTGGTGTCCAGGGCACAGCTGGGAGCTGAGGGGGGTCGGTAGCAGGCAGCAACAGTGAGAGACTTATTTCTGGAGAGATTAATTTTTAAAATTAGAAGTTCGAACTGTTTGGGTATGGACCTGGAAAGTATGACATTACTTTGCAGGCTATCTCTGCAGTAGATTGCAACTCCTCCCCCTTTGGCAGTTCTATCTTGACGGAAAATGTTATAGTTGGGTATGTGTTAAAGGAATTTAATTCCTATATGTTTATCAACCAATTCAATTAAAACACTCTGCCCATACATAAGAATTTGTAAGATACTTATCAGCATTAAATGGACAGAAACCAGTCTCAAAATCAATCAATCAATAGCGTTTATTCTCGAGAGTACTGATCATAGTACAATTTACATCAGGTTATATAATAAAACTGACGTCATAGGTTTTAAAATGTCATTCCTCCTCTCGGATACAATGGCAGTACAGTTAGCGTTCTTATTTTGTCTGCCACCTGTTAAACAATCTGCAACCAACCCAAGGTCTCTCCCCTCCCTGGTAGAGACAGAATTTCCTGTAAGTGTAACGGATGTGAAATGGCTAGTTAGCGGGTACGCGCTAGTAGCATTTCAATCAGTTACGTCACTTGCTCTGAAACCTAGAAGTAGTGTTGCCCCTTGCTCTGCAAGGGCCGCGGCTTTTGTGGAGCGATGGGTAACGACGCTTCGTGGGTGTCAGTTGTTGATGTGTGCAGAGGGTCCCTGGTTCGCGCCCGTGTCGGGGCGAGGGGACGTACTAAAGTTATACTGTTACATAAGGAACACATCATTTCAGCCTGTCTGAAGATAACTCCATTCTTTCTAACAAGGAACACATTATATTCAGCATTATGATTATAATAAGATTAATTCATCCATACAGTAACATAGTAGTATTCTGTTTAGTTATAATTCTAAGTCAAATGTATACATATTGTAGTCATTTATTCATAAAAATCCCGTAACAGTATGGAAATCTCAGAATTTTTGGTGGCCTTCCTAAGCCAGGATTCAGACACGGCAAGGACATCAGGGTTGGTGGAGTGTGCTAAAGCAGTGAGTAAAACAAACTTTGGGAGGAGGCTTCTGATGTTGACATGCATGAAACCAAGGCTTTTTCGATCACAGAAGTCAACAAATGAGGGTGCCTGGGGACATGCAGGGCCTGGGTTTACCTCCACATCACCCGAGGAACAGAGGAGGAGTAGGATGAGGGTGCGGCCAAAGGCCCTGGGGACAAAGAATAAAAGGAGCAGATTTCTGGGCGTGGTAGAATAGATTCAGGGCATAATGTGCAGACAGGGGTATGGTGGGGTGCGGGTACAGCGGAGGTAAGCCCAGGCACCGGGTGATGATAAGAGAGATTGTATCTCTGGACATGCTGGTTATAATGGGTGAGGTCACCGCATGTGTGGGAGGTGAGACAAAGGGGATGTCAGAGGTATGAAGAGTGGAACTAGGGGTTCCATTATAAACTAAAACAATGATAACTAACCTGAACAACAGTATACAAGGCATATTGACATTTGAGAGAGACATACAGCGAGGCATAAAGTAATCGCAGGTATTGATTGGGAGAGCTAGCTAAGACAACAGGTAAGACAGCAACAGCTAATCAGCTAACAGCTAACACAACAACAGCAGGTAAAATGGCGATGACTAGGCAGAGAGGGTCGGAATAACTACACCCAGAGCCTGAGTTCGCTGCTGGGGCCGACAGATAAAAAAAATAAACAGAATGGAGTACCGTGAATTAATGGACAGTCCAGCAGGCATCAGCTATGTAGCCAAGTGATCATAGTGTCCAGGGGGCAGCAGTAGATGGAACAGGGAAGCCGTTGAGTAGTCGCCACTACACTAGCACGCGGGCGACACGGCGTTTAATGTTAGTAGCCCGGGGCTAGTAGGAGCGTCTGCTCCGACGGAGGCCGGTTGAAGGCACAGCGGAAGGAGTATTCGTCGGCAGACCAGGCGTGGTGGTGCGGCGGGGCGCCGTGTCGACAGAGGATCCAAGCCAGATAGCGAAAGAGGTATTGTAGAATTTAGTTTGCTAGCCGGGAGATGCGCCTGGCTCACGGCTAACTGGTGCTAGCTTCGTGGCAGGGGCGTTAGCCACTAGCTAGCTGTGAAGATCAGAAGTGGTGGTCCAGGGATTACGGCAGGAATCCGGCGTTGTAGTGGAGAGATAGTCCAATACTGGTAGATTGGCGAGTATTATCCAGGCTAAAAAACAGGGCTGGTATCTGTGCAGAAGGTTAAAGCCGCTAGCAGTGGCTAACAATGACTAAATAGCTTGTAGCTAATTAGATTCTGGTGGTTCTTGAATGTGTTCTAAAATAAAAAATAATAGCGATTCCGTATCACATTGGGTGAGGCAGGTTACCGGAAGGTACAGTGGGGCAAAAAAGTATTTAGTCAGCCACCAATTGTGCAAGTTCTAACACTTAAAAAGATGAGAGAGGCCTGTAATTTTCATCATAGGTACACGTCAACTATGACAGACAAAATGAGAAAAAAAAATCCAGAAAATCACATTGTAGGATTTTTTATGAATTTATTTGCAAATTATGGTGGAAAATAAGTATTTGATCACCTACAAACAAGCAAGATTTCTGGCTCTCACAGACCTGTAACTTCTTCTTTAAGAGGCTCCTCTGTCCTCCACTCGTTACCTGTATTAATGGCACCTGTCTGAACTTGTTATCAGTATAAAAGACACCTGTCCACAATCTCAAACAGTCACACTCCAAACTCCACTATGGCCAAGACCAAAGAGCTGTCAAAGGACACCAGAAACAAAATTGTAGACCTGCACCAGGCTGGGAAGACTGAATCTGCAATAGGTAAGCAGGTTGGTTTGAAGAAATCAACTGTGGGAGCAATTATTAGGAAATGGAAGACATACAAGACCACTGATAATCTCCCTCGATCTGGGGCCCCACGCAAGATCTCACCCCGTGGGGTCAAAATGATCACAAGAACGGTGAGCAAAAATCCCAGAACCACACGGGGGGACCTAGTGAATGACCTGCAGAGAGCTGGGACCAAAGTAACAAAGCCTACCATCAGTAACACACTACGCCGCCAGGGACTCAAATCCTGCAGTGCCAGACGTGTCCCCCTGCTTAAGCCAGTACATGTCCAGACCCGTCTGAAGTTTGCTAGAGAGCATTTGGATAATCCATAAGAAGATTGGGAGAATGTCATATGGTCAGATGAAACCAAAATATAACTTTTTGGTAAAAACTCAACTCGTCGTGTTTGGAGGACAAAGAATGCTGAGTTGCATCCAAAGAACACCATACCTACTGTGAAGCATGGGGGTGGAAACATCATGCTTTGGGGCTGTTTTTCTGCAAAGGGACCAGGACGACTGATCCGTGTAAAGGAAAGAATGAATGGGGCCATGTATCGTGAGATTTTGAGTGAAAACCTCCTTCCATCAGCAAGGGCATTGAAGATGAAACGTGGCTGGGTCTTTCAGGATGACAATGATCCCAAACACACCGCCCGGGCAATGAAGGAGTGGCTTCATAAGAAGCATTTCAAGGTCCTGGAGTGGCCTAGCCAGTCTCCAGATCTCAACCCCATAGAAAATCTTTGGAGGGAGTTGAAAGTCCGTGTTGCCCAGCAACAGCCCCAAAACATCACTGCTCTAGAGGAGATCTGCATGGAGGAATGGGCCAAAATACCAGCAACAGTGTGTGAAAACCTTGTGAAGACTTACAGAAAACGTTTGACCTCTGTCATTGCCAACAAAGGGTATATAACAAAGTATTGAGATAAACTTTTGTTATTGACCAAATACTTATTTTCCACCATAATTTGCAAACAAATTCATAAAAAATCCTACAATGTGATTTTCTGGATTTTTTTTTCTCATTTTGTCTGTTATAGTTGAAGTGTACCTATGATGAAAATGACAGGCCTCTCTCATCTTTTAAAGTGGGAGAACTTGCACAATTGGTGACTGACTAAATACTTTTTTGCCCCACTGTATAATCGAATTAAAATGGAAAAGAGTGAAAATAAAATTGAAATCTATACAAAAAAAGAAGAAAAATACAAAAGTACACGAGAGGACGAACAAAAACACGTCTTCACTGCTACGCCATCTTGGATCAGATGTGGCGGAATGAAAAATGATCTCGTTTCTGTATACCAGTGGTGCTTTTCTTACTAGTGACCCACTTTCACTAACTCTCAAAAATGTTGATGAGTTATCTTCTTATGGCTGCATCCCGCTACTGGGATCGATATGACAGCAGCCAGAGAAAGTGCAGGGCGCCAAATTCAAACAACAGAAATCTCATAATTAAAATTCCTCAAACATACATGTGTTTTATATAATTTAAAAGATATTGTTGTTGTTAATCCCACCAGTGTCCGATTTCAAATATGCTTTTCAGCGAAAGCACTACAAACGATTATGTTAGGTCACCATCAAACCACAATAAGCACAGCCATTTGTCCAGCAAAGATAGCAGTCAGAAAAAGCAGAAATAGAGATAAAATGAATCACTAACCTTTGATTATCTTCATCAGATGACACTCATAGGACTTCATGTTACACAATACATGCATGTTTTGTTTGATAAAGTTCATATTTATAACAAAAAAAAATCTGAGTTTACATTGGTGCGTTACATTCACTAGTTCCAAAAACATCAAGTGATTTTGCATAGCCACATCGTTTCAACAGAAATACTCATCATAAATGTAGATGATAATACAAGGTATACACATGGAATTATAGATATACCTCTCCTTAATGCAACCGCTGTGTCAGATTTCAAAAAAACTTTACGGAAAAAGCAAATCATGCAATAATCTGAGACGGAGCTCAGAACAATAGCCAAATTAGCCGCCATGTTGGGGTCAACAGAAACCAGAAAATACATGATAAATGTTTCCTTACCTTTGATGAACTTCATCAGAATGCAGTCCTAGGAATCCCAGGTCCACAATAAATGCTTAATTTGTTCGATAATGTCCGTTATTTATGTCCAATTAGCTACTTTGGTTAGCGCCTTTGGTAAACAATTCCAAAGTCACAAAGCGCCTCCACTATAACGTGACGAAATGTCCAAAAGTTCCGTAACAGTCAGTAGAAACATGTAAAACGATGTACTGAATCAATCTTTAGAATGTTGTTAACATACATCTTGAATAACGTTCCAACCGGAGAATTAGATTGACTTCAGAAGAGCGGTGGAACGGACGTCCTCCTCATGTGAAGGCGCATGGTGAATGCGTGATCAGCTCGTGGCAGTGATTACTCATTTCTGTCTCCTTCGGCCCCTTTCACATTAGAGTCATCAGACAAAGTTCTGTTGACTGTTGACATCTAGTGGAAGCCGTAAGAAGTGAAAAGTCATCCATATCTCGCTGTAATTTCATTGAGAGCTTGGTTGAAAATCTGCCACCTCGGAAACAATTCAAACAGGAAGTGGAACTTCTCAGGTTTTTGCCTGCCATATGAGTTCTGTTATACTCACAGACATAATTCAAACAGTTTTAGAAACGTCAGAGTGTTTTCTATCCAATATGAATAATAATATGCATATATTAGCAACTGGGACTGAGGAGCAGGCCGTTTAATATGGGCACCTCTGTGCACCTTTCATCCAAGCTACTCAATACTGCCCCTGCGGCCATAAGAAGTTATGGCAATTGGTATACTACTTCGCAGTAATGTTAGAGGTTGAATTGTCTATTTAAACATGATACAGTACCTCACTGGAATTGTAAAAATAAAAATGGTGTGTATGTTTTCCGATCGATAAGTTAGACATATCTGTTTTGTTCTAGGTCGTAATATCTCTTTGCCCTATGAAGAGTGGAACAGGAGGATCCAGCAGAACTTTGAGATGTTCTATCCCACTGGGCACACACTGTTTGAATCAATGTCCTTTCAATGAAATTACGTTGAACCAACTTGGAATTAGACATTAAATCAACGTCTGTGCCCGGTGCGATGTGTCTCACAACCTTCAGGACACCAATGAGAAACATCCAGACCTGGTGCACAAGAGAGGCATCTACAAGGACAGCCATGGGGCCGCCCATTCCTGGTGTGACTAGCAGCTAAGGCCTAACTTTGCTATCGCCATTGTGGTAGGAATCACGGTTCCTTTTTACTGCCTCTTTAGCTTTGTAGCTAACGTCCTAGTGTCCTGTCCAAGGGAAATAATTGTGCATCAAACTGCCTCATGCTAAAGAAACAGGAAGATAGGCCCCTACCCTATGGGTCACTCTGGCTCTGATAAGGCTCACTTAGCTACGTCATTAGTGTTGTAAAGGCAAGTCAGTACTCTGGATAACCCTAACACTGTCAATGTGGGTGAAGAAAAGGTTATCACACATTTCTGTCTTTAATAGCTCTGCTGCTGTAAGACAGGTCTGTCTCTGGCTAACCCTAACCCTCTCAATGTTGGTGTACTAAGGATACGAATGTATTTGTGCTGACCATTATGTGAGTCTTTCAAACAAATGTACTGTCCAGTATTCCCCGGGCTGCATTACAGTGTCTCTATAAAGGGTTTTATTCTGAATAAGAGGTCACCATTTGTCACAAAATCAGACCCTGCATTTGTCAGCACAGGCTTTTGAAATTAGAAGGCTATTGAGAAGATTTCAGCTCATGCTAAAAGTCACTCCCATTGCCACTCAGTTACAGTGAATGCACGGGAATCACAATTCTTAAAAATTCACCAGAAACAACAATTTCACTGCTATATTTAAAAAATCCACCAGAACCCATTGACCCTGACCACCCCCAATATTCAACACAAAGTTACGCCCTTGCATCAACATCACACCAAACATACACAGAACATGGTTGCCATGTATCATGGCGCCGGAGAAGATGCGTGAAGAGAAGACGGAGAAAAAGAGGACGGAGGTCGGGCTGCCTTCTGAGAATTCGTACGAATAAACACCCACTGCCTTCCGTTCTACTAGCTACCATGCAATCATTGGAAAATAAAATCGAAGACCTACAAGGAAGATTAAACTATCAACGGGACATTAAAAATTGTAATATCTTAGGCTTCACAGAGTCGTGGCTGAACGACGACATTATCAACATACAGCTGGCTGGTTATACGCTGTATCGGCAGGATAGAACAGCAGCGTCTGGTAAGACAAGGGGGGTGGACTATGTATATTTGTAAACAACAACTGGTGCATGATATCTAAGGAAGTCTCAAGGTTTTGCTCGCCTGAGGTGTAGAGTATCTCATGATAAGCTGTAGACAACACTATCTATCTAGAGTTTTCATCTGTATTTTTCGTAGCTTTCTACATACCACCACAGACTGAATATGGCACTAAGACCGCACTCAATGAGCTGTATTCAGCCATAAGCAAACAGGAAAAAGCTCATCCAGAGGCGGCACTCCTAGTGTCCGGGGACTTTAATGCAGGGAAACTTAAATCCATTTTACCAAATTTCTATCAGCATGTTAAATTTGCAACTAGAGGGGGAAAAAACTCCAGACCACCTTTACTCCACACATAGAGACGCGTACAAAGCTCTCCCTCGCCCTCCAGTTGGCAAATCTGACCATAATTCTATCCTCCTGATTCCTGATTACAAGCTAAAAATTAAAGCAGGAAGCGCCAGTGACTTAGTCAATAAAAAAGTGATCAGATGAAGCGGATGCTAAACTACAGGACTGTTTTGCTAGGACAGACTGGAATATGTTCCGGGATTATTCCATTGGCAATGAGGAGTACACCACATCAGTCATTGGATTCATCAATAAGTGCATTGATGACGTCTTCCCCACAGTGACCGTACGTACATACCCCAACCAGAAGCCATGGATTACAGGCAACATCCACACTGAGCTAAAGGCTAGAGCTGCTGCTTCAAGGAGCGGGACTCAAACCCCGAAGCATATAAGAAATCCTGATGTCCTCCGACGAACCATCAAACAGGCAAAGCTTCAATACAGAACTAAGATCGAATCGTACTACACCGGCTCCGATGCTTGTCGAATGTGGCAGGGCTTGCAAACCATTACAGACTACAAAGGGAAGCACAGCCGAGAGCTACCCAGTGACGCGAGCCTACCAGATGAGCTAAACTACTTCTATGCTCGCTTTGAGGCAAATAACACTGAAACATGCATGAGAGCACCAGCTGTTCCGGACGAATGTGTGATCACGCTCTCCGCAGCCGATGTGAATAAGACCTTTAAACAGGTCAACGTTCACAAGGCCGCAGGGCCAGACGGATTACCAGGACGTGTACTGCGAGCATGACCAACTTGCAAGTGTCTTCACTGACATTATCAACCTCTCCCTGTCTGAGTCTGTAATAACAACATGTTTTAAGCAGACCACCATAGTCCCTGTGCCCAAGAACACTAAGGTAACCTGCCTAAGTGACTACCGACCCATAGCACTCACGTCTGTAGCCATGAAGTGTTTTGAAAGGCTGGTCATGGCTCACATCAACAACTTTATCCCAAAAACCCTAGACCCACTTCAATTTGCATACCGCCCTAACAGATTCACAGATGATGCGATCTCTATTGCACTCCACATTGCCATTTCTCCCCTGGACAAAAGGACCACCGATATGAGAATGCAATTCATTGACTACTGCTCAGCGTTCAACACCATAGTGCACTCAAAGCTCATCAATAAGCTAAGGACCCTGGGACTAAACACCTCCCTCTGCATCTGGATCCTGGACTTCCTGACGGGCCACCCCCAGGTGGTAAGGATAGGTAACAACACATCCGCCACGCTGATCTTCAACACAGGGGCCCCTCAGGGGTGCATGCTCAGTCCCCTCCTGTACTCCCTGTTCACTCATGACTGCACGGCCAGGAACAACTCCAACACCATTAAGTTTGCCGATGACACAACAGTGGTAGGCCTGATCACCGACAATGACGAGACAGCCTAAAGGGAGGAGGTCAGAGACCTGGCCGTGTGGTGCAAGGACAACAACCTCTCCCTCAACGTGACCAAGACAAATGAGATGATTGTGGACTACAGGAAAAGGAGGACCGAGTACGCCCCAATTCTCATCAACAGTGCTGTAGTGGAGCAGGTTGCGAGCTTCAAGTTCCTTGGTGTCCACATCACCAACAAACTAACATGGTCCAAGCACACCAAGACAGTCGTGAAGAGGGCACAACAAAATCTATTTGGAATGGGTCCTCAGATCCTCAAAAGGTTCTACAGCTTCACCATCGAGAGCATCCTGACTGGTTGATCACTGCCTGGTATGGCAACTGCTCGGCCTCCGACCGCAAGGCACTGCAGAGGGTAGTGTGTATGGCCCAGTACATCACTGTGGCCAAGCTTACTGCCATCCAGGACCTCTATATTAGGCGATGTCAGAGGAAGGCCCTAAAAATTGTCTAATTCTCCAGCCACCCTAGTCATAGTCTGTTCTCACTGCTATCGGGCGGCAAGTGGTACCGGAGCGCCAAGTCTAGGTCCAAGAGACTTCTTTACAGCTTCTACCCCCAAGCCTTAAGATTCCTGAACATCTAATCAAATGGCTACCCAGACAATTTGCATATTCGTTGTGCTTTCAGGCCTATGTAATGAATGGTGAGACTACTTTTTTATTAGATGACAAATTATACTGTTTTGAGAAATGTATTCTCAGTTGCACGCGATGCAACTGCCATACCTGGCCTGAAGTAAGTTCTGGCCTGAAACACCAACCTTAATGTCATGTTAGGCCTACAGCGTGTTCACGACCAAGATAAACCAATAACATGTGTACTTAGGGATAATAAATATACAGACTTCGCTGTGGATTCGGGTAGAAAACACGCTGTAGGCCTAACATCACTGTCATGTGAGGCCAACAGCGTGTTGTATGCGAAGCTATTGCAAATAACAGTTTAGAGGGTGTTAGTTAATTTTGCTAAATAAATCTTCTCATTAATGACAAATGATACTGTTTGATGGAGTGATTTTAATTTTGAGATGGGTATTTGAAGCTTTGATGGTGTTAGTGCATTTTGCAAGAGAAATGTGTTGTTTTGGCAAACCCACTTCAGTTTAGGGGGCTGCGTTACAGTTTGTCTCGATTCATTGAATACTGAAGGAAACTGCAATCCACATGAGCGGAACTGGAATCCAAATAACCGTATAACCAGTTAGCCTAGCAATTTCTGATTGTTTTCACACTAAATGCAAATGCTAAACAGTTTTTTTTAACAGTAGATGTAACTCTCAATCACAAGACAGTTCTTGCAAAACAGGGGAACAACTCTCTACATGAGACACAAATAGCAATTGTCCAAAGCATGTCCATTTTTTTAATATTCACGGTCAATAACAATTTACTACCATAATTGTTTATCTTTATCACCAACATGTAAACACCATTTGCATAATTGTTAACCTCACAATCAGTCCATGAATACATATTAAATATTGCACTGGTGAGTTCTTTGGTTTTCCATGGGTTACACATTAGATCACATTGCTATTTTTTAATATTGCTAGTTGTATTTTATTGGTTGACGATATGACATACTGGCCTATGTCTTGTCTTCTATAATTTGTTTATTTAACTAGGCAAGTCAGTTAAGAACAAAATCTTACTTACAACGAAGGCCTACCCCGGCCAAAGCTTAACCCGGATGACACTGGGGCAATTGTGCGCCGCCGAATGAGACTCCCAATCACGGCCGGTTGTGATACAGCCTGGAATTGAACTAGGGTCTGTAGTGCACTGAGATGCAATGTCTTAGACCGCTGCACCACTCGGGAGCCCACGTTGCATTGGGCAGAATATCAGATCTCACAACAATTGGAGGAGTGTTTAACATTACCAGTGTATCACCAATACTCAGATTATCATTATTTAGAGACCCCCCCCCCCCAAAGTTGGACTTTGGGGTAACATTACAGGGGTAACATTACAAAAACGTTCTCTCTCCATAGAATTGTTAGCTGGGATGTCTGTACCTTGTCTCTCTCTGTGTTCTCCAGGCTCCAGAGCTGTTCACAGCGGAGAGCCTAGGAAGACACTAGAGATGGCAGAGCAGAAGCTACTCGGTCCCCTGGGAATGAAGACGTTGGATCCAGAGTGAGTGACTGTGTCTGAAATAGTATCCTATTACATACAGTTGAAGTCGGAAGTTTACGTACACTTAGGATGGAGTCATTAAAACTCATTTTTCAACCACTCCACAAATTACTTGAAAACAAACTATAGTTTTGGCAAGTCGGTTAGGACATATACTTTCTGCATGACACAAATAATTTTTCCAACAATGGTTTACAGATAGATTATTTCACTTATAATTCACTGTATCACATATCCAGTGGGTCAGAAGTTTACATACACTAAGTTGACTGTGCCTTTAAACAGCTTGGAAAATTCCAGAAAATAATTTCATGACGCGCTCTGTCTCCTAGAGTTTAACGTACTTTGTTGCGAAAAGTGCAAATCAATCCCAGAAAAACAGCAAAGGACCCTGTGAAGATGCTGGAGGTAACGAGTACAAAAGTATCTATATCCACAGTAAAACGAGTCCTATATCGACATAACCTGAAAGGCCGCTCAGCAAGGAAGAAGCCACTGCTCCAAAACCGCCATAAGAAGCCAGACTACGGTTTGCAACTGCACATGGGGACAAAGATCATACTTTTTGGAGAAATGTCCTCTAGTCTGATGAAGCAAAAATAGAACTGCCATAATGACCATCGTTATGTTTGGAGGAAAAAGGGGGATGCTTGCAAGCTGAAGAACACCATCCCAACCGTGAAGCACTGGGGTGGTAGCATCATGTTGTGGGGGTGCTTTGCTGCAGGAGGGACTGGTGCACTTCACAAAATAAATGGCATCATGAGGAAGGAAAATGATGTGGACATATTGAAGCAACATATCAAGACATCAGTCAGAAAGATAAAGCTTGGTCACAAATGGGTCTTCCAAATGGACACTGACCCCAAGCATGCTTCCAAATTTGTGCAAAATGGCTTAAGAACAACACAGTCAAGGTATTGGAGTGGCAATCACAAAGCCCTGACCTCAATCCTATAGAAACTTTGTGAGCAGAACTGAAAAAGCGTGTGCGAGCAAGGAGGCCTACCACCCTGACTCAGTTACACCAGCTCTGTCAGGAGGAATGGGCCAAAATTCACCCAACTTATTGTGGGAAGCTTGTGGAAGGCTACCCGAAACGTTTGACCCAAGTTAAACAATTTAAAGGCAATGCTACCAAATACAAATTGAGTGTATGTAAACTTCTGACCCACTGGGAATGTGATGAAAGAAATAAAAGCTGAAATAAATCATTTTCTCTACTATTATTCTGACATTTCACATTCTTAAAATAAAGTGGTGATCCAAACTGACCTATGACAGGGAATTTTTACTTGGATTAAATGTCAGGAATTCTGAAAAACTGAGTTTAAATGTATTTGGCTAAGGTGTATGTAAACTGCCGACTTCAACTGTATATAGGGCACTACTTTTTACAAGGACACATAAGGAATAGGGTATAATTTCAGACACAACCACTGACGTGTTTCGTCCACACATTCACATACATTACATCATTATTCTTTTGTTGCTTTATTTAGACACATCAGAACAGAAAGGTGAAAGTTGGAGAATAAACAGTTAAGAAATTGGCAGCGTAGCATAGATTCGCTCCCAAGCAATAGTCAGAAGACGTCTGTGTTACTCACTAGACCAATCTCTTGCATCACAGTTAACATATCTATTTTCTTTCCCCTCATGAAGTGACATGAAGTACTGTGGTGTCTATGATAATGCTCTGGATAGCGAGAATTTCAATGTCGCTAAGGGCTTCCAATACCCCTAAGGATCCGTTAATAAATTTACAGCCCACATAAACATTTCTTAGCAGATATGAACTGTACTTTGCCAAGAAGATGGGAGATCTACGACAAGACTGTTAACCTGGTGAAGAATGTCCTCTCTAGGCATAACATTCACTTGGAGAGGTAAGACACAAGGCCAAGAACTTAAGTAACTGCAAAATACTACACAGTTCTCAAATGTTTAAACAATAAGTGACCAAAATGGTTTTGAAAATGCTCTCAGGATGAAATAATGTTTTTTCGAGTCAGAAGTACATTTGATTTTTCCGTTGTTTCACTCAATTGATATTATTGATTATATTTGTCACATAATCCATATTTTCTCTTATCACCCACCAGATTGTCTTGGAAGGGTCTACTTGAGCTGACGAATGAGAATGGCCAGTACTGCCCCTTCAGCTGTGAGACCCAGGCCTGGTCCATCACCACCATACTGGAGGTCCCGCAAGATCTGTAGGTTGAGAATATATTCTCCTCCTTTTCTTTTATTCTGTTATTTTCTCTTCTCAAATCAAATTTTATTGGTCACATACACAGGTTTAGCACATGGGGGCTGCAGGTAGCCTAGTGGTTAGAGCGTTGGGCCAGTAACCGAAAGGTTGCCGGATCGAATTCCCGAACTGACGATGTAAAAATCTGTTGTTCTGCCCCTGAACAAGCTAGTTAACCCACTGTTCCTCAGTAGGCCATTATAGTAAATAAGAATTTGTTTTAACTGACTTTCCTAATTAAATAAAGGTTACATTTAAATATATATATATATATGTGTAATTAAGGAATATATAAACAATAGGATGAGCAATGTCGGAGTGGCATAGACCCATTACAGTTTCAGCCTCCTAGTCTATCAGTTTTCAAAAATATTTCAATTATGACAGTATTTTCAGTGAAGCCATTTTAAACAGTATCTCATACTCCTTAGCTGGAACCCTGTGTCTATCTCTGTAATGCCCGGGGTGTAGTGGATGAAAGGAGTCAAACGCAGGAGACAGAGAGTTCAGAGTAGCGTTCCAAATTTAATTCCCCACACGGGTGAAAACACGACGCTACTCTAAAACAAATGCTTCACCACAAACAAAGTGAGAAACACGAAAATCACAAACCAGCGTACAAGTACCCTGACACACAAGAATGTACAGACTGTACACACAACAATCCCGCACACCCAGCAGGCCGGGCTGCTGGGTATTAAAGCCCCACAAATCACCCTAACCACAAACAGGTGTCACTACTCAACAAAAAGGGAGGGGGAGGAAAAGTGAGTAGCAGCTAGTAGGCCGGTGACGACGACCGCTGAGCGCCACCCGAACAGGAAGGGGAGCCACCTTCGGTGGGAGTCGTTACAGTACCCCCCCCTGACGCGCCCCGACACCGGCCTCGAGGACGAGGCGCAGGGTGACCCGGATGGAGGCGATGGAAATCCCTCAACATCGATGGATCCAGAATGTCCCCCACCGGTACCCAGCACCTCTCCTCCGGACCGTACCCCTCCCAGTCCACGAGGTACTGCAGGCCCCTCACCCAGCGTCTTGAGTCCAGAATGGCTCGTATCCTATACGCCGGGGACCCCTCGATGTCGAGAGGGGGAGGAGGGACCTCCGGTACCTCACCGTCCTGCAGGGTACCAGCTACCACCGGCCTGAGGAGAGACACATGAAACGAGGGGTTAATACGATAATAGGAAGGGAGTTGTAATCGATAACACACCTCGTTTATTCTCCTCAGGACTTTGAAGGGCCCTACACACTGCGGACCCAGCTTCCGGCAGGGCAAGCGGAGGGGCAGGTTTCGGGTCAGAGCCAGACCCTGTCCCCCGGTACAAACACGGGGGCCTCACTGCGGTGGCGGTCAGCACTCCTCTTCTGCCGTCCACTAGCTTGTTGAAGTGATTCCTGGACGGCCCTCCATGTCTCCTTGGAGCGCTGCACCCATTCCTCCACCGCAGGAGCCTCGGTCTGGCTCGGATGCCATGGTGCCAGGACCGGCTGGTACCCCAATACACACTGAAAGGGGGACATGTTAGTAGAGTGGCGTAGAGAGTTCTGGGCCATGTCGGCCCAAGGGATGTATCTCGCCCACTCCCCTGGCCGGTCCTGGCAATACGACCGCAGAAACCTACCCACCTCCTGGTTCACTCTCTCCACCTGCCCATTACACTCAGGGTGATAACCGGAGGTAAGGCTGACCGAGACCCCCAAACGCTCCATAAACGCCCTCCATACTCTGGACGTGAACTGGGGGCTCCGATCAGAAACGATGTCCTCCGGCACCCCGTAGTGCCGGAAGACGTGGGTGAATAATGCCTCCGCAGTCTGCAGGGCTGTAGGGATACCGGGCAACGGGAGGAGACGGCAGGACTTAGAAAACCGATCCACAATCACCAGCACCGTAGTATTCCCTTGAGACGGGGGAAGGTCGGTCAGGAAATCTACGGATAGATGTGACCAAGGCCGTTGTGGAACGGGGAGGGGTTGTAACTTCCCTCTAGGAAGGTGCCTAGGAGCCTTACTCTGAGCGCATACCGAACAGGAGGAGACATAAAACCCAACGTCCTTAGCCAAAGTAGGCCACCAATACCTCCCCCGAAGGCTCCCCACTGTCCTCCTCACCCCAGGGTGACCCGAGGAGGGTAGGACGTGAGCCCACCGAATCAATTTGTCCCGAACACCAAGCGGCACGTACTTCCGCCCCGCCGGACACTGAGGAGGAGCGGGTTCCGCCCTTAATGCCCGCTCGATGTCCGAGTCCACTTCCCACACCACTGGTGCTATAAGCCTTGAGGCGGGAAGGATGTGGGTAGGTTCGGTGGGCCGATCCTCCGTGTCGAAACAACGGGACAGTGCATCCGCCTTTATGTTTTGGGAGCCCGGTCTGTACGATAGAGTAAACTGGAATCGGGTGAAGAACATGGCCCACCTTGCCTGACGTGGGTTCAGTCTCCTAGCTGCCCGAATATACTTCAGATTCTGGTGGTCGGTCCAGATGAGAAAAGGGTGCTTAGCCCCCTCAAGCCAGTGTCTCCACACCTTCAGAGCACTGACCACCGCTAACAACTCCCGGTCCCCCACATCATAGTTACGCTCTGCTGGGCTGAGCTTCTTAGAGAAAAAAGCGCAGGGGTGGAGTTTTGGTGGCGTACCCGAGCGCTGTGATAGCACGGCACCTACCCCAGCCTCGGACGCGTCCACCTCCACTATGAATGCTAGAGAGGGGTCCGGTTGCGCCAACACGGGCGCATCCGTGAACAGCACCTTCAACCTGTTGAAAGCTCCGTCCGCTTCTGCTGACCACTGCAAACGCACCGGACCCCCCTTCAGCAGTGAGGTAATGGGAGCTGCTACCTGGCCAAAACCCCGGATAAACCTCCGGTAGTAGTTGGCAAAACCCAAAAACCGCTGCACCTCCTTTACCGTGGTCGGAGTCGGCCAATTACGCATGGCCTTAATGCGTTCACCCTCCATCACCACCCCCGAGGTGGAAATGCGATAACCCAGAAAGGAGACGGCTCGTTTGGAGAACACACACTTCTCAGCCTTGACATATAGGTCATGCTCCAGCAGTCTACCAAGCACTTTGCGTACTAGAGACACATGCGCGGCGTGAGTGGCTGAGTAGATCAGAATGTCATCGATATAAACAACCACTCCCTGCCCGTGCAGGTCCCTGAGAATATCGTCTACAAAGGATTGGAAAACGGCGGGAGCATTCTTTAACCCATATGGCATGACGCAGTACTCATAATGGCCCGATGTGGTACTAAATGCGGTTTTCCACTCGTCTCCCTTCCGAATACGTACCAGACTGTACGCGCTCCTGAGATCCAGAACTGCGCTCCGTGAAATGATTCCATTGCCGTAGCAATGAGAGGTAGTGGGTAACTAAACCCCACTGTGACGGCATTTAGACCTCTATAATCAATACACGGACGCAAACCTCCCTCCTTTTTCTTCACAAAAAAAAAACTCGAGACGGGTGAGATGGAGGACCGAATGTACCCCTGTCCCAGAGACTCAGTGACATATGTCTCCATAGCCACCGTCTCCTCTTGGGACAAAGGGTACACGTGACTCTTGGGAAGCGCAGCGTTTACCTGGAGATCTATCGCACAATCCCTACCCGGTCGATAAGGTGGTAATTTAGTCGCTTTCTTTTTACTAAAAGCGATTGCCAAATCGGCATACTCGGGGGGAATGCGAACCGTGGACACCTGGTCTGGACTCTCCACCGACGTGGCACCGATGGAAACTCCCAGACACCTTCCAGAACACTCCTCTGACCACCCCTGGAGAACCCTCTGTTTCCACGAAATAGTAGGATTGTGACTAGCCAGCCAGGGAATCCCCAGCACCACTGGAAACGCAGGCGAATCGATAATGTAAAAACGTATACGTTCCTTATGATCTCCCTGCGTCACCATGTCCAGTGGAACCGTGGCCTCCCGGACCAAACCTGACCCTAATGGCCGGCTATCTAGGGAGTGCACGGGAAAAGGAGAATCTATCGGTACAAGCGGAACACCTAGCTTGATGGCGAGTCCGCAATCCATAAAGTTCCCAGCTGCACCTGAATCGACTAGTGCCTTATGCTGGGAAGAGGGAAAAAAATTAAGAAAAAAAATTAAGACAAACATATGACAAACAGGGGGTTCTGGGTGAGTCTGGTGCTTACTCACCTGAGGTGACCGAGAAATGTTCCGCCTGCCATCTCGACCCCCAGATGGACCCCCCCAGCACCGATCGGCCGTGTGTCCTCTCCGACCACAGCTGGTGCAGGGGGAGCCTCCTCCTCCGGTACCCCTCGGCACGGCTCCTCCCAACTCCATGGGAATGGGTGCAGGGGTGCTGGGTGGTGGAACGCACAGGACCCTCTCCGAACGGCCGCGGGAAGCCAGCAGATTGTCCAGCCGGCACGCTAGCTCCCTGCGGACATCCTCCCGGAGACTACATCTGTAGTGATCTATAAGGGCCCTGTCGTTCCACCCAGACCCCGCGGCCAAGGTCCGAAACTCCAACGCGTAATCCTGGGCGCTCCTCTTCTCCTGCCTGAGATGAACCAGTCGCTCTCCCGGGGTAGTGCTCCTTCGCTGAATCTGGGCCATTCCAGACAGCGTTAGCCCACTCCAGAGCACGACCCGTTAGGCAGGCGGAACCGATGCGATGGAGTACGGTAGTGTGATGTAGCACCCGTTCCTCCATAGATTGGAGTGGGTTTGCCGCTGCTCCTGCTGACTCCATTCCTGTAGGTGGGTGCGGGATTCTGTAATGCCCGGGGTGTAGTGGATGAAAGGAGTCAAACGCAGGAGACAGAGAGTTCAGAGTAGCGTTCCAAATTTAATTCCCCACACGGGTGAAAACACGACGCTACTCTAAAACAAATGCTTCACCACAAACAAAGTGAGAAACACGAAAATCACAAACCAACGTACACGTACCCTGACACACAAGAATGTACAGACTGTACACACAACAATCCCGCACACCCAGCAGGCCGGGCTGCTGGGTAATAAAGCCCCACAAATCACCCTAACCACAAACAGGTGTCACTACTCAACAAAAAGGGAGGGGGAGGAAAAGTCAGTAGCAGCTAGTAGGCCGGTGACGACGACCGCCGAGCGCCACCCGAACAGGAAGGGGAGCCACCTTCGGTGGGAGTCGTTACAATCTCTAAAAAACGGCCTTTAACAACATAAGAAACCTCTAAACCCCTCAACCTCTTTGTTACATCTGGATATTATGCCAATGTGTGTTTTTATAAATGTGGCTTGCATGGTCAATGTAGGCCTAGTCAATACATCTTGAATTGCTTTGAAATCTTGTAGACTTAAATATTTTAGTACTTTTTTCTTAATTCTGCGCACTCATCCCTGCAAGGGTGAATTACCTGACTTCCAGTTCTAATATATATTTTTGCCCTCATGACGAGACATCAAACTGAATCAGAAATGTCAAAAATAGTGTGAAAATCTTGTCTGTAAATCCCCATGCTACACCACCGACCACCATAATAAAAAATCTAAAAATACAATTTTTGTTTCGGTTTAAACTTGTATGAATCATACCAGTAGAAATAAATAATTTGAAGTAATACTCTCTTGCTGTTACCTGCATAGTCATGATGATTCAGCCCCTCTTTTCTGCAAAGTCATTGTTTATTCATCCTCTTACTGGAGGCCATCATCTCCTACAGATTGTTATCACATTCTGGTAGTGGCATTGCCCAATGTGTTGAGGTTTTTCATCGCCCATTTAGCTGTGTGGAAACAAAGGACACGCACATCGTCTTAGTCACACACACAACATGTCTTAACCCCACACACACCACTGAGAAGAACATGGGAAAAACACAAAGTCTGACGTATAGGACGCCTCACAGGCCTTATAAACAGCTGCCCAAACATGCCTCCCCACACATAGAACCAGTGATTAAAAGAAATAAATAAAACATGCTCACAAACACCTGCATCTATCGTTCAACATCAATCAACACACATTCCTGAGTGAACAAAATCCACCCAACCACGCCCCAGACACACATCGGAAAACCTAACCTACTTGACGTATATATACAATACCAGTCAAAAGTTTGGACACACATACTCATCAAAGGGTTTTTCTTTGTTTGTACTATTTTCTACATCGTAGAATAATAGTGAAGTCATCAAAACTATGAAATAACACATATGGAATCATGTAATAACCAAAAAAGTGTTAAACAAATCAAAATATATTTTAGATTATAGATTCTTCAAAGTAGCCACCCTTTGCCTTGATGACAGCTTTGCACAATCTTGGCATTCTCTCAACCAGCTTCACCTGGAATGCTTTTCCAACAGTCTTGGAGTTCCCACATGCTGAGCACTTGTTGGCTGCTTTTCTTTCACTCTGCGGTCCAACTCATCCCAAACCATTTCATTTGGGTTGAGGTTGGTTGATTGTGGAAGCCAGGTCTGGTTAAGCTGGTTAAGTGTGCCTTGAACTCTAAATAAATCACAAACAGTGTCACCAGCAAAGCACCATCACAGCTCCTCCTCCATGCTTCACGGTGGGAACTACACATGCGGAGATCATCCGTTCACCTACTGTACTCTGCGTCTCACAAAGGCGGTTGGAACCAAACACGGCAGTTCGAACCAAAAATCTCAAATTTGGACTCCAGACCAAAGGACAGATTTCCACCGGTCTAATGTCCATTGCTCGTGTTTCTTGGCCCAAGAAAGTCTCTACTTCCTATTGGTGTCCTTTAGTAATGGTTTCTTTGCAGCAATTCGACCATGAAGGCCTGATTCACGCAGTCTCCTCTGAACAGTTGATGTTGAGATGTGTATATTACTTGACCTCAGTAAAGCATTTATTTGGGCTGTAATTTCTTAGGCTGGTAACTCTAATGAACTTATCTTCTGCAGCAGAGGTAACTCTGGGCCACCCTTTCCTGTGACGGTCCTCATGAGAACCAGTTTCATCATAGCGCTTGATGGTTTTTGCAACTGCACTTGAAGAAACTTTCAAAGTTCTTGACATTTTCTGGATTGACTGACCTTCATGTCTTAAAGTAATGATGGACTGTCATTTCTCTTTGCTTATTTGAGCTGTTCTTGCCATAATACGGACTTAGTCTTTTACCAAATAGGGCTATGTTCTGTATAGCACCCCTACCATGTCACAACACAATGATTGGATCAAACACATTAAGAAGGAAAGAAATTCCACAAGTTAACTTTTAAGAAGGCATACCTGAAATGCATTACAGGTGACTACCTCATGAAGCTGGTGGAGAGAATGCCAAGAGTGTGCAAAGCTGTCATCAAGGCAAAGGGTGGCTACTTTGAAGAACCTCAAATATAAAATATATTTTCATTTGTTTAACACTTTTTTGGTTACTAGATGATTCCATATCTGTTATTTCAAAGTTTTGATGTTTTCTCCATTATTCTACAATGTAGAAAATAGTAAAAAAAGAAAGAAGAAAACCCTTTGAATGAGTAGGTGTGTCCAAACTTTTGACTGGTACTGCACATGAGTTATGACCTTTAGGTCATGATCAAATGTTGACATAAGCTGGCCCCCATTTACTAAGGTCATCCTCTTTGGTATGTTTGGTGGTACATTTTATTCAAGCATAATGTGCATAATATATACAGTGCATTCGGAAAGTATTCAGACCCCTTGACTTTTTCCAAATGTGTTTTTTCCCCCCTCATCAATCTACACACAATACCTAATAATGACAAATTAAAAACAGTTAAAAAACATTTTTGCAAACGTATTACAAATAAAAAAACTGCAATATAACATTTACATAACTTTTCAGACCATTTAACTCAGTACTTTGTTGAAGCACCTTTGGCAGCGATTACAGCCTTGAGTCTTCTTGGGTATGACGCTACAAGCTTGGCACACCTGTATTTGGGGAGTTTCTCCCATTCTTCTCTGCAGATCCTCTCAAGCTCTGTCAGGTTGGATGGGGAGCGTCGCTGCGCAGCTATTTTCAGGTCTCTCCAGAGTTGTTAGATCGGGTTCAAGTCCGTGCTCTGCCTTCACCACTCAAGGACATTCAGAGACTTGTCCCAAAGCCACTCCTGCGTTGTCTTGACTGTGTGTTTAGGGTCGTTGTCCTGTTGGAAGGTGAACCTTCGCACCAGTCTGAGGTCCTGAACGCTCTTGAGCAGGTTTTCATCAAGGATCTCTCTATACATTGCTCCGTTCATCTTACCCTCAATCCTGACTAGTCTCCCAGTCCCTGCCGCTGAAAAACATCCCCACAGCATGATGCTGCCACCACCATGCTTCACCGTGGGGATGGTGCCAAGTTTCTTCCGGACGTGACCCTTGGCATTCAGGCCAAAGAGTTCTATCTTGGTTTTATCAGACCAGAGAATCTTGTTTCTCATGGTCTGAGAGTCCTTTAGGTGCCTTTTGGCAAACTCCAAGCGGGCTGTTGTGCCTTTTACTGAGGAGTGGCTTCCATTTGGCCACTCTACTATAAAGGCCTGATTGGTGGAGTGCTGCAGAGATGGTTGACCTTCTGGAAGGTTCTCCCATCTCCACTGAGGAACTCTGGAGCTCTGTCAGCGTGACCATCGGGTTCTTGGTCACCTCCCTGACCAAGGCCCTTCTCCCCCGACTGCTCAGTTTGGCAAGGTGGCCAGCTCTCGGAAGAGTCTTAGTGGTTCCAAACTACTTCCATTTAAGAATGATGAAGGGCACTGTGTTCTTGGGGACCTTCAATGCTGCCGAAATGTTTTGGTACTCTTCCCCAGATAGGTGCCTCGACACAATTCTGTCTCGGAGCTCCACGGACAATTCCTTTGATCTCATGGCTTGGTTTTTGCTCTGACATGCACTGTCAACTGTGGGACCTTATATAGACAGGTGTGTGTCTTTCCAAATCATGTTCAATCAATTGAATTTACCACAGGTGGACTCCAATCAAGCTGTAGAAACATCTCAAGGATGATCAATGGAAACAGGATGCACCTGAGCTCAATTTTGAGCCTCATAACAAAGGGTCTGAATACTTATGTAAATAAGGTATTTATTTTCTTTATTTTTAGTAAATTAGCTAAAATTTCTAAAACTGTTTTTGCTTTGTCATTATGAGGTATTTTGTGTAGATTAATGAGGTTAATTAGGTTTTTAATCCATTTTAGAATAAGGATGTAACGTAACAAAATGTGAAGTTGAATACTTTCCAAATGCACTGTATATGCCATTTAGCAGACGGTTTTATCCAAAGCAACTTATAGTCTGTGCATACATTTTACGTATGGGTGGTTCCGGGAATTGAACCCACTACCCTGGTGTTAGAAGAGCCATGTTCTACCAACTGAGTTACATAGGACCATATACAGTGGGGAGAACAAGTATTTGATACACTGCCGATTTTGCAGGTTTTCCTACTTACAAAGCATGTAGAGGTCTGTCATTCTTATCATAGGTACACTTCAACTGTGAGAGACGGAATCTAAAACAAAAATCCAGAAAATCACATTTGTATGATTTTTAAGTAATTCATTTGCATTTTATTGCATGACATAAGTATTTGATCACCTACCAACCAGTAAGAATTCCGGCTCTCACAGACCTGTTAGTTTTTCTTTAAGAAGCCCTCCTGTTCTCCACTCATTACCTGTATTAACTGCACCTGTTTGAACTCGTTACCTGTATAAAAGACACCTGTCCACACACTCAATCAAACAGACTCCAACCTCTCCACAATGGCCAAGACCAGAGAGCTGTGTAAGGACATCAGGGATAAAATTGTAGACCTGCACAAGGCTGGGATGGGCTACAGGACAATAGGCAAGCAGCTTGGTGAGAAGGCAACAACTGTTGGCGCAATTATTAGAAAATGGAAGAAGTTCAAGATGCCGGTCAATCACCCTCGGTCTGGGGCTCCATGCAAGATCTCACCTCGTGGGGCATCAATGATCATGAGGAAGGTGAGGGATCAGCCCAGAACTACACGGCAGGACCTGGTCAATGACCTGAAGAGAGCTGGGACCACGGTCTCAAAGAAAACCATTAGTAACATACTACGCCATCATGGATTAAAATCCTGCAGCGCACGCAAGGTCCCCCTGCTCAAGCCAGCGCATGTCCAGGCCCGTCTGAAGTTTGCCAATGACCATCTGGATGATCCAGAGGAGGAATGGGAGAAGGTCATGTGGTCTGATGAGACAAAAATAGAGCTTTTTGGTCTAAACTCCACTCGCCGTGTTTGGAGGAAGAAGAAGGATGAGTACAACCCCAAGAATACCATCCCAACCGTGAAGCATGGAGGTGGAAACATCCTTCTTTGGGGATGCTTTTCTGCAAAGGGGACAGGACGACTGCACCGTATTGAGGGGAGGATGGATGGGGCCATGTATCGCGAGATCTTGGCCAACAACCTCCTTCCCTCAGTAAGAGCATTGAAGATGGGTCGTGGCTGAATCTTCCAGCATGACAACGACCCGAAACACACAGCCAGGGCAACTAAGGAGTGGCTCCGTAAGAAGCATCTCAAGGTCCTGGAGTGGCCTAGCCAGTCTCCAGACCTGAACCCAATAGAAAATCTTTGGAGGGAGCTGAAAGTCCGTATTGCCCAGCGACAGCCCCGAAACCTGAAGGATCTGGAGAAGGTCTGGATGGAGGAGTGGGCCAAAATCCCTGCTGCAGTGTGTGCAAACCTGGTCAAGAACTACAGGAAACGTATGATCTCTGTAATTGCAAACAAAGGTTTCTGTACCAAATATTAAGTTCTGCTTTTCTGATGTATCAAATACTTATGTCATGCAATAAAATGCAAATTAATTACTTAAAAATCATACAAATGTGATTTTCTGGATTTTTGTTTTAGATTCCGTCTCTCACAGTTGAAGTGTACCTATGATAAAAATTACAGACCTCTACATGTTTTGTAAGTAGGAAAACCTGCAAAATTGGCAGTGTATCAAATACTTGTTCTCCCCACTGTATGTACTTGGGAGTATGGCTAGACGGTACACAGTCCTTCTCTCAGCACATATCAAAGCTCCAGGCTAAAGTTAAATCTAGACTTGCTTTCCTCTATCGTAATCGCTCCTCTTAAACCCCAGCTGCCAAACTAACCCTGATTCAGATGACAATCCTACTCATTTTAGATTACGGAGACGTCATTTATAGATCGGAAGGTAAGGGTGCTCTCGAGCAGCTAGATGTTCTTTACTATTCCGCCATCAGATTTGCCACTAATGCTCC
Organism: Salvelinus alpinus; assembly: GCF_045679555.1. Classification (NCBI taxonomy): domain Eukaryota; kingdom Metazoa; phylum Chordata; class Actinopteri; order Salmoniformes; family Salmonidae; genus Salvelinus; species Salvelinus alpinus. Next base: position 14,146,381 of record NC_092122.1, read on the forward strand.
TTATAGGACACATCACTGCACTCTATGCTCTTCTGTAAACTGGTCATCTCTGTATACCTGTTGCAAGACCCACTGGTTGATGCTTTATTTATAAAACCCTCTTAGGCCTAACTCCCCCCTATCTGAGATATCTACTGCAGCCCTCATCCTCCACATACAACACCTGTTCTGCCAGTCACATTCTGTTAAAGGTCCCCAAAGCACACATCTCTGGGTCGCTCATCTTTTCAGTTTGCAACAAACACTCAAACTGGACAGTTTTATCTCAATCTCTTCATTCAAAGACTCAATCATGGACACTTTTACTGACAGTTGTGGCTGCTTTGTGTGATGTATTGTTGTCTCTACCTTCTTGCCCTTTGTGCTGTTGCTTGTGTACAATAATGTTTGTACCATGTTGTGTTGCTACCATGTTGTTGTCATGTGTTGCTGCCATGCTATGTTTTTATCTTAGGTCTGTCTTTATATAGTGTTGTGTTGTCTCTCTTGTCCTGATGTGTCTTTTGTCCTATATTTTTATATAATGTATTTTTAATCCCAGCCCCCATCCCCGCAGGAGGCCTTTTGCCTTTTGGTAGGCCGTCATGCAAATAAGAATTTGTTCTTAACTGACTTGCCTAGGTAATTAAAGGTTAAATTAAAAAAATATATAATCTGGTGGACTCACTAAACATAAATGCTTCCTTTGTAAATTATGTCTGAGTGTGCCCCTGGCCATCAAAAAAAGTTCTAAAAAAGGAAATTGTGCCGTCTTGTTTGCTAAATATAAGGAATTTGATGACTAGCATTTACTTTTACTCAAGTAGTATTTTACTAGGTTACTTTCACTTTTACTTTATTTTTACTCAAGTATGACAATTGAGTGCTTTTTCCACCTATGGGAAAATAATGGCTTCGAGATCCAGAGTTGAGTTTGAGGGCTCTACACTATAGTTTGCTTGTTTTGTCACATAAACTGAAATTAGGTAAACTATTAGAATTTTTGCAACCAGGAAGTGGTCGAGCGATTTCTGCATATTACACCTTTAATTAAGTATTTTTTTTAAAACATTTTGCCCTCGGTGTACTTTTTAGGCCTTTAAGTGACGTGTCAAACTCATTCCACGGAGGGCTGCTGGTTTTCACTCCAACCTTGTACTTAATTGATGAATTAAGGTCACTAATTAGTAAGGAACTCCCCAAACCTGGTTGTCTACGTCTTAATTGAAACGGAAAAAACAAAACCCGCAGGGCCCAGTTTCCCAAAAGCATCTCAAGGCTAAGTACGTTGTTAGAACCTTCGTAGGTGCATCGTTAAATCTCCAAGCTGTTTCCCAAAACCATCGTTATTAATGTTGCCCTTAAACGCTCGTAATCTAACGCCTACCTCAGACCACTCATGGAACAGCTAAGTGGGTCATTGCTGCATCACTTTATACACAGCAGAAACATAGAATCACATGGTTTATACAAATTCATTCAAAGTTGCGATGCCTTTGCAATTTATATAAAACAAGCTACATTTAAAAAGATGATTACAATTAAAACTGAGTAGACTGCATTAAAATATACTATACAGTAGGCTATAGGCCTATTTCAATCTGTCGGAAAGATATTAGTTTGTCTCTGTGAATGGTTTGTCCTCTTGACAAATCAACTGTAAATTTCGGTGTTCCTCAAGGTTCCGTTTTAGGACCACTATTGTTTTCACTATATATTTTACCTCTTGGGGATGTCATTCGAAAACATAATGTTAACTTTCACTGCTATGCAGATGACACACAGCTGTACATTTCAATGAAACATGGTGAAGCCCCAAAATTGCCCTCGCTAGAAGCCTGTGTTTCAGACATAAGGAAGTGGATGGCTGCAAACGTTCTACTTTTAAACTCGGACAAAACAGAGATGCTTGTTCTAGGTCCCAAGAAACAAAGAGATCTTCTGTTGAATCTGACAATTAATCTTGATGGTTGTACAGTTGTCTCAAATAAAACTGTGAAGGACCTCGGCGTCACTCTGGACCCTGATCTCTCTTTTGACGAACATATCAAGACTGTTTCAAGGACAGCTTTTTTCCATCTACGTAACATTGCAAAAATCAGAAACTTTCTGTCCAAAAATGATGCAGAAAAATTAATCCGTGCTTTTGTTACGTCTAGGTTAGACTACTGCAATGCTCTACTTTCCGGCTACCAAAGCACCAAATAAACTTCAGTTAGTGCTAAATACGGCTGCTAAAATCCTGACTAGAACCAAAACATTTTATCATATTACTCCAGTGCTAGCCTCCCTACACTGGTTTCCTGTTAAGGCAAGGTTTTACTGCTAACATACAAAGCATTACATGGGCTTGCTCCTACCTATCTTTCCGATTTGGTCCTGCCGTACATACCTACACGTACGCTACGGTCACAAGACGCAGGCCTCCTAATTGTCCATAGATTTTCCAAGCAAACAGCTGGAGGCATGGACCTCCATTTTTATGGAATGGTCTGCCTACCCATGTGAGAGACGAAGACTCGGTCTCAACCTTTAAGTCTTTATTGAAGACTCATCTCTTCAGTAGGTCATATGATTGAGTGTAGTCTGGCCCAGGAGTGTGAAGGTGAACGGAAAGGCTCTGGAGCAACGAACCGCCCTTGCTGTCTCTGCCTGGCCGGTTTCCCTCTCTCCACTGGGATTCTCTGCCTCTAACCCTATTACAGGGGCTGAGTCACTGGCTTACTGGTGCTCTTCCATGCCGTCCCTAGGAGGGGTGCGTCACTTGAGTGGGTTGAGTCACTGACGTGATCTTCCTGTTTGGGTTGGCGCCCCCCTTGGGTTGTGCCGTGGCGGAGATCTTTGTGGGCTATACTCGGCCTTGTCTCAGGATGGTAAGTAGTGGTTGAAGATATCCCTCTAGTGGTGTGGGGGCTGTGCTTTGGCAAAGTGGGTGGGGTTATATCCTGCCTGTTTGGCCCTGTCCGGGGGTATCATCGGATGGGGCCACAGTGTCTCCTGACCCCTCCTGTCTCAGCCTCCAGTATTTATGCTGCAGTAGTTTGTGTCGGGGGGCTAGGGTCAGTCTGTTATATCTGGAGTACTTCTCCTGTCTTATCCGGTGTCCTGTGTGAATTTAAGTATGCTCTCTCTAATTCGCTCTTTCTTTCTCTCTCTCTCTCGGAGGACCTGAGCCCTAGGACCATGCCTCAGGACTACCTGGCATGATGACTCCTTGCTGTCCCCAGTCCACCTGGCCGTGCTGCTGCTCCAGTTTCAACTGTTCTGCCTGCGGCTATGGAACCCTGACCTGTTCACCGGACGTGCTACCTGTCCCAGACCTGCTGTTTTCAACTCTCTAGAGACAGCAGGAGCGGTAGAGATAAACTCAATGATCGGCTATGAAAAGCCAACTGACATTTACTCCTGAGGTTCTGACTTGTTGCACCCTCGACAACTACTGTGATTATTATTATTTGACCATGCTGGTCATTTATGAACATTTGAACATCTTGGCCATGTTCTGTTTATCATCTCCACCCGGCACAGCCAGAAGAGGACTGGCCACCCCTCATAGCCTGGTTCCTCTCTAGGTTTTGGTCTTTCTAGGGAGTTTTTCCTAGCCACCGTGCTTCTACACCTGCATTGCTTGCTGTTTGGGGTTTTAGGCTGGGTTTCTGTACAGCACTTTGAGATATCAGCTGATGTAAGAAGGGCTATATAAATAAATGTAAATTTGAAATACATTTCCTGTTCAATCAATTGGGTTATTTTTTGCTACTTGTAGGTTACTGTAATTTGTCTCAATATATTTTATGATGTGTAGCCTAACGTGATGTGCCAAATCTTGATTTAGTTCCACATTATAGGGTAAGCATTAGAATAAGCCGCCTCAGTATTTTCAGCCTTAGGTGATATCTTTCTAGTAGCTGATCCATCCTTTGTATTGTAGAATAATTATAATGTTAAGGTAAGATTTGAATGGAGAAAGCTGATCCGAGATCAGCGTTGCCTTTCTTTCAAGCCTATCAGTATTGACACACACCTCAACGATGCACATAGCGAACGACGTTCTCTCTGCGTTGTGTTTTTGGAAATGTATGTTACATCTTCGGCTGTTGCAGGAAAGATGCATCATTAAAACACTCAGAAGCCTCTTATTAAATTCGCTTTTGGGAAACTGGGCCCAGGTCTTATAGACTAGACGTAACATAGTAAACGTAAATCCATGACAGTCAAATTAGTATGATATGTTATGTTTGGTATGGTTACATAAGACAGAAGGTTAAGGCAAAAACTAAAGTAGGGTGGTTGGTCTGGATGGATGGGTAGCTGTAGGCCTATAACATGAATGTCTAGCAACCCAAATGTTGCGTATTCGAATCTCATCACAATTTTAGCTAATTAGCAACTTTGCAACGCTTTCTACTAGTTAGCTACTTTGCAACTAGTAACATGCTAACCTTTCCTCTAGCTATCCCTTCCCCTAACCTTAACCCTAACCTAACACCAAACCCCTAGCCAAGCTAACATTAGCGTTAGCCACTTAGCTAACATTAGCAACAACAAATTGGAATTCGTAACATATCATAGGTTTTGCAAAGTCGTAGCATATTGTAACATATATGAAATGGCGATGGACATCCACCATTTAATAAATACCATACGAAACGTAACATATCATACTAATTGGAGTATCCCGGATTTACATTTACTGGCACATTTACCCCTGAGCCAGGTTGGCTACCCAGGGCCCGGTTTCCCAAAAGCATCTTAACGCTAAATTCGTCATTAGAACTTTCGTAGGAGCATCATTAAATCTTTAAGCTGTTTCCCAAAACCCTAGTTACTAAGTTGCACTTGAAAATGCTCTTTATTTACTGACTGTCTCAGACCACTCATTGAACCGCTAAATGTGTCGTTAAGTGCTTTTTTGCCCTTCCTCATAACTTTATACACAGAAGACCCTCACTAAACAAAGAATCAAGATGTTTTTCTGTCTCTCTGTGACTGTTGATACCTTCAGAACGAAGTTGACTACAAATACAAAGTTGCCAATGTCTTTGCAAGTTTTACAAACAATGAATGAAAAAAATATGCTTAAAATAAAAACCGATATAATTGCATTAAGATATCAATACAATAGGCCTATAGGCTACATCAAACTATATATTTCAATCATATTGAAATATATTTCTTGTTAAATCTATTTTTCTAATTGTAGGTTACTGTCTGTAATTTTTACCTAAATATATTTCATGATGTGCATGTAACATGTGCGCAATGATCTGTGATTTCGTGCATTATGATAGGGTAGGCTAGGGGCTAATCCTAAGAAAAGAACGCCTCAATATTTGCAGCCATAGCCTATAGATGATAATATCTCTTTGGGTAGGAGCTGATCCGTTGTCAGTATTGTGCAATAATTATAATGTTAGAGTAAGATTTGAATTGAGAACACAGATCTGAGAGCAGCGCTGCCTTTCGATCCTGTCAGTTTCGACACGTGTTCCAACTACGCACTTAGTGAAAGTTCTCGCTACATAGTGTTTTAGGACACGAATGAATATTGGCGCGTTCAAGTGCTAGTCGGAACTAGGAAACTCTGACATTTTCGACTTGCTAAGTTGTTGTAGTTATACACGTGCCGCGTTCAACGAATCAGCAAGTTTTACATTTTGGAGTTTCAACTAGCATTTGAATCCAGCATTCTTAATAAAAATTAAAAAAAACATTTATTTAACTAGGAAAGTCAGTTAAGAACACATTCTTATTTACAATGACGCCTACCCCGGCCAAACCCTAACCCGGACGACGCTGGGCCAATTGTGTGCCGCCCTATGGGACTGTGATTGTGATACAGCCTGGACTCGAACCAGGGTCTGTAGTGACGCCTCTAGCACTGTGATCAGTGCGGATGTAGGTGTAGGCGACATGGGCGGCCGCCCAGGGCGGCATCTTGTCGGGGGCGGCACAGGGCGCCCGCACAAAGAAATGTGGAATGGTGACATTTGCGCGATCGGTTTTCTATCGCTCATTTGCATGTCACGTCAACGATATCCTGTCACCTTGTGGGACTGGGGGTCAATTAACCTTGTCGGAGTGGGCGCCCTGATTCTAGTTTGTGAGCTAGGCAGGCCTCCCACTCAGAAGTACGAGATGGGGAGGGCGGTGGCGGTAGGTTGAAGCCTGAGGTAGGGGGAGCGGGGGAATCTATCAAATAGCGCACCTCTAACTTTGTACAGTACTAATGCAATACTCGGGAGCCCATTCTTCGGCCGTTGTAGGCGCAATGCATCATCAATACACTCGTAAACCTATTCAATCGCTATCGGGAAACCGAGCCCAGGTAAATTGAAAGTCATATCTGTCTCTGGTCGTATTCCCCTGCTCAGACATTGCATGCATCAACCTGTTTGCGTGCTACGTTATCGACTGTGCCGCAATCTATTTTTAGATTGCTATAAATAATATGTGTAAAAGCTGATACATAAAATTCCTGTCCATTGGAAGATCTGCGCAGAGGAATGCCCCAGTCTTCACCTAGGGCTAGATTCAATCCATATCGCCGAACTTCATTATAGCTATATTTTTTTCAAACCTTGGTACATTTTCACTACACTTAGTACAAAACTCTAAACAGATAATCAGAAGGCAGTTGTTTCAAAACTCTAAGCACTCCAATTGACTAAGTACAACACACCAATTTATGTTATTTTATTTTAAATGTAAATGTTCACCAAACTGTTTTCGTGTAGAAATACATGTTTCACATTGCAATAAATGTTCAAATAAAGTAATTGCTTTTCACAATGCAATGTTCACATATTTTCTTATATGACTGTCTTCTCATTTGTTAAAATACATTTTACTATCCGTCTGCTTTTAATTGATAACCACTTAACCTTTTGGTAAACCTATAGATTCTTTTGGTAAACCTATAGATTCTTTTGGTAAACCTATAGATTCTTTTGGTAAACCTATAGAAGCATTTTTTGTACTACAGATTTTGAGAACTACATAATGAAAATGTATGCTTGTAAACATATAAAGTATGATAAACTGTATACTGTAACGTACTATTATATTGATGAAAATTGTAATTTTACTTCACATTAAGTTAAGCAATCTGATATTGACAAGATCAGAGATAATTCTGCCTTACAATTAAGACCGAAATCAGGCTTTGTGATATCTGTTTTATCTTATGACAGAGTGCCCTGGTTGAATTATCTTCAGTTTTAGAGAAAATTGAGTGTCAAATTTGCAGTAACCACAAAATCCAAGTAAAAACCAAGGAAAACAGCAGTAAATGAAGTTAATGCACTCTGGCTTTGTTCCATCATGTTTTGACTACAGTTACTATGGTTTGCCTTGGTATTCTATCGGGCTCCGAGTTCAGGCCATCACGGTCATGACACACACACACCATGACAGCCAAGAAAGTTGGATAAACACATTTAGATTTTAGATAGTACACTTTGCTTTTGCATTACCCATATAGTTTTAAGGCCATACAAAGGTAGAGTGCACTGTCAGCAGTCCGCCTCCTGTCCATCCTATTGCCATAGGTACACCTTCCTGAAAATAATGGCACTATACGTTGCTAATCCTGATCTGCCTTAAAGATTAGATGCCTTTAAAGATAAAAATGTTCCATTGTCGTTAGCCACACTCATCGTTCAGGGTTACTGTCAGAGATACAGTTGAAGTCGGAAGTTTACATAAACCTTAGCCAAATACATTTAAACTCAGTTTTTCACAATTCCTGACATTTGATCCAAGTAAAAATTCCCTGTCTTAGGTTAGTTATGATCAGCACTTTAATTTAAGTGAAATGTCAGAATAATAGCAGAGAGAACAATTTATTTCATTTTTTATTTCTTTCATCACATTCCCAGTGGGTCAGAAGTTTACATACACTCAATTTGTATTTGGTAGCATAGCTTTTAAATTGTTTAACTTGGGTCAAACGTGTCGGGTAGCCTTCCACAAGCTTCCCACAATAAGTTGGGTGAATTTTAGCCCATTCCTCCTGACAGAGCTGATGTAACTGAGTCAGGTTTGTAGACCTCCTTGCTCGCATACGCTTTTTCAGTTCTGCTCACAAATTTTCTATGGGATTGAGGTCAGGGCTTTGTGATGGCCAGTCCAATACATTGACTTTGTTGTTCTTAAGCCATTTTGGCACAAATTTGAAAGTATGCTTGGGGTCATTGTCCATTTGGAAGATCCATTTGTGACCAAGCCTTAACTTCCTGACTGATGTCTTGAGATGTTGCTTCAATATATCCACATAATTGTCTTTCCTCATGATGCCATCTATTTTGTGAAGTGCACCAGTCCCTCCTGCTGCAAAGCACCCCCACAACATGATGCTGCCACCCCCGCGCTTCACGGTTGGGATGGTGTTCTTCTGCTTGCAAGCCACCCCCTTTTTCCTCCAAACATAACGATGGTCATTATGATCAAACAGTTCTATTTTTGTTTCATCAGACTAGAGGACATTAATCAAAAAAGTACGATCTTTGTCCCCATGTGCAGTTGCAAACCGTAGTCTGGCTTTTTATGGCGGTTTTGGAGCAGTGGCTTCTTCCTTGCTGAGCGGCCTTTCAGGTTATGTCAATATAGGACTTGTTTTACTGTAGATACTTTTGTACCCGTTTCCTCCAGCATCTTCACAAGGTCCTTTGCTGTTGTTCTGGGATTGATTTGCACTTTTCGCACCAAATTCATCTCTAGGAGACAGAACGCGTCTCCGTCCTGAACGGTATGACGACTGCGTGGTCCCATGGTGTTTATACTTGCGTACTATTGTTTGTACAGATGAATGTGGTACCTTCAGGCATTTGGAAATTGCTCCCAAGGATGAACCAGACCTTTTGCAATTTTTTTTCTGAGGTCTTGGCTGATTTCTTTTGATTTTCCATGATGTCAAGCAAAGAGGCACTGAGTTTGAAGGTAGGCCTTGAAATACATCCACAGGTACACCTCCAATTGACTCAAATTATGTCAATTAGCCTATCAGAAGCGTCTAAAGCCATGACATAATTTTCTGGAATTTTCCAAGCTGTTTAAAGGCACAGTCAACTTAGTGTTTGTAAACTTCTGACCCACTGGAATTGTGATGCAGTGAATTATAAGTGAAATAATCTGTCTGTAAACAATTGTTGGAAAAATGACTTGTAGATGTCCTAACCGACTTGCTAAAACCCTAGTTTGTTAACAAGAAATGTGTGGAGTGGTTGAAAAATGAGTTTTAATGACTCCAACCTAAGTGTGTGTAAACTTCCGACTCCAACTGTATGTCACATTTCTATTACTACATGATTTCATGAGAAAAACATTCTGCAGGGTGTGTAATGCAAGTCAAGGTGACCTTGGATGAATGTCAACAAGCTGTATAAAGAGCATTGTTAAAAGGCAACTGCTCTACTTTTCAAAGTATTCATTATCTCCAGCCCCAAACCAGGGCCTACATGTAAGAAAAACAGTGATTTTCAAAACCAGCAGTGAGTTTCTAGCCAGATGGAGGGTATTTTCTATATCAAATCAAATCAAATTTTATTGGTCACATACACATGGTTAGCAGATGTTAATGCGAGTGTAGCGAAATGCTTGTGCTTCTAGTTCCAACCATGCAGTAATATCTAACTTGTAATCTAACTAGCTCCTCATGTCACTGCGAATCACATAGTGTTTGTAAATCACTGCTTTTAAATAGTTGTAACATTTGATGTAATTGATTAGAATTTTTTAAGGTTATATTTTTTTTCACAAAATGAAGAAATCGGCCGTTTTCACATACTGTATGTAGACACTGATTTGGTCCTGGAGATTATGAATATGAGGTTGAAAAGTGGCAGATGTCCCTTAAAATAACTGCTTTAATCTAACTGCATTGGGCAAAGTACTCTAATATCGTAGTATATGCCATTTACTTAGCAGGTGCTTTTATCCAAAGTGTCCACACATTTTCACATATGACCCCAGTGGGAATCAAACCCAGAACTCTGGTGTTAGTGCCATGCTCTTACTAACTGAGCCACACGAGACACTACAATAAGCACAAAACTGTAAAATACAATACAGTTGGAAGGTGTATGATTTCCATCACCATGAGTGTGCCACCTATCTTCAAGTCATGGATGAGGCATGCAATGACATTAATCCAGACCTACAGTACCAGTCAAAGGGTTTGGTGAGGCGTGTTTAGTTTATTTATTAAATTATTCACTCCTTGAACTTGCTTCCTGACTCCCAGTGCACGCACACTTTACCAAAAGTTTGGACACACCTACTCATTCAGATTTCCACCTGTCTAATGTCCATTGCTTGTGTTTCTTGGCACAATCAAGTGTCTTATTATTATTGGTGTCCTTTAACAGTAGTTTATTTGCAGCAGTTGAACCTTGTAGGCCTGATTCACACAGTCTCCTCTGAACAGTTGATGTTGAGATGTGTCTGTTACTTGAAATCCGAAGCATTTATTTGGGCTGCAATTTCTGAGGTGCAGTTAACTCTAATGAACTTATCCTCTGCAGCAGAGGTAACTCTAGGTCTTCCTTTCCTGTGGTGGTCCTCGTGAGAGCCAGTTTCATCATAGCGCTTGATGGTTTTTGCGACTGCACTTGAAGAAACTTTAAAAGTTCTTGAAATGTTCTGCATTGACTGAACTTGATTCCTTTAAAGTAATGATGGACTTTTGTTTCTCTTTGTTTATTTGAGCTGTTCTTGCCATAAGATGGACTTTTCTTTTTATTGTTCTTTTTTTATTTAACCTTTATTTAACTAGGCAAGTCTTTTATCAAATAGGGCTATCTTCTGTATACCACCCCTACCTTGTCACAACTGATTGGCTCAAACGCATAAAGAAGGAAAGAAATTCCACAAATTAACTTTTAACAAGGCACACTTGTTAATGCATTCCAGGTAACTATTTCATGAAGCTGGTTGAGAGAATACCAGGAGTGTGCAAAGCTGTCATCAAGGCAATGGGTGGCTACGTTGAAGAATCTAAATGATAAAAATATATTTACATTTTTTGGTTACGACATGATTACATATGTGTTATTTCATAGTTTTGATGTCTTCACCATGTACTGTACAATGTAGAAAATAGTGAAAATCAAGAAAAACCCTTGAATGAGTAGGTGTGTCCAAACTTTTGAGTGGTGCTGTATGTCAGGTTTGAAGGTTTTTTCCCAGGTGTATGAACAATGAGGATATTTACTGTGATGTGGATGAGAAACTATGACCAAATGCTCAAGACCGGCTTGATGCAAACTAGTGGCTGCTAAACGTTTTGTTTCATTACATTACAGTTATCAGTTTGGAATTTTGTACTAAAAGTTTAGAAAATTCACCACATACTTGTGAAAATAGCACCAAAGCTAATTTTAAAACTGTAAGCTGGAAGGAACATTGTTAGGGTATTGTGGGAAGCAACCATAGACATGTATACAGCCCCACAGTGGAGAGTCCTAATACCCATAAAACCTAACAGTCAAACAGGGAATATTGATAAATGTCACCTTGTCCAAGAGAGATTTAAACGGTTATCAAAACGTCACGCCAGGGTAAGCCTACACGAAACAGCCCTTATTTTAAATGTTTCTAAAATCCCCTATGGAAAAAAATAATAGTGGAAAAACAATTGGAACATTTTTCCTGTTAGACCGCTAGGTTTTATCGGTGTTATGACTCATACTGTGGTACTCTATAGAGGCCTCTAGTGCCCAAAAGCCAGTTTTAGCATGGGCAGCACCATTGAGGACTTTCACCATTTTAAAGTAGTCTACTGGGCTGGAACTAGTTTCAGTCACGGGCTGATTTTTTTCTTTTCTTGAGCAGATGGTCTGGGGGCCGGAACATAATTACAAATCATTTGTAGATGGTAAATTGACTGCAAGAAGCCCAACGTTTCGATCTCTATACATCTCTATGGAAGCAACCTGTCATACCCTGCATTCATAACCCAGTGGGAAAGTGGTATTTACCACATACGACTCTGAAAATCCACTTGAATGCCCCTCTAACTGGTAAATACTAGAGGGAAACTCACCTATCATACCTGAGCTCCGACTTCTCATACATGCTGATCTCTGACGTCAAGGAAATTACCTCGATAACAGCATTTTCGGCAGTTAAATGCAACAACAAAACACTATTTCTTAAAAGCAATCTATTAATATGGTTTTTGAACACTATCATCTGTTTACAAGCATAATATATGTACTTTTAGTTTATGGTTGACGGAGCTTGTTGGCCAACTTGGCCATTAGCCAATCAGCATTTTATCAAGGAGTGAACGCATTGAACTAGTTTTATGACGTCACACTTGGTCATTTCCACCATCCCACTTGGTTATGAACGCAGCATAACCTGTCGAGACTAGTCTACTCTCCACCCACAAGGCACTTCATTATAAATTCTGCCCCTCACCTAAACTTCACAATTTGCCGTTATCGGTAGGCTATTATCTCCAACAGTAGTCTATTTTTACAGTTACTTTTCGTTTTTAAACATTTAATCTCAATGGATCGATACATATTTATCATTGTGTTATTGGCGTGTGTTCTGCGGGCGGTGAGATGCTACAGCTCCGGAAAGGTGACTGCGGCGTGTGACAATATGACACCGCAACACAAAAAAGGCGCGCAGCAAAGCCTCGCTCCATTCTCTGTCACCACTGACCTGTTCAGCTTTAAGGAGGGCGATGAAATCATAGGTGAGACATCATGTAGTTTTCTCTATTATTGGGGGGTTCATGCAGATGTAGCGTGGTTCATTCTGCGTTGTGTATTTTTAATTAGGACGCTGCCACAACTGATGGTCTGCTCGTTGAAATCTTTTTATTTGCCCTGCACACGAAGAGACACACACGTTACCCTTGGTGCAGTCACAGCTCTCCGGCACCTTGCTAGCCGAGGGTCAGGCAAAAGAGCGCCAAAAGGAATTAACAGGTGCTGCGTGCACACACTCGCTGCACAACAGCATATACAAGTAAAACTATACAGAACATAATTCTGACAAAATAAAAGACATACCTGCACACGAAGAGACAACACACACGTTACCCTTGGTGCAGTCACAGCTCTCCGGCACCTGCGCGAGCACATGGACACTCACTCAACCACTGTCACAAGTAGTCAGAAGTTACAACAGATACCCCAGTCAGTGAGCTCTGTGAAACTTGTTAACATAAATTCCTACACTGTCCACACTATAACAAACGTATGGTTGCAAAACAGTACATTGTATAACCTTATGACGGTTTTATCTTAAACAGTTTCGGAGCCAAGGATAACATACCTTGCTAGCCGAGGGTCAGGCAAAAGAGAACGATAAAGTGGTATGGGAATACAGATAACCCGCGATGGGCCAAACCAAAATATACAAAACTTTTACAATCACTTGTATGTACAATATTGGTATGAAAAAGTGTTTGTACACCAAATAAAAACATTAGCTATGCAGCTGTAATTAAATAAAAAAAATACACTGAATTATTATTATTATTATCATCAAATTATTAACATCCCCTCTTGACCTGGCCTATTTGAATTGGTCCTTGTGTGCAATTTGGTGCGTAATCTAGGGGAACAACATCACACTGCTACACAGATATATTGAACCCTCACCACTAGGTCTATAGGCTTTATTAATCTATCTATGGTTTTGCTGTTATGGGTAGATATCTCTGAAAAGTAGATCTTCAATTAATAACGGTCTCCATTTTCTATGGTGGTGTTTAAATCAACTTAACACTGTGTTGTTTACAGTCAGGCTCCTGGCAGGTTCCACTCCATTCACTGGGTTTATGTTACAAGCCAGAGAGGTTGGAGGAAGCAGTCCTCTGGGATCCTTCACTGTAACAAGTGGAGAGGCCCAGCTACTCACCTGCAACGGACTACCTGTGAGTCTATTCCCATAGACTGTATAAATCCATTTAATTCTGTTTATTCCCACCTATCTATTACTACCTGACCTATAGGCTGCTTTTCTGTTATGTTATGAGAGCTACAGTATTACATATAACCAGAGGCGCAACTTTGGTTTTAGAAGTGGGGGGAACATAATTTAAAAAAAAAAATCTTATTTTTATCCAGTTGGATAAACACTCCAAACAAACCGCTCGGAGGCGTCCGCATGATCCTAAACCACACCGTTGCCTCGTTTTGTATCACATTTCAATGATAAAACTGGGGGGGACAAAAATGCAATTTCAGAATGTGGGGGGGACGGGACGGGACGGGACGGGACGGGACATGTCACATGTCCCCAGTGAAAGTTGCACCCCTGCATATAACATTGAAACAGTAATGGTTGTTTAGATCTTATACATGTGTTTATGAGACAGAAGAAAACACTCTATTTACAAAAACAGATCAATTATTCCCTGTTCCTGCATGGGTCCTCCTGCTACCCTGTTGGGTAGAGTAGGTCATAAGGCTCTACTGAAAACTTTTAAAAGGTTCACAGATAATCGTATAAATAATTATCATAAATGTACATTTGCAATCAGCTTCTCTAAGATCAACACAACAATTATTATATAATTTTTACCTAACACCATTACTCAAATTGTGTGTTCCAAAACGCGCCTTCACATGCTCGCACATTCGGAGACAGGCACTACAAGCCAACCCGATTGACGTGGTTCGGCCAAAAATGGTGGATAAATGAGGATAGTTCAGTCAAGCTGTTTACCATTGTAAAAAAACTAAATGTTCTGTCTGTGTAAGTGAGTGTTCCCCATCTCCCGTGAGCATGCTATCCTGTGAGAGCTTAGGGTTCCTCGACAATATCTAGCATGCTCACATAAGAGGGAACAGCTGGCTCTGGTCTACTTATTGTCCCTGCCTCGCCTGACCAGAAATAAATTGGCAATGAGATGTCTTGCTCTGTGGCATTCACTTCATAGGGCCGGGGCAATAGTCTTCTTCACATTGGCAGTTTGAAGTGACTCAAATAAAAAAAGTGGCATATCCGATTTGAAACTGTTCTTTTCCTTCAGTCTGAACAGCCAAAAAGCACATGGAATAAGATGATTTAAGCCACATTTCAAACCACTTTCGTAGGTCAGATACAAATCTGATTCTTGGCCATGCGACTTGTGTCTGAATGGTCAAATCTGATTAATTTGCCCTTAATGTCACGTTCTGACCTTAGTTCCTTTTTTATGTCTTTATTTTAGTTTGGTCAGGGCGTGAGTTGGGGTGGGCATTCTATGTTGTTTTTCTATGTTTTGTTCTGTATTTATATGTCTATGTGTTTGGCCTAGTATGGTTCGCAATCAGAGGCAGGTGTCAGTCGTTGTCTCTGATTGGGAGCCATATTTAGGTAGCCTGTTTTCTATTGTGTTTTGTGGGTGATTTTTTCCTGTGTTAGTGTTTGCACCATACGGGACTGTTTCGGTTGTTTGTTTGTGCTTTTGTTATTTTGTTCAGTGTTGAGTTTGATTTATTAAACTTCTCATTATGGACACTTACAACGCTGCACATTGGTCCGATCCTTGCTACTCCTCTTCAGACGAAGAGGAAATCCGTGACACTTAAGTGGTTTTAAGACGGTTATTTAGCATATCTTGTGGCTTGCAGTTTTGACAAGAATACGTGGAAGCTAACTAGCTTGTTAAAACATTTTAGGGATAGGGGGCAGCATTTTCACTTTGGATGAATAGCGTGCCCAAATTGAACTGCCTCCTACTCTGTCCCAGATGCTAATATATGCATATTATTATTACTATTGGATAGAAAACACTCAGAAGTTTCTAAAACTGTTTGAATTATGTCTGAGTATAACAGAACTCATATGGCAGGCAAACTTCCAAACAGGAAGTGGAAATTCTGAGGCTGGTGTTTTTTCTACTCATCGCCTATTCAAATCCCAGGAAGATATGGATTTCTTTGCACTTCCCACGCCTTCCACTAGATGTCAACAGTCGGTAGAACGTTGAATGAAGTTTATACTGTGATGTGGGACCGGATGGGAGGTTTCAGTCAGTGGTCTGGCAGATTCCCAGTTCCTGGTCATGCGCATTCCTCATGATATCGCCTTGCGTTCCATAACTTTTACAGACATGAAGGAATGCTCCGGTTGGAACGTTATTGGATATATATGATAACGACGTCCTGAAGATTGATTATCTACTTAGTTTGCCAAGTTTATTCGACCTGTGATATAACTTTTTTAAGTTTTCGTCCGACGTTATGCGTCACTTGCACGAGCGTTTGGATATGTGTACTAAACGCGCTAGCAAAAGTAGCTATTTGGACATAAATAATTGACATTATCGAACAAAACAACAATTTATTGTCGAACTAGGATTCCTGGGAATGCATTCTGATGAAGATAATCAAAGGTAAGGGAATATTTATGATGTAATTTCGTATTTCTGTTGACTCCAACATGGCGGATAAATGTTATTTATCCGTCTCAGATTATTGCATGGTGTGCTTTTTCCGTAAAGTTTTTTTGAAATCTGACACAGCGGTTGCATTAAGAACAAGTGTATCTTTATATGTAAAACATGTATCTTTCATCAAAGTGTATGATGAGTATTTCTGTTATTTGACGTGGCTCTGCAATTTCTCCGGATATTTGGATGCATTTCTGAACATGGCGCCAATGTAAACAAAAATGTTGGGATATAAATATGCACATTATCGAACAAAAAATACATGTATTGCGTAACATGATGTCCTATGAGCGTCATCTGATGAAGATCATCAAAGGTTAGTGATGAATTTTATCTCTATTTCTGTTTTTGTGACTCCTATCTTTGGCTGGGAAATGGCTGTGTGTTTTTTGAACTTGGTGGTGATCTAACATAATCATATGTTGTGTTTTCGCTGTAAAGCATTTTTTTTAATCGGACACGATGGGTAGATTAACAAGATGTTTATCTTTCATTTGCTCTATTGGACTTGTTAATGTGTGAAAGTTACATATTTCAAAAAAATATTTTTGAATTTCCCGCGCTGCCTTTTCAGCGGAATGTTGTGGGGGGGGTTCCGCTAGCGGAACGTGTGTCCTAGAAAGGTTAATTGTTTTGAAACAAATGAGTGAATGTGCTAGAAAGCTAAACAGTTACCTGGCCAGCTAGTTGACTACTTGTTTTGAAAGTTGGAATATTTTATTCTTTGAGGCTTTAAGTGTTCTTTACACTATTATTTTGAACATTCAAAGCAACTGGGAAATGCCCATTGCAGGCATTGTTGTCACCTTAGCTTGCTACATAACTTCTGAGTGACGATCACCACCACCCTATCATCCTACACCACTGCACACACACCTGTCATTACTATGACAACTAGCATAGCCATGTCAGCAAATGACTGCTGTCTGAACACACACAAATACGATTTCAATCAATCAAATGTATTTATAAAGCCCTTTTTTACAGCCGATGTCACAAAGTGCTATACAGAAATACAGCCTAAAACCCCAGACTGCAAGCATTGCAGATGTAGATTTGGTCACTTGTAGCTAGCTGTTTGGCAGTCAGTATTTCTAAATGAAAAAAATGTATTCAAAAGATTTGAGTATTAAGGCCTGCAGTGAAAACAAGGCTTTAGTAGGCCAGAGTGGCCCTGCTCCGATCAGAAAAAATGAGGGTGGGATGTATCGCGTTTTCTACCGTCTCTGGTTTGGGTCCATTTCCTAGCACACCTGGAAACTACAGAGAATGGAGCCAAAACAGAAACAACGCTCATCCAAAACATAGATAAGTACAATAAATGGCACTTGCTTGTCTGAGCCTTATTTAAACCGTACAAACAGTGACTGAATGGACCCACATTGCTGCTAACGTAGCTGAAAACGGAACAGGGTAGGTGAGATTAGTTTGTCTGTGTGCATTAGCAGGGCCGTTTGTAGCATTTTGCAGGCAAACCATTTTAGTGCTTGTACAAGTAACATAAAACATGAAATACACCTCCATGGACTGTTCAGAACTATTTTTGTCCCGCAGATGATTTGGTAACGGCTGTCATTTCTGCTTTGTATGCGTTAGCCTAGGTCTACCTACTGTATTAAAGCTGCTACACAGGATTTTTGTTGTTGAACTTTTGCATTGTCATTTCAGAAAATGTCCATAATATATCTGCCCGTAATAGTGGAATGATAGTGTTTCACAGTATTACTTACCCGCCAGTGTTATAATTGGCTGTGATATTCATCTATTGATATCTCCCGCCGGAAAGGCATCTGTTGTTAAAATGGGAAAGCTGTTTTGACTTTGTTTGTGTTATCTAGTACAAATCGGATCAAGCGGCGAATGTAGAAATCCCTCTGTTGTTTCCTGGTCGCTAAAGTTCTACACTGTTCGCTCATGTGAATCATGTAAGGAATCGTTGTACCATCTAAATCACTGTGAAAAATCTTTTCAATAACAAAATATATAGTTTTTACAGCTGTTAGAAGCTGGTGGACCAAAACCGAAAATAAAAGGCTCAAGCGCAAGTCTCCGCCATGTTTTGGGGAAATGGGATGCGGGTGAGGGCGGAGATTTGTTTTGAATGCAGTTTATTGCTGTTGAAATTCACCTAGCTTCCACATAGGGGTGGACATTCTGTGGAATTCTATGTGTAGCACCTTTAAAAGCACCTCTTTGTCGCATTATTCACACACTCAGAATTCGCTGCTTCAAGTTTCAGTAGCCTACCTTTCCTCTCGTAATTGGACATTTGAGATCAAGTGTGCCTACAGAAGGCTATTTGTGTGGTCTCAATTAAATAGAGTATGCTGTCTTTGCATGGGCTGAGAATCACGTGGCAGTTATCTTTCCAAGGGAAATAACTTCAATTTAATTAGGGTAAAGTTTACTACAGTGTCTGAAAATGAATATTGATAATGGAAAGAAGTGCATAGCGCTCAACCAACGTGAGTAGAGGTGCAAAAAAATATACAGCTGCGAGCAACATTGAATGGGGTTCACAGGATGACACAATGACAAAGGTACATTGCGGCCATATTTGAATGTGGTAACAATATTTTCTCAAATCCTGGAAGGATTAGAAGGCCAGCATCCTGCAGTTGCCTCTTCACTGTTGACGTTGAGTCTGGTGTTTGCGGGTACTATTTATTTTTTGTATTTTATTTCACCTTTATTTAACCAGGTAGGCTAGTTGAGAACAAGTTCTCATTTACAACTGCGACCTGGCCAAGGTAAAGCAAAGCAGTGCGACACAAACAACAACAAGAGTTACAAATGGAATAAACAAGCGTACAGTCAATAACACAATAGAAAAAAAGAAAGTCTATATACAGTGTGTGCAAATAGCGTGGGGAGGTAAGGCAATAAATAGGCCATAGTAGCAAGTAATTACAATTTAGCAAATTAACACTGGAGTGATAGATGTGCAGACGATGATGTGCAAGTAGAAATACTGGTGTGCAAAAGAGCAGAAAAGTAAATAAGAACAACATGGGGATGAGGTAGGTAGATAGGATAGGCTATTTACAGATGGGCTATGTACAGCTGCAGCGATCAGTTAGCTGCTCAGATAGCTGATGTTTAAAGTTAGTGAGGGAAATATAAGTCTCCAGCTTCAGCGATTTTTGCAATTCCTTCCAGTCATTGGCAGCAGAGAACTGGAAGGAAAGGCAGCCAAAAGAGGTGTTTGGGGATGACCAGTGAGATATACCTACTGGAGCGCATGCTACGGGTGGGTGTTGTTATTGTGACCAGTGAGCTGAGATAAGGCGGAGCTTTACCTTGCAAAGACTTATAGATGACTTGGAGCCAGTGGGTCTGACGACGAATATGTAGAGAGGGTCAGCCGACGAGAGCATACAGGTCGCAGTGGTGGGTGGTATATGGGGCTTTGGTGACAAAACGGATGGCACTGTCATAGACTGCATCCAGTTTGCTGAGTAGAGTGTTGGAGGCTATTTTGTAAATAACATCGCCAAAGTCGAGGATCGGTAGGATAGTCAGTTTTACTAGGGTATGTTTGGCGGCGTGAGTGAAAGAGGCTTTGTTGCGGAATAGGAAGCCAATTCTAGATTTAATTTTGGATTGGAGATGTTTAATATTAGTCTAGAAGGAGAGTTTACAGTCTAGCCAGACACCTAGGTATTTGTAGTTGTCCACATATTCTAAGTCAGAACCGTCCAGAGTAGTGCAGCCAGTCAGGCGGGCGGGTGCAGGCAGCGAACGGTTGAAAAGCATGCATTTAGTTTTACTAGCGTTTAAGAGCAGTTGGAGGCCACAGAAGGAGTGGTGTATGGCCTTGAAGCTCATCTGGAGGTTTGTTAACACAGTGTCCAAAGAAGGGCCAGATGTATACAGAATGGTGTCGTCTGCATAGAGGTGGATCAGGGAATCACCCGCAGCAAGAGCGGCATCGTTGATATATACAGAGAAAGGAGTCGGCCCGAGAATTGAACCCTGTGGTACCCCCTTAGAGACTGCCAGAGTTCCGGACAACAGCCCTCCGATTTGACACACTGAACTCTGTCTGAGAAGTAGTTGGCGAGGCAGTCATTTGAGAAACCAAGGCTGTTGAGTCTGCCGATAAGAATACGGTGATTGACAGAGTCGAAAGCCTTGGCCAGGTCAATGAAGACGGCTGCTCAGTACAATCTTTTATCGATGGTGTTTATGATATCGTTTAGTACCTTGAGCGTGGCTGAGGTGCACCTGTGACCAGCTCGGAAACCGGATTGCACAGCGGAGAAGGTACGGTGGGATTCGAAATGGTCAGTGATCTGTTTATTAACTTGGCTTTCGAAGACTTTAGAAAGGCAGGGCAGGATGGATATAGGTCTATAACAGTTTGGGTCTAGAGTGTCACCCCCTTTGAAGAGGGGGATGACTGCGGCAGCTTTCCAATCTTTAGGGATCTCGGACGATACGAAAGAGAGGTTGAACAGACTGGTAATAGGGGTTGCAACAATGGCAGCGGATAATTTTAGAAATAGAGGGTCCAGATTGTCTAGCCCAGCTGATTTGTACGGGTCCAGGTTTTGCAGCTCTTTCAGAACATCTGCTATCTGGATTTGGGTAAAGGAAAAACTGGGGAGGATTGGGCAAGTACCTGCAGGGGGTGTGGAGCTGTTGGCCGGGGTTGAGGTAGCCAGGAGGAAAGCATGGCCAGCCGTAGAGAAATGCTTATTGAAATTCTCGATTATCGTGGATTTATCCGTGTTACCTAGCCTCAGTGCAGTGGGCAGCTGGGAGGAGGTGCTCTTGTTCTCCATGCACTTTACAGTGTCCCAAAACCTTTTGTAGTTAGAGCTACAGGATGCAAATTTCTGTTTGAAAACGCTATTTAAGGAAGCTGCCAGTTGAGGACTTGTGAGGCATCTGTTTCTCAAACTAGACATTCTAATGTTCTTGTCCTCTTGCTCAGTTGTGCAACGGGGCCTCCCAGTCCTCTTTCCATTCTGGTTAGAGCCAGTTTGCGCAGTTCTGTGAAGGGAGTAGTACACATCGTTGTATGAGATCTTCAGTTTCTTGTCAATTTCTCGCATGGAATAGCCTTCATTTCTCAGAACAAGAATAGACTGACGAGTTTCAGAAGAAACTCTTTGTTTCTGGCCATTTTAAGCCTGTAATCGAACCCACAAATGCTGATGCTTCAGATACTCAACTAGTCTAAAGAAGGCCAGTTTTATTGCTTCTTTCATCAGAACAACAGTTTTCAGCTGTGCTAACATTTTTTTTCTTCCTGATGGCAACCAGGTAAAACTCAGAAACCTGGTTTGTAGTAGGGACCTTAAGGTTTCCCCTATTTCCTGGGGCAAGTAAACTGAGAAGTCGGGCAAGCAGTTTTTCTTTTTACTGAAAACAACAAAACTGTAAATAATTCCAGTAGGCCTAGCCTAGAATGATATTTATGGATCATTCCCATTCTTTAACTTAGAGACGGACAATTTATGGCATGTATGGCAGCCAGGGAAGTTGAGCCTGCTATGTGGTTGCCTCTTGGAAAGTGAGAGTGTGCTCTGCTGTCTTTGTAGACATGTGTCTTTTGTGATATTCATATGAATATTTTTAATGTTGAATAAATATATGTTAATTTTTGTATTTCAGAATCTAGACATACTAGATATTTTCCAGCACACTATAAGGAGTATAATGACATATGTTGTCTATATCATGTACGGTCACAGATCATAGGGTCTTACAGGAGGCATGTATACAGTGCATTCAGAAAGTATTCAGCCCCCTTGACTTTTTCCACATTTTGTTATGTTACATACTTATTCTAAAATGGATTAAACAGTTTTTTCCCTCATCAATCTACACACAAGACCCCATAATGACAAAGCAAAAACAGGTTTTTAGAAATCCCCCCTAAACAAACATCCCTCCTCTCAATGAAGTTTCTATGCGAGAATTGCCAGAACATTTTTGGGCCTTTCTGGCATGGAATCACCCTGCTGCATTTGAATAAATCTTCATGGATCCTTTTTTTCCCTATTCTCAGAATTCTGCAGTTTCTCACACATCAGATTCACCTAAATCCTCCATCCAGGGAATATGGAGGGCCCCCACATCAGGCAACCTCAACTCCATCCAATTCAGGTAATTCACCCATCCAGTATCTCCTAGCTTCTGAACCAGAATTTTCACTTCTGTTAGCAGTTGTTGTTATTCTTCAATAACACAGACCCCAAAGCAAATCAGGAGGAGAAAAATATATTTATTGAAAGACAACAAATCATAGTTGTTATGCTCGAAAGTAGATGGCAGATGTTTATTCTTCCCTGTCCTCAATGTTTCTCTGCTGAACAAAGAGACAGGATGTAGTTTATACCCAAGCCTAGCCTGTGGTTGACCAATTAGAATTCCTTGCAATAAAACTGGGCCAATGGCCAAAAAACAAGTATCCCGTTTCAGGCTCAATGTATAAACAATTTGGACCAATGAGACCTTGCCACATGGAGCTATGAGTTCCAGACTGAAATTCCTCCTGTATCCCTTACCCATTAATCTTCAGTTCCCCAATACAAAGAAACAACTATTTCCATTGATCATTAATTCCCTATTACAGAAAAACAACAATTTCCATTGATTGTTAATTCCCTCTTGACCTATATTCCTCTGCGTTGTGTAGTTATCTTAGAATATTCTTATACTTCTATTACCATGGGGCCCAGTTTCCTGGACACAGATTAAGCTTAGTTCTTGACTAAAACGCACTTTAAATGGAAATTCCGTCCCTTAATGTTATTACATTGTTTTATTATTTGTTCTGCCACGCCATTTTTACAGTGCCTCCTTTGTAAAAGATTACTCCACCTTCTGGGTTGGAGTGAGAAGTTCTCCAGTCACATACAACATCGCTGCTGCACCCCCAGCTAACAGCACATCCGTCACCTCTACCGCCTCTTCATCCTCAAAAGTGAGTATGATTACATGCACACAATAATACGATTATTGTGAATATTCAGATTAATATAATAATTTGCTTAAAACATTTGCATGCTTTGCAAGAAGAACGATTTCCTTAATAATCTTGTTTACATGGACACGAAATCAGGCTACTGATGGGACTTTGATAAATGCAGAACATTGCCAATCAAAATAAACGTTCTACCACAGCTACCATGTTATTTTTGGGAAGTCTACTTGATTCTGAGTTCTAGAACGCAAAAAAGTTAATAGAACGCAAAAAAGTTCTACCTGGAACCTAAAAGGTTTCTCCTACGGGGACAGCCGCAGAACCCTTTTGGAACCCTTTTTTCTAAGAGTGTACCAAGTATTTATAAAGGTTGCTCAGAAAACCAGATGTTTTAATCGGCGTATGCTTACTTAGATTGAACGCCGATTTAATAAGCAGAGTAATGTGTATACATGACTAATGCCATACTCGGCCTACTGATCAGTTGAATATCGAATTATTAGTGTGCATGTAGACGTACCTAGTATTTCCATTAAAATCCTTAGTACTTATGGTAATAGATAATAGTACAAATGTGTTTTATTTAAAACATAAACTTGTCTTAACAATGTATCACAAGTGTAAGTGATAGTCTCTCAAAAGGTCAAATAGGGGGTGCTTATATTTGTCCTGTTTCACTGTATGTACAAGTACGAGTGGGTAACCTGTACGACTGTGAGGTGTGAAATGGAAATGTGTTTTTTGCTTATCCCAACTCCCCCTGAGAGTGGGGTCATTGATAGCGACCCTGGAGAAATTAGGGTTAAGTGCCTTGCTCAAAGGCAGATCAACAGATTTTTCACCTTGTCGGGGATTCGAACTGGCAACCTTTCAGTTACTGGCCCAACGCTCTTAACCGCTAGGCTACCTGCCACTCACTCTCTGACAATAGTGTCATATTACATTTTCAATCAAACAATACCATTTATTTTTACACACTATTACATAAGTGCTATACAATAACATTGAATATGTTTGTAATAGGTTTCCAACTCCAGCACTGGATGTGGCAGCACTAAGGTCTGTTTCAGCCAACCTCTATACTGTGACCCTGGGGTCAGCCCAGATTGTTACTTCCTGTCTGCTATGACCTCTCCCGGTGATACAGCCATCCAGTTGGAGATGACCGGCCCTTCAGATGGCTACATCGCCATTGGCTTCTCAGATGACCAGAGGATGGTAATGTAGCCTTTTCAGAAGTAGTGCATGCACATCCTGCAATTGAATATGCTTATTCAAATTTTGAGGCACTCGTTCAGATACTTTCACTTCAATGAAGTCGGTGAACAAGTTTATTTTTAAAACGATGAAGAAGGATTGCATGAGGGCAGGTGGAAGGCAGCCAATCAACTGCAGGAGCATTCAACAGTGTGCAATTTTTCTTTTATGAATGTTTGTTTATTGTACCCTGCACCTTCAAGTGATCTGTGGCAGGGTTGATTGTGTTCCTCTCATCATCTGTTTTCCTCTGCATCACATCAGGGAAATGATGACATCTATATTTGTGGACGGGACAGTGGCGGGCTCATCCAATTGCAACACGCCTTTTCAACAGGAAGGAAGATACCAGCGATACTTCCTCTGGTACTTGCTATTATTATGACGTATGAAAAGCTAAGAGGATGATAGCAATTGGAATATGGACTGGAATTAAAGTTTTGATATGACTGATTTGAAATGAAATGTACCCCCAGCCCTGATGCTATAATGAATCACAAAACAATCGGTAATGACTCAAATGTCTCTTGTTTGTCCTTTTCTAGGGAAATGTTTCTGATGTTAAATCCTCAGTGAATAATGGTATCATTAGCTGTTCCTTCACGACTAGGAACCCCATTTCAACTTTGCGATCCGGAGCGTCCAGTTCCCTCTACTATCTCATGATCGTTCACGGGCCCTCCAATAATGGTACAGTATGAGCTAAAAGCTTACAGCATAGTAGCACCAGTACTGGTACAGAGGAAGTGGTTATATCCCTCTGTAATTTTATTTACATAGTGCTATGACATCTTTAGATAATAATGAGTGACATTACATGGACATGGAAGACGGGATCTTAAATCAGCACTCCTACTCTGAGATATTGTATGAATACGGGCCCTGTTATCTAATAAGGATTCTAATGTTGTGGGCCAGGTACCGATGAAGAAAGCAGTCTGCTTCAGTATAGCAGTCATATGTTTCATAATATCATTTTATTCTATTTCTCTTATTGTATTTCACTTTTCGGTTGACTTTGACAGGGATAATCGGCATTCATACTGGCACCTTCATCAGTGACACTAAAGTGGATATTTCAAGTCCTCAAGTTGTTACAAGTGAAAAAGAGCCACCTATTATTAAAGCACATGGTAAGCTTGCCGTTTCCTTGGTGAGAAGAGTTTGCATGCATAACCTCGAACAAATTGTTATACGGTAATACACTGATTATAATTACATATACAAGCTTAAAGATTTGTGTATTGATTATGGATTATTGATTTATTATCCTGTTGTGCTTCAGGTTCCCTGATGTTGATAGCGTGGATGACCACAGGTAGTTTGGGAATGATCATAGCCAGGTATCTGAAAGGTGTGGCCAAGGGGAAACATTATTTTGGGAAAGATGTTTGGTTTCTGGTGAGTTTCTATAATACTGTCCCTAATGTGTTAGTGTAGCAACATTTGATTGTACTTTAAATGTTTTCACTGCTATCCAATTGGTTCCTTTTCTACATATAGCTTGACTGGGAGAGTGTGTCAAGCAGGCAGTCACTTGTGTTTGTGAGGAAGCTATGCTGTTAATTAAGCAAGCAGACTGACGTCCGTCACATTTCAAGTTTTATTAGTCGTATGTACGGGATACACGTGGTATACACTGTCCAACAAAATGCTTACTTGCAGGTTCCTTCTCGACAATGCAACCACAAAGAAAAAATATAAGAATATGAACATAAACATTAGCACGTCTAGATGACTTTATTAGGTGGAATGTTTTTAGTACTAAATAATAATGCCACATAATCTGTACTCTTGGCTTGCATGTTCCTCAGGTGCACGTGTTTCTTATGACACTCACTGTTGCTGCCACCATCATTGCCTTCATTTTGGCCTTCTCAGAAGTTGGAGGCTGGAGTGGGGTATGTATCATAAACCTTTACTGCGCGCCGATTATTATTTAAAACAAACAAACCTATCTGACAAATGCTGTGCCGTCTAGTTTTATGAAACCTACTCTATTATGGAAGGCTCAGATAATTGAAATAGTTAAGAGAGACAGTTTATGAGCCCAGTGTGTTTATAGGGAGCCCATCTGTGTTTATAGGGAGTCCATCCTGTGTTGGGCTGCATCGTTATGATCCTGGCCTTCTTCCAGCCAATCGGTGCCATGTTCCGATGTGGACCTCAACATCACTGGTAAGGGATCCAGACTCATACCTGGTGTATGTCAGTTTGTTCATGTGTATGTAAATCCAAAAGTGGCTTGTTTTCTCAAGTTAATGTATTATTTTTGTGTTGTTTTTTCACAGGCGATTCCTCTTCAATTGGTCGCATGCTTTGAATGCAGTGGCAATAAAAGGTTTAGCTGGTAAGGAACTGTGATCATGACATTGTTTTTTGTTGGATTGTATTAGCATAGTACAAAGTACTGTATCTTCTCAGCCAATATCTGTCAAACATGTTTGCTGTTGCACTACTACCATGTTAGTAATTGTGTTGACATTATCTTCCAGTGGCAGCCATATTTACTGGGCTGTCGTATTTTAACACCTCTGAGGATGGTTGGCTTCTGAAGGTGATGGGGGGGTTTGTTGGATGGGAGGCAACGATGTACATCCTGCTAGAATTCCACATCCGCTGGAAGCGCAATGGTGAGATCAAATACATAATGATATCGATCTTAATAGTGTTAAATTCAGGTTGATTATATAGAGCCCACCTATAATATTGAATATCCTCATATTGTGGATCTGCCATATAACTTTTGTCGGCCTCTTGGCGTATGTCAAAAGCTCTGACGAAGGACAAGAGGCCGACACGTAAGCCTGAATAAACAAAGTGATACAAGCAAGAGAAGTGTGCAGGTTTCTCTTTTCTTTTCAAATACTTCAATATAACTTTGGTTGTTCTTCTAGATCATGCAGAGAATGCTTCTGAAACGGTACGCTGAATCCCACCATTTAATCCCACACATTTAAATGGACTTATTGTATCAGTGAATTAGTAAGTGACTCATTCATAACAACTAGTTTGTCTGCCACGGCTGTACTTGACTTTTCATTTCTCCCCCAGACAAGCATGGAGTTGGTACTGCTGGTCTTGTTTTTCCTTGGAAATATAACCTTTTTGGTGGCACTACTTGTTGGAATTGGCTCATCATGAAGATCTGCTGAGCAATGGACTGAGATCGGAATGTTGTGATACAGTAAATCTTTAATATAGCTCACTGTACAGTATATTTTAAATAATTTTATATTTGTTTGTTGTCAAGTATTTGTCCATTGATTGAGGATCGAATGCGATCAGATCGTCAATTTATACAGTATCCCTCCATATAACTATGACAGACTTTCCATGAGGATAGGCATATTGGAAATTTAACCAGGGTTTATTTACTGACACTACTTTCTTAACAAAAAGTAAGGAATTCTTAACAGACTGTCTTGCACAATACAGGTTCAGTGGACCCAATTATTGTACTGGATGCTTTTAAATGTACCTTTAGGGGCCATTGAATTCAATTGTCATCCCAAAAATGGTATCGGTCAACAGAGAAAAGAATTTCAACAGAAATAGAACAT
This sequence comes from Salvelinus alpinus, assembly GCF_045679555.1. NCBI lineage: Eukaryota > Metazoa > Chordata > Actinopteri > Salmoniformes > Salmonidae > Salvelinus > Salvelinus alpinus. The sequence continues at coordinate 14,174,519 of NC_092122.1, forward strand.
TTAACATTACACAATGGTGTTGAATGTACTACATAATCACTGAATAAACTAGACACTTAACAAAAAGAGATTGAGGAATTTATTCATGAAAGACCGGGTTAAAAAAATAAAATTACCAGAGCAAATGCAATATAGAAACCCGACCAAAAAGAACCTACAGAAAAAATTACAAACGATGGAGAAATCCTTCTCACCAAAGGAGATTCTGAATGAGGAAGGTCCTCCAACCTCATTTGATGATGAGTTTTGTGATATACAGTACCAGTCAAAAGTTTGGACACATCTACTCTTTATTTTTACTATTTTGTACCTTGTAGAATAATAGTGAAGACATCAAAACTATGAAATAACACATGTTGAACTATGTAGTAACCAAAAAAGTGTTAAACCAAAATATATTTTATATTTGAGATTATTCAAAGTAGCCACCCTTTGCCTTGATAACAAATGCTCAGCATATGTGGGAACGCCTTCAAGACTGTTGGAAAAGCATTCCTCATGAAGTTGGTTGAGAGAAAGCCAAGAGTTTGCAAAGCTGGCATCAAGGCAAAGGGTGGCTACTTTGAAGAATCTTAAATATAAAATATATTTAGATCTGTTTAGCACTTTTTTGGTTACTACATGATGCCAGAACGTGTTATTTCATAGTTTTGATGTCTTCACTATTCTACAATGTAGAAAAATAAAGAAAAACCCTTGAATGAGTAGGTGTGTCCAAACTCTTGACTGGTACTGTACGTTTCCCCCAAAATCATGTTAAACTATCTGCTATACAAAATTATCTTGTGAAGGCCTAATTACACAGAACTAACTATTGTTGGCAATTGATTACTTTCAGTCGCGGAAAACGCCTTGCCTCGATGGCATTCCAATAGAGATAGGCTTTTTATGAACTACTGAAAGATCAATTACTGTCATGTTTTAATTATTCATATATAAATGGCAAACTATCACACACACAAAACGAGGGACTGATCTCTCCTACTGAAGCAGGAGCCAGGGGGGCAGTACAAAGAGCCAGTCTCTTAAAACAATTGGAGTCACTGTGCTAAACTGTGCTAAAATATTGGCAAAATGTATTGCTCATAAAATTAAAAAGGTCCTACAGGTAAATTAAGTGAACAACATTATTTGGGTATTAGCGAAACAGAATATGAGCTTTAAAAATGTGATATAAAAAATAAAACAAGGTTTTCACTGGACAGTTACTTTAAAGAATTTTGCTGTGAGAATCATGACACAAAAACACCTCTTATTTTTTTCACTGGATGGCAAAGTTGTGTTTTTATACTCTCACACTATTATCATTATATTACATGACATTTAAAATAAAGTGATTGCACAAAATATGTACAACAAAATCCATACAAATTATGAATTTATTTACATTGTTATTATAATCATACAGTGCCGGCCAAGTATATTGGCACCCTTGCACTTTTATTCAAATAAGTTTAAATTAAATATATTTACCGGTAGTCAAATTTAATTTAGTAAAATTTAATTTAATTTAGTAAAATAAAATGGTACAACATTTTTGAGACCCAAACTTGGTTGCACAGACAAGTGAATTGCAAAACAAGCAACTTATTTTAAAAGAAATAGAGAATTATTTAAGAAAAGTGCAAGGATGTCAATCATAGAGATGGAAAGAGGCATTATCTTTGGGTGGGCTGCTGCGCTTTTTGAGGCCATCTTCATTCATAAGTAGTACATTTCTTATTTTATGTTTGAAAAAAGTGTCAAACTAATATCAAACACAGTACAGTATGAAGATAGGCAGAAACTGCTTCTCCAATAGAAAGACTAGATCACGCTTGTAGTCGATGTCATGGCGACGTTGGCTAGCTAAGCTCATGCGCAGAAACACGTCATCAGGTCTAACGGTCTTGTGCGAACTGTGCATGTGCAGACTGACAAATTAAAGGCACTCCTTCGATATAAAGTTGTTTTTGACTAAAATTAAAACATTTTAGTTTGTCACTTTCACGAGGTTGGAGTCATAACATGTTCATCTACTTAAGACATTGGCTCGCCTCTAGGTTGTGCCTTTATATTTAGAGATAATTAACAACTAAGGAAGAATTTCTCACTTCTCTCATTGACTCATACCAAATGCCTTTTATAAAAGATATTTGACACTCAACAAGTGCGATACATCGCCGAAAATTAGAGAAGTCTCAATTGAACTAGTCTACTCCTTCAGCCTTGATAGCATTCCGGAGCGTGCCTGTTCGAACTGAGGATTTATAGTATGGTAAGAAGCCATTAGTTACAGGCCGATTTTTTTTACTGACTGTTGCCAGCCAATTCTTTTAGAAAATGCCCCCCAAAAAAGTGGCGAAAGTGAGATATACATCTGGTGAGATTTATACACTGCTCAAAAAAATAAAGGGAACACTTAAACAACACAATGTAACTCCAAGTCAATCACACTTCTGTGAAATCAAACTGTCCACTTAGGAAGCAACACTGATTGACAATAAATTTCTCATGCTGTTGTGCAAATGGAATAGACAAAAGGTGGAAATTATAGGCAATTAGCAAGACACCCCCAAAAAAGGAGTGATTCTGCAGGTGGTGACCACAGACCACTTCTCAGTTCCTATGCTTCCTGGCTGATGTTTTGGTCACTTTTGAATGCTGGCGGTGCTCTCACTCTAGTGGTAGCATGAGACGGAGTCTACAACCCACACAAGTGGCTCAGGTAGTGCAGTTCATCCAGGATGGCACATCAATGCGAGCTGTGGCAAAAAGGTTTGCTGTGTCTGTCAGCGTAGTGTCCAGAGCATGGAGGCGCTACCAGGAGACAGGCCAGTACATCAGGAGATGTGGAGGAGGCCGTAGGAGGGCAACAACCCAGCAGCAGGACCGCTACCTCCGCCTTTGTGCAAGGAGGTGCACTGCCAGAGCCCTGCAAAATGACCTCCAGCAGGCCACAAATGTGCATGTGTCAGCATATGGTCTCACAAGGGGTCTGAGGATCTCATCTCGGTACCTAATGGCAGTCAGGCTACCTCTGGCGAGCACATGGAGGGCTGTGCGGCCCCACAAAGAAATGCCACCCCACACCATGACTGACCCACCGCCAAACCGGTCATGCTGGAGGATGTTGCAGGCAGCAGAACATTCTCCACGGCGTCTCCAGACTCTGTCACGTCTGTCACGTGCTCATGTGCTCAGTGTGAACCTGCTTTCATCTGTGAAGAGCACAGGGCGCCAGTGGCGAATTTGCCAATCTTGGTGTTCTCTGGCAAATGCCAAACGTCCTGCACGGTGCTGGGCTGTGAGCACAACCCCCACCTGTGGTCGTCGGGCCCTCATACCACCCTCATGGAGTCTGTTTCTGACCGTTTGAGCAGACACATGCACATTTGTGGCCTGCTGGAGGTCATTTTGCAGGGCTCTGGCAGTGCACCACCTCGCACAAAGGCGGAGGTAGCGGTCCTGCTGCTGGGTTGTTGCCCTCCTACGGCCTCCTCCACGTCTCCTGATGTACTGGCCTGTCTCCTGGTAGCGCCTCCATGCTCTGGACACTACGCTGACAGACACAGCAAACCTTTTTGCCACAGCTCGCATTGATGTGCCATCCTGGATGAACTGCACTACCTGAGCCACTTGTGTGGGTTGTAGACTCCGTCTCATGCTACCACTAGAGTGAGAGCACCGCCAGCATTCAAAAGTGACCAAAACATCAGCCAGGAAGCATAGGAACTGAGAAGTGGTCTGTGGTCACCACCTGCAGAATCACTCCTTTTTTGGGGGTGTCTTGCTAATTGCCTATAATTTCCACCTTTTGTCTATTCCATTTGCACAACAGCATGTGAAATTTATTGTCAATCAGTGTTGCTTCCTAAGTGGACAGTTTGATTTCACAGAAGTGTGATTGACTTGGAGTTACATTGTGTTGTTTAAGTGTTCCCTTTATTTTTTGGAGCAGTGTAGTTCTAATGAAACGGTGGTAACTTTTCAGCTTCGTGCTTCTTCTTGGCCGTCCAATTGATTGACCTTTGTTTTAAAGTAATGATGGACTGTCGTTTCTTTTTGCTTATTTGAGCTGTTCTTGCCATAATATGGACTTGGTCTTTTACCAAATAGGGCTATCTTCTGTATACCAACCCTACCTTGTCACAAGAGACTGTAGAGGCAGCTTCCAAGATGGACGTTCGTATACGTGGTTTCATGGGGCTTGCCATCTTTCTAGATCCAGTTTTACTGGGATTACTACGCCTGCGCACTAGCACTCAGTGCAAACAAGGAGCAGTGCCGATGTCATCACGTTATCCAAAAACATGACAGACATTGGACGAATACAATTTTAATATCTTTGGCTTTCACTCACAGTTTAGCAGTTGCTTAGGTACTGCATCTCTACCCGACAGATGATAACAAAACGATCAGTATAATTGATTGATAGATGTTACTCAGCAGTCTTAAAAGTATGCCTTATCTATTTTTAAGAACTATTGAAATAGTGATTTTGTCAGACAGCAGGCAGTTTGTTGTTTACTTGTCTCATGCTTATACTGTACGTTCCATGTATTGGGCCTAATTACTCTATTTAAACTGAGCTTTAGTATTTCATTTTCTTCTGTTTGTTAGTTTTTTTTAAATGTTTTTTTTCTTTATTGTAATTGTTTTATCATTTTGTTGTATGTTAATGTGTGAAATTCCAATAAAAACATTATTACAAAATTAGGCTGATGGCATCCCCTGGTGGATACAGTGTGTTATTGCTGTTCGCGGAAAGTAAGTCATCGGTGATACCTACCCTCTACAATTATGATATCGACAAACATAGAGGGCTATGTTAGCCATGTTCGTGTCTGTCAAAACTACTTCCTGTATTTTGTTTATAACAAACAAGAGTGTACATGTTTTAAAAATTGACAACGTCTACGCATTCCTATTCATGTGGTACCAAGTAAAAATTCAAGTTTATTTTCACCTACACAGAACGGAAACACCCAGCTCAGCTGGGGAGAGCCCAACAACCATGCTCCTCTAGGCCTACATCCACCACCTCAGGTTAGTTTGTTTCAACTGCAATAATAATGATGTGATATTATAGACCCATGTCAACCATGGATTAGAATCCTGGCCCATAGATTTTTTAAATGTTATTTAATCGTTATTTAACTAGACAAATCAGTTAAGAACGGATTATTATCTACAATGACGGCCTAGGAACAGTGGGCTAACTGCCTTGTTCAGGGGCAGAACGACAGATCTTTACCTTGTCAGCTCAGGGATTCAATCTAGCAAACTTTCGGTTACTGGCCCAATGCTCTAACCACTAGCCTACCTGCTGATAGATTACTTGCGGATAAGAGTTTTTTGTCATGAATCTTGTTCTGGAGGCAGCTCTGCAGAGTAGTTACTAGCTGGAACAGCCACAAAGTCATACAATCTGATTTTAAACCTTAACAACACTGCTAACCCTAACGGCTAACCTTAGATGAAGACCAAAAAAGTAATTTTTGTTTTCATAAATGTTTTCATTATAGGCAATTTTGACTTTGAAACTGGCCTATCTAAGGGGAAATTGCTCAATTCTGCCTCCAGGACAAGACCCATGACAATAAATGTCAACCTACTTCAGGGTGCGGAACTGTCTAACATCAATTTAACTAGGCTGGTGGCGCTCCCTGGGGGATGCAGTGTGTTATGGCCACTTGCAGAAAGCAAGTCATTGGCTATACCTACCCCTCTACAATTCTGATATCTATGAACATAGAGGGCTATCGGTGGTTTTTGGGTGGTCTGGTTGACACAATTAAATGTTCAAATATTACAGTAACATCTGGGTTTTTATGTGTGCCATCATGTGTTTAATTGTATAGTTGATGGAAACTGGGGCGAGTGAGAGACGGACCATTCCTACGGAAGTAAGCCAGCAGAGGGGCTGAGCATAGCCCTGAGTCCCTTCTTAAAATGAAGATGCTCTTCCTCAAGGTTGGGTTGCTGTTAAACACTTCGTGACAAATACTGCTATCCCACTATGCCGTGGTTGAGGACGAATACACGGGACCAAAGCTTAAAGAAGGGAAGGTCACGTCGATAATACAATGCTTTGTACTCAAATGCATGGTACGGTATAGAGGCCACTCCAACTCATACCATGCTAGACTATGGACTCTATGGAATATCCAGTGGTGTAAAGTACTTAAGTAAAAATAGTTTAAAGTACTACTTAAGTAGTTTTTTGGGGTATCTGTACTTTACTATTTATATTTTTGATTATTTTATTTAGGAATGTAGGAATGTAGTGAAGTACAAGTAATGTACTTTTTACTCCCATGCATTTTCCCTGATTTCTCCCTGTACTCGTTACATTTTGAATGCTCAGCAGGACAGGAAAATTGTCCAATTCACACACTTATCAAGAGAACATCCCTGGTCATCCCTACTAACTCTGATCTGGCAGACTCACTAAACACAGAATATTAATTTGTAAATTATGTCTGAGTTATGTCTGAGTGTTGGAGCGTGCCCCTGGCTATCCGTCAATAAACAATAAAATGGTGCCTTCTGGTACGCTTAATACAAGAAATTTGAAATGATTTATACTTTTACTTGTAATACTTAAGTTTAAAACCAAATACTTTTAGACTTTTGCTCAAGTAGTATTTTACTTGGTGATGTTCACTTTTACTTGAGTCATTTTTTATTAAGTTATCTTTACTTTTACTCAAGTATGACAATTGGGTACTTTTACCACTGCTGGGAATATCCCATCAAATGTGACATCTATTGTTTTAAACTTTCTTGTCTGCTCCTCTTCTTTTTCTCTCTCCCAAATCAGAGTTGATTTGTCACATGCACAGGATACAGCCAGTGTAAACAGTATAGTGAAATGCTTGCTGCTTGCAAGCTCCTTCTCAACAATGCAGTGATACTAAGTTACATAAAATAAATACACACAAGAATATACACTGCGAGGTCAATATCAGTGGCAAACAATGTCATGGATAATGGTGACAGTTATTTAATCAGGGTTAAAGTGATCCAGTGATCAGATGGGGAACAAAGGCGCTTACATCCACCTTAGAGGATCAGACCTCAAGCCAGAGTTCCAACAGTTCACTGCTGTGGTCAGTACATATATCTAATAAAACCGATGGAGTTGCTTATTAATAAAGAGTATTTAATAATTTACATTGACTGCTCTTGGCAGAGAGAATGCCCTGCTCCAATGGTGCTCTTCAAAGAACCAACTCCAAGCTTAGATAATACTTTGGGGATAAGAGTCAGCATGCAAAATACTTGTATTTTTCCATTTTCTTTTTGCACAAGCATAATGATAGTGGGACTGAGCCTGGTCTGTGTCTGGTGTCAATATGGACATTCCTTCATAGCTACCTCAAACACATTGTCTTATTCAGGACCTTGAGCAAAGCTAATGGGAAAAATATCAGTTGGACAGCTTCCCAGGTTTAGAAAATGACCAGAGATAATTATAGAAACAAATGGATTTAATTATTATAGTCGATTCATTGCTTTCCCAGCATCCCAAAGGGAGAGGGTACAATGGTACTGTAGACCAGAAATGGTCATAAGCTTGCATTTTGAGTGTTTGTGAAACATAGTCAGGACAATGTGTATGTGGACTTCTTATTAGTATCTGATGATATCATTATGATCAAACCAAAAACATTTAGAGGACGGTTGTGGTGGTTTCTGTGTGTTTAATGACACACATACACACACACACACACACACACACACACACACACACACACACACACACACACACACACACACACACACACACACACACACAGGGGCTGGAATCACTTTTCTCAGTGCAAAGGATGAATGTGTTCTGTTTTGCCTGATCTCCACTGTGAACCTGTGGACCAGACAGAAAACATTTAGATGACAACCTATCTGTTTTTGTGAGACTTCAGTAGGTAAATAGAATGAATCATGAACATTTCATCAGAAGCAGACTTCATCTGTTGTATTTGATAGGGTATAATTTTCCCTCACTGAGGCTCAAAGCAAATCACTGGGGGCTTAGCCCCAAAAGCAGCTCATGATTGGTAGCGAGACCTGATTCTTTGATTCCTGACAACTGTTCTGCCATAAGATTATGTGCTTTTCTGGGTTTGAAATCACCCAGAGAGGGGAATTAGATCTCCACAGCAGCTCCTGTCGTACACCGTGTTCTGATCCCTTCCCTCTCTCCTCATTTTTTCCACTGTTGTCTGTGCCTTATTCATCTCCCTTTCCTCTGTCCTGCACTTTGCTGAAGTAGCAGAGTTTGAGCTAACTAACAGAGGCAGAGCAGAGCAGCTGACGAGCACAAAGCTCTCTGCCGCCCGTATCAGACACGCTGGGTGAACAAAGCCCCTCTGCTCCACAGACAGACAATGGTACAATAGCTGACCGGGCTGTTACAACATGTGCCATACTCGCATTACGGGAGCACAGATCTGGTAGATTGGACTATTCAAACGAGTTGGATGCATGATTAACGAAAACGCAGTGTTAATTGGAGCAATTAGAAGAACATTGTGCTTTGGAAGTGTTCAAATTGCCTCTGTGTCTGTCTGTCTCTGTGCCCGCTGTCATTCCCCACATACAGTACAGTAGGGTGGTTGGGAACGGTGTTACATAACATTGGGAGTTGCCATTCCCACCCTCATACTCTCCACTCCCTCTCACTGAGGTGTCAAACAGGGAGTCATAAACATAGCCTTACTGCAGCAGACAAACCACATATTATTCAGACACTCAGGATCTAGGAGTGGATTAGACCAAAGCAAGTTCAGACAAGACAACACCGCTTTTATGCAGCTAACCATATGAGCCTATTCTAGCCCTGTTTATACCTGGTTCAAACATGCAGCCTTTGTCCTGATCTTGTCCACATTCTGACTGTGCCCACATTTTTAGTGTACAGTAGATGATTAAAAGACGCATTGTGATCTGACTGTGATCAGATCTTATACGTGTAAATAGACAAAATCAGGTCAAGATCAGGTGGATGAAGGATACATGCTAACGGCAGACATAAACAGGGCTATCGATTCATGCACACTGCCTACGATGGTACGATACATCTACTGATGCAACATCTGTAGCTGACATCCTGTTGGCTAAACCACAGTAGAAGCCAATCAGCAGAGGGATGTACTGACTCAGTGGTACAGAACATGGAACATGTTGGCTAACTGTCCCACTTAGTCACCCACCACATCACACTCACCAGATGGCACTCCGCCTTTGGCATGAGCAGCCGTTGGAGGGCACAGGAGGGGTAACGGACCTACACATACTGGACAGAGAGAGAGAGAGACGAATGGATCCATGGAGTCAGAGTCCACATCACCAGAGGAGTACAGGCAGGGGACAAACCCTAAACCTGACTGGGGTCTGGTTCAGTTGAGAATGATCTGGTTCTGATGTGGCTAGTCGGCTTCTTTACATGTAATTTGGGGTAGTCTCTCCTTTCTCTCTTCCTTCCCTCACTCCCTCTCTCTGTGTGAGGAAGTCTCACCCAGGGCTCTGTTGTCCGTCTCTGCCTCACTTCCTTCCTGCCTCTGGCCAAGCTTCTTTCAGAGGGCCAGTCAGCAATGCTGTACATGCTACTGAGAGGCATATGCCTTCTCCTCAGCTCTTTTGGTATGTCAAACACACTCACAAGACTTGTAAGGCATATGGTGCAGTCTGTGTTGTGCGTCTGATTGTCCAGTCACTAACAGAAAGGAGATAATGACTCAGACCATAACATTAAGCATTATGACCCGAAATGGGATGACCCGAAATGGGTAAATAAGGGAATGTTATGTAGTGGTGAGGGATGATGGCGTTTGGTGAGAGTATCCCTTCAGAATGTGAATGTTTTCATAGAGTTATTACAATATACACAGAGTGTACAAAACAATAAGAACACCTTCCTAATACTGAGTTGCACAACCCAATAAGGGATCATAGCTTTCACCGGGTTTAACCGGGTCAGTCTATGTCATGTTTTGTCCACTCAGTCTAAGTTATATCCACAAAAAGCTCCAGTTGAAACTGAACAAAGGGAAATCATTTTCATTTTATCGGCCACCTCATGACTTTTAACGTAATACATAACTGTGGGATGGATAAAAAAACTGTGAACCAAAAATGGTGGATATTATGTTATGTTTAGAGAATACATTTTAGGCTACTTGCTATGAAGATTTTACTGTTTGTCTGCTCTCTGTATTTTTCTACAACTCCACCACAAATGTGCAGTCTGGGCTATGTGTAACATGGAGGAAAAAGTTATCTGGGCATTTATTTAAAATGCCAGACTGCTTTTACAGAAGGTCTTTAACCCACCAGAGATAAGATGTAACACTGTGAGATGTTCAGAAAGGGAGTTCACACACTTATCTCTCCCAGTGGAAATGCATTATTGGACTGCTAAGTGGGGTTTAGTTGAAAGAGGAGCACAGTTTGTGTTGGCATGGAGCGAGCTGCTGTGAGCGACAACAACTGCCCTCTCGTATTTCAGCTTCCCAAAAAGCAGACAGAAAAATGCTAAATATGCAGCAGTGTGACCTCAAACCTTAGATCAGCCACTATTTTTAGACAAAGGTGTCTAATTCCTTTCACCTAGGTACTTTTCTCCTTTATCTCCAATCAATCATGTCGGCACATGTACAATACTATCTAATATATGTAGTTTACAAACAGTATATTATTATATAGGCTATGTATAGATGAGTTCAAATGCTAATGGATGACCTCGTTGTTGAGGAATGTGTTTTGCTTCTTAAATTGCTAGTAGTATGTTCTTATTACGTTGTATGTTTGAATGTTGCACATTTTATCAATGTGTTCATGCAGGGATCCCTTGGAAAAGAGGCCTTGGTCTCCATGCTAAAGGTTAAAAAAAAAACTCCTTCAGCAGTAACCAACCCAGCGCAGCAGCACAGCTAAGCTATGAATGGGAATGAACACAGACTGAATAGATAGGAATGTCAACCAGAGTTATTGCACTGGAGCTCTGCGTCCATCGCAACAGATGCAGCAGTATATTTCCTTAAACAGAGATCCATAAACATGAGGACCGAATAAAATGTACATAACTCCAGGAGATACGGCAGCTTCCAAAGCATGTTGCAAGAGAGCTGAAATAAGCACTGACCGTATTCACATAATCACAGCTTGTTATGTGAATACAGTGGGTTCTTAGGTTCTGTTTGGTATGATTATAAAATATCTCAAACCGAACAGAACCTAATCAACCCAAAGAGAACCTACACTGTAAGCACCCACTGCCTTCACATAATTCATCCAGTGTGGTATGAATGGTAAAGATGCTATTGGCTCCATACTGACTGTTCAGTCAAGGTCACTGTCTTGTTTGAACCCGGCTAGGATATCTCTGAGTGAGTCTTCTCCCATTCATCCATATGGCTGTATTACAATCACTATGAATCAGCCTGGCACCATCACTCAACCTGTGTCCATTTGGGTTATTTTCAAGCAGCTCTTATGGGAAGTGTGGAAACAACTATGCACTTAGATCATGACCATCACACATAGCCATATAGTGTTGTTGTGGGTTGGTATGCCTGTTTTGCTATTGAGAGATGAATAATGTTCACCTCTGAAGCGCTCTGGGGCTGGGTGACTCATCCAACGCCTTAGGGAGGTTTTCTGTGGGATCTGCGTGGTAGCATCAACAACAAACTGTCCATAGCAGAGGAAGCTGGTGGGAGGAGCTATAGGAGGATGGGCTCTTTTTAATGGCTGGAATGGAATTAATGGAAAGGTATCAAACATATGGAAACCACATGTTTGACTGTTCCATTAATTCCATCCAACCATTACAGTGAACCCATCCTCCTATAGCTCCTCCCACCAGCCTCCACTAACACAGCCTATAGGTTAAGAAGAATATACACTATATAGTCTATGATTAGGCTGAGACATTTTTATTTTTATTTATTTCCATCCTGTAGCCTAGATGCTGTGAAAAAGAAACATTTAGTTGGAAAATAGGGATCAAAGAAAGGTGTTTAGATAACAGATAACAATAACAGAACAGGCTCTAACCGTTTAATTTCGTATGCATTCGTGAGTTTTCGTATGGGTTCGGAGAAGCCCAGGAGAGGGGGCTGAGTCCGAGCCGCACTGATCTCTAGGTTGCATGTGACTAATCGAGTTTGCCAGTGAAGTAGGCTACAATTCATTCCTACGGAATGTTCACCTGAGAGAGCGAAAGCACTGCAAAATAACAGGTGAGTCTTCTTAGAAACGCATGTCACAATTGTTCACTAAATGAGTCATGTTATTTCCAATAAGTTACTTTAACATTTTTGGGGATAAAATAACTTCTAAGAATTATCGTGACTATCTACTGTAGAACAAACTTTGCTATGAGTTATTTATAGTTCAAACCCGTTTGTTTACGGGAAGGCTAGTTTGTGAAAACAACTTGATACACGTCCAATGTGATGAACTTTACACACGGATAGTAATTTTGAAGTGAGGTCGTTTCATTGAAGTTTAGACCAAATTTACACTAAACGTGATTCTCCATTACCTTTAGACCGAATCGTTTTGAGAAATGTGGTGCCATTAGAAGCGAAGGACGATTGCACGGTAACCTGACTTAAAAACGGACATTACAAATTCCCTGCTGAAGGAGCGTAGTTTACAAACGTAGTAAAGCCACTGGTGAAAACCGCACACATACAAAACGAAAAAAAGGAACATGGCAACGGGTGGATTTAAACCAAATGCACAGACAGACTTTCTGGAGGAATGGAAGGCTAAACGGGAGAAAATGAGGGCAAAAATGCTCGGGGACATCGCTGCGGCCACCGGCGCGTGCACTGGTGGTATTGCCCCTGCCACTGCGTCCCTGGGGAGCCACAGCAACAAAAGTGAGATGCGCAATGCTACCTCGAGCACCGAACTTAACAACAACGGCAACCCGGACCGCGGGACATCCTACCCCATGGCTCGCTCATCATCCTCCTCAGCCTTGAAGAGACCTGACGATGACCCACACCCGACACCAGCCGTCAGAGGAGCGGATACGCCGGGGAGTAACCTGAAGAAGACACCGCAGCCGGAAAAAGTGCCCTGCACCCCACAAGAGTCCAGCCCCACTGCATGCAATGACCATGGCAGTGACAAGGAGAGCCCCTCACCCAGTAAAGGCAAAGAGAAGAAAAACAGTGGTCCAAGCGCCAGGAAGGGGAAAGGACAGATAGAGAAGAGAAAGCTGAGGGAGAAGCGCAGATCAACAGGTGTTGTCAGCATGCCATCCACCGAGGTGAGTCCAAGCTGTCTGTAACTTTCATTTGTTTACGAAATCATCGCCTAATTAATAAGCATGGCGCATGGTGTTGGATGAGACTGTTTACACTTTGTACTGGCAACCTGTAGGCCTATGCAACAACAACAAAAAAAAGTTATGAGAAGACGGCATAGAAGATGGACTTATCAGTCTCTTAGGTTGCGTCATTGTCATTGTGAAACGAACATTTTAATGTACCAAATGGGTTGGATATTTGTGGGAAAATAGTTTGAAACTGAGTAGCTTTAATGACTAATGAGAAGTAATCAAATGGGGTTCTAAAACATTCATTCTTCTGACCTTCAAAAGCCCCATAAACATATCTGTTCCGGTGGAGTGTTTATGAAGACCTTCTGTCTAGCACAGACGTGAAAAAAGTCTCCATGAGTATGCTGAAAATGTGCAGAGGGAGCAGTATCGTTGTTATTGCACTTAAATCATGTCACAGCCTGGCAGCAGTGACGTTGCTGAAAGCATGACAACCACCAGTTCGCCACTCAATAATATGTCTGTCCTGTTATTCTAAGAACTTCCACCATCAGGGAAATGATGTTTATACAGTGCCTTCGGAAAGTATTCACATCCCTTGACTTTTAACCCACATTTTGTTGTGTTACAGCCTGAATTTAAAATGGATTAAATGGAGATTTTGCTGCTGGCCTACAAACAATACCCCATAATGTTCGAGTGGATTTATGTTTTTAGAAATATTTACAAATTCATAAATGAAAAGCTGAATTGTCTTGAGTCAATAAGTATTCAATCCCTTTTGTTATGGCAAGCCTAAATAAGGCAAAAAATGTGCTCAAGTCACATTAAGTTGCATGGACTCACTCTGTGTGCAATAATAGTGGTTAACATGATTTTCGAAGGGGTACCTCATCTTTGTACCCCACACATACAATTACCTGTAAGGTCCCTCAATTCAGCTGTCAATTTCAAACACCGATTCAATCCAATGCCTCGCAATGAAGGGCACTAATTGGTAGATAGATTAAAAAAACAGCCATTGAATATCCCTTTGAGCATGGTGAAGTTATTAATTACAGTTTGGATAGTGTATCAATACTAGAGGTCGACCGATTATGATTTTTCAACGCCGATACCGATTATTGGAGGACCAAAAAAAGCCAATACCCATTAATCGGCCGTTTTTTAAATTTATTTATATATATATATATATTTATATTATATATATATTTGTAATAATGACAATTACAACAATACTGAATGAACACTTATTTTAACTTAATATAATACATCAAGAAAATCTATTTATTCTCAAATAAATAATGAAACATGTTCAATTTGGTTTAAATGCAAAAACAAAGTGTCGGAGAAGAAAGTAAAAGTGCAATATGTGCCATGTAAAAAAGCTAATGTTTAAGTTCCTTTCTCAGAACATATGAAAGCATCATGTTATGAGTATGCTTGTCATCGGCAAGGACTCCAGAGATTTATTGGATAAAAATAAACGGAATAGAGCTAAGCACAGGCAAAATCCTAGAGGAACACCTGGTTCTGTCTGCTTTCCAACAGACACTGGGAGACAAATTCACCTTTCAGCAGGACAATAACCTAAAACACAAGGCCAAATATACACTGGAGTTGCTTACCAAGATGACATTGAAAGTACCTGAGAGGCCTAGTTGCAGTTTTGACTTAAATCGACTTGAAAATATATAGCGAGACTTGACAGAGCTTGAAGAATTAAAACAAATTATGTGCAAATATTGTACAATCCAGGTGTGCAAAGCTTACCCGGAAAGACTCACAGCTGTAATCAAAGGTGATTCTAACAGGTTGATTCAGGGGTGTGAATACTTAAGTCAATTAGATATTTAATTGTCAATAAATTAGCACAAATTTGAAACATGTTTTCACTTTGACCATTATGGGTTATTGTGTGCAGATGGGTGAGCAAAAAATTTAATGTAATTCATTTTGCATTTAGGCTAAAACAACAAAATGTGGAAGAGGTCAAGGGGTATGAATACTTTCTGAAGGCACTGTATAATGGGCTTGTTTTATGACATTGACACTGGCTCTGTGCCTTGAAGCCACAGAGTGTAGTCTACATATTAGGGGCCTGGCTTTTCTGACAGCTGCCCAGACCCAGAGCATGCTGCCGACTGTGGAGTTTCACCTGGAGGTTGACCAGTGTCTGTTGGCTGGTGACAGCCTGTTATTAGGCGGTCGGCAGTGCCAGTCAAGGAGTTTGAGAGGCTGGTCAGAAGCCAAGCCGTAAAGCTAGGTTTCATCCCCACAGATCATGCCAAACTATGTGCGATCATGCCCCATGCAGCAACATTGCCTGTGTTTATTGCATTGCATCTTTCCCATGGTAAATCTAAACCCTGACATCGCGATCGCTGTATGATTTGGACCCTCTTCATACAAGGCCTCTTGTGTTATGAATTTTATTGAATAGGTACGCTGGGGCATAATCAGCCTGCTTGTTCTGTGGGGCACAATAGCTGTTGAGGGGGTTTCAGAGCAATAGGGAACCCAATCGCGCCACTCTCCCTATGAATGGCTGATAATGGCTTCACGGTTAACCGAAGCAAACACTGGCTCTTCTGTGGAGTGTCAATCAGGACCACCTCCTGCATTCCAGGAAGGTGTCTTGTTTCTGCCTCCCTGTCCGTCTCACTCTCTTTGACGGAGAATGGTATGTGTCTACTGGCTGTTGGGGACCTCTGACCCGCTTAACAAATGCTTACTGAACAATGGAATACTGCTTAAGTGATGTGCGCTGTCTGAGTACTCACCTCGCCCGAGACACTTGCTCTCTCTCCTTTTCTCTCTCTCTCTTTAGGATGTGTGTGTTGTCTGATCCGTTTCCTGTTGGCCTCACCGTGGTTTAGGCCTAGTTGATGAGCCTCATTGTCTGGGGACATCCATGTTTTATGACCAGCAGTGTGTTTTTATAAGGCTCTGCTTGGAGACTGAGTTGCTTTCACTCAGGAGCGTGAACTTTGTTTCATGTGTTGGGCTGGATCTCTCTGATAAAGGCTGCTGCTTTTGTGTCTGGAACACCCAGGGCTATTATTGCAGAATAATAGTGAAGACGTGATGTGAAGACATCAAAACTATGAAATAACACATATGGAATCATGTAGAAACCGAAAAGTGTTAAACAAATCAAAATATGTGTGTGGGGGTACAGGTTAGTTGAGGTAATTGGTACATGTAGGTGGGGGTGAAGTGACTATGCATAGATAATAAACAGCGAGTAGCAGCAGTGTACAAAAAATAGGGAGCGGGCGGGGTGTCAATGTGAATTGTCCAGTGGCGATTTTATTAATTGTTCAGCAGTCTTATGGCTTGGGGGTAGAAGCTGTTGAGGAACCTTTTGGTTAAATCAAATCACACATCCTAGTGCTGCTACACTCTCTGCCTGTCCTATGGGAGTTGTATACGTTTTTGTTCCACTACTTCCGTACCTTATGCTGAGGCTGTCGTACTTTTTCTCATCCATCTGTGTTCAGTTTCCACCTCTAAAGATCCCTCTCTTCCTGCTGTAGTACGATCATAAATTATTCTGTTCTAAAGGCCTCCCACGGACTACAGTTCTAAATGGAGTTGTCATTCACGTCTTCTAATAGGCCCGAAAGCAATGGCCAGGGAAAGTTTTGAGTATCAGTGCAATAGGGTGTTATTTAATTGTAAGGTAATTAGGTCAAATGTAAAGCTTTCTATACGTCTGTTCTAAAGGAATGTAAGTGTGCCATTGGGTGGAGCCTGTTTTACTCGCTCCTAAAACCTTTCCCAAACAAGGTCACATTATCACTGGAAATACCATAGGGATTGGATCATGGGCTTGGATAAGCAAGGAATTATTTTGGCAGGGTTTTGGGTTGTTGGTGGAACAAAAGGAATTTGAAGTTATGTTCAACTCTCTAATCCAAAGAGTGTTTCTTTTATACCCAGGCTCCTTTGCCAGCTATGTGAGTTTACAAGAACATTTGACAAGTTGACTAATTAGCAGGAGTTGTTGATTGTTTACGAGGATATCTTTCGCAAAATAAGTTAAGGGGGGTGGGACTAATAGGAAGAAGTCCCAATAGAGCTGTGTGGTGAAAGTTAGGGGAATTCCACAGGAAGTTGTAGAGGAGGAAGAATGTGGAACTACTGTTCGCCTTGTTCCATGACATGGTTACCAGGTAGGCCCCTAGTACAGGGGGCACCCAATGGTCTCGCAGCACCTCATAAAACACCCTGCTCCCACTAATGGGCTGTGGCACAGAATTTTGTGCATGTTTTTGGAACGTTGCGTAAACGACAGCTCTCATTAATGTGCCCTCTGACTAGGTGAGGCCCAGTGAATAGCCTTCCATTACCCTGTCAGTTTTAATCATATCACTTAACCAGACCAAGGGTATGTGAAAACTGGAGCCTTCACTCAGAATACAGTAGTCCTGGCTGCTCCTCTAATGGCCCTCTGACTGACCTGGTCTCTGCTTACTCCCCACATCCTCTTTGGTTGTCACAGGTTAATGAGCTCACTTTCTGGCAAGGAATCCAGTTTGAAACATTTTGTAACAAAACATGATCACAGGAGTATTTTTACAATGTATGCACTTCAGCAGGCCTGACAAGAAAATAGCCTGCCTAATTTGGAGTCCTGTTCCGAATGTGTAGGTTTGTAGAGTGTTCTGTTCTAACCCAGGCCATAGATTTCTCTGCTGGAATTGGGTCAGTGCTCTTTAGTTATGAGGCTATAGGAGCTCCATGTGGTAGATAATTATTGTCCAAAAAAGAATGCTCCCCTGCGCTGCCTATCTCCAAGAATGCAAACCTGATTGCCCAGGGTCAATGGGCATTGATGTCTTGAGCACGTGTCTGCTGAATGAGTAACAACCCCCCCCCCCAGCTCAGCCTTTAGCACAACAGAACCACACAGTCATGGTCCCAATGGACAGTAATACGCCAGACCCTATGAATCTACCTTTTACAGAGACTCCTGTTTGCACATTTTGTTTGCGTGAGAAATGACATGCTCCTCTGTCACTGCTTGGATGACGCAGTGGCTGTCTGAGGGGCCAATCATTAACTCACAATCAAAACCAGGACGTTTCAGCGATATGGGAGACTTGTTGGTTACTTAATAAGGTGTTGTTGAGGTTAATGTCCTACTGTGTTGTGAAATGTGACTGAAGGATGGGTCAACTGTTCGAATAGTAAATCATAGCGTGACTGATCTTCCCTCTTGGTGTGTGGTTGACCCATACTTTAAACAATTTGTTAGTACCAAATTGTTTGTGTCCAATTCCCCGCGAGGCACTTCAGGATTTACAATAAGACCTAGAGTAAAATGCCAATGCTTTGGAATTGTGTCACGGAACATGGAAGCCTTCTCCTTTGAACTAAATGGGTCGTTGTCTCCCCTCATTGAGGTTAACACCTTCATAATCCACTAGCAGATGTGGAGACAGTGATTTCTTTTCATCTGTCATATGTTTAGGCTTAAGTTTTCCTTTTTCCCTATCTGTTCCCTCCAATACCAGCCATCACGCTAACAGTATTAACATGAACTGTTGCGTGTTATTGTAACTGAAATGTCCTGCCCCTGATATCTACTAATAGCTTATGGTTTCACACGGATGCATGGGGTAGTGGTTTTCATGCCTCCCCTTTGGAAACTGCCGCTTAGCCCCCCCCCACTGTGTTCTTGTGGAAGCTTGGGCTGCCACATTCAGCTGCTGCATGCGGAGATCCCATAGAGATTCAGTGGATTGGGGTTTGTCTGCTGATCAGCTTGCTGATTGACAGTAGCTGTGCTGTGTGTGTTCCTGCATAACTGTAACTTGTTTGTTGGACAATCCTGTGTGCTTGGCAGCAGTGGGTGATTTGTGAGTCAGCTGTAATCAGGCCACTGCATGATTAGGCATTCAGGAGAACTGTATGTTTGGATTCATTACAGTAGAACAGAATAGTATGCAGCTGCTACTTCTGTTTCTTTCTCTCCTCTTTCTATGGGCACGGAAAGAGTTGTTTTGGAGTGTTATTCTTGGTAAAACCTTTCTTAATTTTTATGGATGAGCTCTTATAGATGATATGTCAACATACAGTGGCTCTAAAAGTTCCAGAGTGTTATGTTGGTACTGCACACACAGCTAGAGAGATCCAGCACCACCACAGGCCAATGGGTTCTCTCTCCTCCCATTATGGCACCATGGTTCCCTGTCAGACTTTGTCCCCTGATAAGCATCAGCAGAAGTAGGCTACGGTATCAGACACGGCAGCATAACAATCTAGCTAACCAAGGTGATGAATAATAAACATGCAAATCATACGTCATAAAAGTCTTTGCTCTTTTCATTCTGCTTCACCGTGTGGATAAGCGGTAGAGAGTGTCTTCTGGGTGTCATAGCAGCACCTAGCTGAGTGTAGGAATACAGTTGGTGATCTACAGGTGGAGGCTGTCAGGAGTGTTTGTCATTCCAGTGTGTGCTGCTGGGAGGACTGTTGGGTGGGGTGGGGGGGTCTTAAGCCTAGCTCTTAAAAACACATTCACTTTACATGCATACCCGAGGAGGCTTAAGTTGATTTGTTGGAAGCTGGAGAAATGGGAGGGATTCATAATGCTTTGAAGAAATCGAATATTCTGACTGTTGACGTGTATGTTGTTTGTGTGGGTCATCTTTTTGATTTATGGAAAATACACCCGGGCAGGCTCACATCAAAAGAGGAACCAAATGAAAAAGTGGTTCAGGAAAACAGCTTGAGAATGTAGCTGATAAACACTGTAAATTAAATTAAAATGTGGGTTCAAAGTGCCTGTGGATATAAAGCCTTGATCTTTAAGTTGTTGAACCAAACAAAGACGAATGAATGTTTTAGAGGATTAAAGTAACTACATGCCATCCTACCCCTGGCTATAGAGCTGGAACCTCATTCTGTGTATCAGTGTGTGTGTCCTTCCTCTACTGATCCTGTTGTGGGTAGGAGGGTCAACTTAGCTGTGTTGAACTATGACGCATTGCTGGCACGCACCCCACAATGTACACAACAGACCAGCGATTGGCTGCTACTGGCAGCATACCTACCTTCCGCCCATCGCATCTGACCCACGTATGTGTTCCCGGGTGGCCGAGATGGGCTTCCAACCAACACCCCAACCTTTCACATCTTTCCTCGCTTCCAGCAGGCCTCTGGGGCACTGGAATGCTGTCCAAATCCCAGTTGTTTTTATTTTTGTGCTGGAAGCCTTAAAGACTCCGTTATGTGGATCATGCCAGCCATGTGCTAGGGTCCGGAGGAAGACTTAGTTTCCTCCCTGAGGCTGCTAGGAGGCACGAGGTGCACAAGGCCCAAAGACAACAGAGACACGGAGCAGAACAACTGGATTAGTAGTCGCCCCATTGTTCCAGACCATTTGCTCCTGCTTACACCCCTCACTGCTTACACCCCTCAGTGCCATCCCGTCTTAGAGAACGGTTGTGCGTTCTGTAACGCCCACGGCGACGATTAACCCAGCCAAAGGTTCCATTCTTCTGCTATCAGAAGAGATTGCTTGGTATTGTACCCTGTGGCCTTAGGTGACACGTGGCCTGGCATGAAAAGTAAACACGGTGCTGTAGAATCACATGGGCAGATACATCAACAAACCCTGTGTCAGTGTCCCCAACCCGGAGCTGAGGAATCTTGACAATATGGACACGCCCTGTCAATAGGCACACTTTCCTCATCACACGTCCTATCAAAACAGAGCAACCACGTAGCTACAGTATCTAGGGTCATTCTGTTTACTCAAGGCTGGTTTATTACACCCCATTGCATGTGTCTTGGCATTTTACAAGCTGTCAAGTGCATGAGTGGTGAACCTCCATTTATCGCTGATAATCATAGCCATTATGAAGAGGTGTTGGCATGTATGGTATCTTTCCTCGAGGTGAAAGCTTGGAGAGAAGCCGTTGTCCAAGACCACAGTGACCTGCCCATAATCGCAGTTTAAACTAAACAAAGTAGCACTTCTTTGGCCTCCCCAAACATATTTGAAATGTATTTTCACTGTAGGGGAATTCCATCAAAGGACCCATGAGCTCCAACATGTTAATAAGTTCATCGTAGCATATCAAATTGGGTGCCAAGTGAATGAAGGCACAACCATTTTCCATCTTAAAAATTTGACATAAGTAAAGGCTTTGATTGGGTAAACAGATGGAAAAGTGGTCTTAGAAACCAGAAAAAGTCTTAAACGGTATCAGAAATACATCAAAACGCAATGTTGACGTGAAGACTCCTGCCAAATAATATCAACACTTTATATTTAGACATTTTAAAAAAATTGTTAAGCTTCTATAAATTAAGAAGTATTGCCTTGTAATTCCATTACCAAAAACATCTTTAAGATATTTTCAAATTTCTCTCCCTCGTGAGAAAGGAAGGATAATGAAAGTTCATAGAAGTAACAAGTAATGGTAGACCTACCAATTAGTTATAGTGATTTGACTTTTATCATTAAGTGATTAAAACTTGTAATTCCGTGAGCAAATTGTTAATTTTCACTTGTTAGCATTACTAAATTAATTGCAAAGACTGGCAAATCCAGCTCATAAAGTTATACAAGCGTAGCTACCGAATGTCATTTTTGGTGAGTGTAGACATTTACAAGCGAGAGAAATTACGCACATGTACAATGTTGTGATGCATGTTTTTCTGAAGGAGGAGCAGCATGTGTACACAGAGAAGAACAGAGCAGGAAATAAACACTAGTGGGAAGCACAGGGGGGGAAAAACTCATTCGGACCTCTGTGAATTCTGGCAGACAGTCACATTTTGTAGTGAATTGCATACAAGTGTAACTTCTTCACCTCATGTGCACCGCACAACAGAGACTTGCCGATAGATCTAAAACGCTATGGACTCACCAGATCATCGCCTTCTCCCGTTGTGCTATTTACAAACATACACGTGACTGCCTCAACTGTTCTGGCGAACGACACGAAGCTTCATAATGTGACGGGTGAAATGAAGAAAGCAATCTGCTTTATCTCCTAACGTATTGCAGTTGACTGCAAGTATTAACTTAAAGTAGCTACAAATATTCACATTTATTGAAAAACGTCAAATAAATTGTATTGACGGTATAGAGAGAACATCCTGTGTCTTTTTCCAAATACCCCAGTATACGGTATACCACCCAAGCCTAGTACAGATCAGGGACCCAGATATTTAAGTTTTTGGAAAATGGGTTTGCTTAAAAACCCGAGGGAGATTTTACATGAATTCCATTGCAAAAATTTGCATCTGCACAGTTCTTCCACTAAATTCGTTTTTGTACAATTTGAGGAAATTGTTACAAGTACTCCTTGTGTATAGTTTTATAGTTTGTTAAACTTTGAAATCAATGGTTTTTGGCATACATTTTAAAGTAAAAAAAACTGAGTCAAAGCGTCATTCTGTTACTGTTGAATTGCCCAGTAGCAAGCAATTCCACAGTGACAAAGGGTTATATTAAACAGCAACACTCAGAACGGCAATGTAATTCCAAACAGACACAGCATGTACATGTTATTTCCTCTCTGTTTGTCTCTAGGAGTCTGTTCACACCTCCAATGTAGATCATCTGCTCGCTTACATTGTAGAACTGTCCAGTGGTCAGATCAGTGCAATGAAGTCTGTTACTGCTCTGTCCCCGCCAGCACTTGTCCCTTGTTAGACAATCTCCTTCTGCATACTGATAAGTCTGTTTGGAATTTTTTCCCCCCTCTTCTCTTTCAAAAGTACACTGTTGCATAATTAATGCAGGCTTAATTGGTTTTGCCAGTTTGTATCACCCCCTCTTCACCTGTCATCTAAAACCCTGCACAAAAGTTTAAGTTGAAGAGCAAGAGTCTCTGAGAGATGGCAAATGCCTCCCTTTAATCTCCTGGGTGATGACTGCACTTTCAGAGAGAATAAACCAAATGGTAATTTTCAGCAGGCTTGCCCTGCGCGATGTTGCCTCCATTCCTCTGTGGGTATGAACCTTTTGTCTGTGGAGCCCAGCAGCCTCTTAAAAGATGCACGGCCAATGAAACGCTCCACTCTGGTGTGACCGATGGGATTCTCATCCCCAAAACGCCCTCACTGATTGTGGATGCCTGGTCTGGGATTCCGCCCGTCCCCTTTTCTGCTCCCTTTTTCCATTTCTTATTCTTCCTCTTTTATGCTCGGCTAGCTGCTTGAGTCCTCGCATGGTATTTAGCCTGTGGATACACATGATTTATTTATGTTAGGCCGGTTCCACATTTTTGCATTCTTTCCTTTCTTTCTCTGGACTGGGGACTAGAGGTCACTCCTCTCTGGCTTTTCTTGTGAAACTGCTCATTTGCATGGCAGTCATCTAGTCTAGTCTGCCCAAACCGTGTTTGTTTGTGTCGACTGTCCAGAGAGTCGGAGATGCACTGCTCCTCCTTTTGTGTGGCCCGGGCTCATGAGTAAACATGAGGTGTGGTTCTCTCTTGTTCTTTCTTTCGCTCTCTCGCTCCGTCTCTCACTCTGTCCCTCTTCCCCCCTCTTTTCCCATGTGGGCCAGCGGTGAAAGCTAGATGGCTGGATCCTTCTCCAGCAAGATGAAGGGGCTGGTGTTGCCTGCTCCGTCTGTCCACAGTGCTGGATTTATCTTTCCCAGCCTCAAAGGTCCACAATCAAGTGCAAATAGTCCACGGACCAGCATTATCTAGAGAGGGAGAAAGGGACAGAGAGGACAGAGTGCCTCCAGTCAACTCTCCTTTTGACGTGAATGATACAAATGCAAACAGCATGCTTCTGGGTATATGGAATTTAACTTCCAAAGGAATGTACGGGAAGAAAGTCAACCAAATTCATGCAGTGAAATGCTCTAAGGCATTAGCCAATTTAACGTATTAATATCAGACAGATGTTTCATGACAACACTCCCCCGTTGGTTATAATAATGATATTTATATTGAACACTTGTCTTTTAGTTATTTATCTACCTAACTTAGTTATATACTTGTCGTTTAATGTAACGTCAGGGCATTGTGCCAAAGCAGTATAACGTAGTAGTAAATTATGGCTTCCTGTTTCGGATTCTCTCTTAAAATGTGTTAACAACTTGACAGTGGGTTATAGTGGTCAGGAGGATATTCTCTCACAGAATAACTCACTTAGCCTTCATTCTGTGAACGTTCTCCCAGTATTCCCAGTAAGTATAATTCAGATACCACCAGGAGAACGATGATCTTCACAAGGGGCGCTCCCGAAAGAGCTGATTCCAAAATTTTACGAGGACATTTCCAGAAATTGAGTTTGACTGCAGCAGCTTTTTGATGTGGTTAGCACAGCATGTGAAATTGAAATTCCTGTTTCCTGAGCTTCGCCGCTTTTCCTACCAAGGCTGCTGTGTTAGCATGGGGAGCTATTTGCTCTGTGAACAACAGCCATTTAAAATCACTCTCTTTACAGTTCAGCTCTTGTACTGATGCCATGTCTCATGTTCTGAGTCATATCTGCACATCTATAGTTCTCAGGTGAAAAGGGAAATAGGGAAATGCTATTTTTTTCCTGATCAAACATGGACTTAACCTTTCCCACAATTCCCAGTGATCCCAATGTCTCCTCCTTGGAACCCAGACAGTGCTCTCTATGACTCATGGTCTACTCTAGTCTGCCAATGCCCTAACACAATGGCCACTGTACACAAAGCCCCCTTTCTCATAGGAATGCAAAAGATGCCTTAACCGTTTCCGACATAGAATATTGGGAGATTGTGTTACTCGTTAGGCATGCCATGCAAGGTGCGCTTTATTTTCCCTGAATGTTACTCCCAAAACCACATATTGTCCTGAGCACAATGGTAAAACCACATAGGGGTAGTTTCTTAATCATTAAAACATATTGACTTTGAGGTGTCTTCTATCAGAGTAACTTAGCACTTTTCCCCAAATCCTCAAAATGGGGTTGTCACCACCATCAATCCACAGTAGGTGTTCTCTAACATAATACCTAATTATTAGTATTATTGTTGGGCAAGTTTAAGTTTCCTGGAACAGGCAGTGTTGACAGAAGGTGAATGAGGGTTTTCTGAATTTTCTCTTCGCTGCTAAAAGTCAGGGGGAGGAACGTAAAGTATATGTCACATTAGACACTTCAGACAGATTGGGGAGGAGATAGTAGGCACAAAGCCTTGCAGCAGTCACATGCAGACTGTCAGGTTTTTCCTCATGTTCCCAACAGTCCCTCGCTCTCCTTTCTTCTTTGCTTCTCTCTCTTGCTATCTCTCTTGCTCTCTCTCAATTCAAATAACATTCTAGTTTGCTCAGTTTTTTTTTGTTAATTCTTTCCGATGTGTCAAGTAATTATTTTTTTTCTCTCATGATTTGGTTGGGTCTAATTGTGTCGCTGTTCTGGGGCTCTCTGTTTGTGAATAGAGCCCCAGGAAAAGCTTGCTTAGGGGACTCTTCTCCAGGTCCTTCTCTCTGTAGGTGATGGCTTTGTTATGGAAGGTTTGGGAATCGCTTCCTTTTAGGTGGTTTTAGAATTTAACGGCTCTTTTCTGGATTTTAAGCATTAGCGGGTATTGTCCTAATTCTGCTCTGCATGCATTATTTGGTGTTTTACATTGTACATAGAGGATATTTTTGCATAATTCTGTATGCAGGGTCTGTTTGGTGTTTCTCATTTTGTGAATTCTTGGTTGGTGAGCAGACCCCAGACCTCACAACCATAAAGGTCAATGGGTTCGATAACTGATTCAAGTATTTTTTAGCCATATCCTAATTGGTATGTCAAATTTTATGTTCCTTTCGGTGGGATAGAAGGCCCTTCTTGCCTTGTCTCTCAGCCCATTCACAGCTTTGTGGAAGTTTCTTGTGTGCTCTAGGGCTACGGTGTCTAGATGGAATTTGTATTTGTGGTCCTGGCTTAAAGCTGCGCATCCCTGTCTCACCCAACGGCCCTGGAGAAAGAAATGTGTTTTTTTTGCCCATTTTAACCGCACATTTGTTGTTTGTGTACATGGATTTTCTAATGTCTTATGTTTTTTTCCCCAACACCACGTTCTATCAATTTGTATAGCAGACCCTCATGCCAAATTGAGTCAAAGGCTTTTTTTGAAATCAACAAAGCATGAGAAGACTTTGCCTTTGTTTTGGTTTGTATGTTTGTCAATTAGGGTGTGCAGGGTGAACACGTGGTCTGTCGTGTGTAAAGAGCCAAATTGACATTTGCTCACTACATTGTTTTCATTGAGGAAATGTACGAGACTACTGTTAACTTCTTCAGGCTGCAAGCCCGACACCGGACACAATATGACAACAGCCACTTCAAGTGCAGGGCGCGAAATTCAAAATCTATTTTTTTTAAATATTTAACTTTCACACATTAACAAGTCCAATACAGCATTTGAAAGATAAACATCTTGTCAATCCAGCCAACATGTCCGATTTTTTAAATGTTTTACAGAGAAAACACCACATATATTTATGTTAGCTCACCACCAAATAAAAAAGAGGACAGACATTTTTCACAGCACAAGTAGGATGAAGTAGCATGCACAAGCCAACCTAACTAACCTAAAACCAACCTAAATAACCTAGAAAAAACTACCTCAGATGACAGTCCTATAACATGTTACACAATAAATCTATGTTTTGTTCAAAAAAAATGCATATTTTAGCTATAAATCAGTTTTACATTACTGCTACCATCATAGCTACAGTCAGAAATCGCACGGGAGTAGCCAGAGAAAATACAGACACCAACGTCAACTACCTTATTACACATCAGAAAACATTTCAGAGAAATATATGGTGGATAGCTAATGAAAGACAAAGATCTTGTGAATACAGACAATATTTCCGATTTCTGAAGTGTTTTACAGCGAAAACACCACATATATTTATGTTAGCTCACCACCAAATACAAAAGACAGACAGACATTTTTCACAGCAACGGTAGCATGCAATTAGCATGCACAAAGCTAACCAAACTAACCTAGAACCAACCTAAATAACCTAGAACCAACCCAAATAACCTAGAAAAAACTACCTCAGATGACAGTCCTATAACATGTTACACAATAAATCTATGTTTTGTTCGAAAAAGTTGAATATTTTAGCTATAAATCAGTTTTACATTACTGCTACCATCTTAGCCACCATCATAGCTACAGTCAGAAATCGCACGGCAGTAGCCAGAGAAAACAGACACCAACGTCAACTACTAATTTCACATCAGAAAAGATTTCAGAAAAATATATGGTGGATAGCTAATGAAAGAGAAAGATCTTGTGAATACAGACAATATTTCCGATTTCTGAAGTGTTTTACAGCGAAAACACAATATATCGTTATATTAGCTTACTACAATAGCTAACACACAGCAGCATTGATTCTAGTCAAACGCTAGCGATAGCACAGTTCGACAGATATATGAAAAAGCATCCCAAATTGGGTCCTTATCTTTGTTGATTTTCCATCAGAATGTTCTCCAAAGGGTCCTTTGTTCAGAACCGTGTTCATTTGGACCTAGAACGAACGATGTCCCTCTTGAATTAGCATGGCACACTGGCCATGCCGTGCTAACCTCTCCGTCTTGACAAAATTCTTGCGTCGCATCACGTCTAAAGTCCAGAATAAATTTCAATAATATAATTAAAGTATATTGAAAAAACATACTTTAGGATGATATTGTGACATGTATCAAATAAATTCGAAGCCGGAGGTCATATTCACCTATAACGAGGGTTTTCCAGGAGCGCAGTCCAGTTCCTACTTCGCGCCCAGAAAAAGAAATTAAGTGCGCACTTATCACTCAAAGATGTTGTTTTCAGTCCCTGACAGAGATAATCAAGTCATTTTTTCTCTCACTTCCGCATGACAACCAGGGGAAGATGTGTGACGTGTTTCTACAGTCCTAAGTGCCAAGGCCTTTTATAGAGAGTATCTTGAAGAGAGACATAGCTTCTTGGAAATTTCACTTCAGGATAGAAAATGGGCTGTAAAAAGAGTTATGTTTCACTTAGAGAAATAATTAAACCTGTTTTAGAAACTAGAAGGTGTTTTCTATCCAAAGGTAATAATAATATGCATATTGTACGAGCAAGAATTGAGTACGAGGCCGTTTGAAATGGCCACCTCTTTCCACTGCTGATACTCACTGCTGATATTTGAGCCATAAGAGGTTAATGATAATGCAGACGATTTTCCCAAGGTTGCTGTTGATGAGTATCCCACAGTAGTTATTGGGGTCAAATTTGTCTCCATTTTTATGGATTGGGGTGATCTTACTCACTCAGTCGCTCGCTCACTCTTAATCTACTTTGGAGAAGTTGAGGCAGTTTTGCAGCAGAGGAATAACTGTTGAGCTATAGGGACACTTTTAAAATGCCTGGAGGTG
The DNA here is from genome assembly GCF_045679555.1 of Salvelinus alpinus. NCBI lineage: Eukaryota > Metazoa > Chordata > Actinopteri > Salmoniformes > Salmonidae > Salvelinus > Salvelinus alpinus. Next base: position 14,203,167 of record NC_092122.1, read on the forward strand.
ATGATGCTTCTTTGTTGTCACATGCCTGTAGTTTGGAGGCAGTTGGTTTCCTGTCACACTCTCTATTTCTCCCTCTCTGAGGAGGGTTAATATCTCTGGAATAATTACTGAGAAAGTACAGACCTCAGTGTTCTGAACCTTTATCTTTCACTTTGCTTCCTCTCTCCATTGGATGAATTATTGCAGTGAGATCCAGCTTGTAGAGAGAGGGAGAGATGGAGGGCGAGGTTCTGCAATGACGTGTAAGGATAGAACTCCCCCTTTGCACAGTGTCTGCCACCAGCCTACTTAAACAAAAACTGAGAGAGTTCCAGTAGAAACATCAGTTTTTAAGGTAAAAATTATTATTGGTTGAAGATCAATTGGTCACGGAGGCTTGTTATGTAATGATTTTGTGAACAGTGTATTATATAACCCTATCACAGTGTTGATATCAGAAATGGTATAGCCATTACAATAAGGCCCGTTAGATCAATCATCCAAATACGTTGTACTGCTACGCCGATCATTAACATTGTTTTATATCAGGGTGAATTCACACCGTCACCATCATCGGCGTAGATATAAAAGGATACAATAGGAAAAGCAGGGGTAGTTGCCTAAATCGGTGCTTGCATGACCATCACTAACACAAAGGCACCCGCTTTAAACCTGTTGGCTTCTGCTGTCCTTATCAGGTAATTAAATCTATATTGTGGAGACACACGGTTGCCAGAGACCCATTTAATCAGATGAACATGTTTCCAGTTGGCTTCCCTGATAACATGTGAAACACTGCCTCCTCCCTCTCCGTTTTTTTCCCTCCCTCTCACCCCCGAGTGGCGCTTTGAAGCAGGCAAACGGATCGCTTTGGTTCTAAAATATTCAAGGAACTGCTATCAGCAAGCTGTGATAAATGATGTGGTGCCGTGACTTGATATCTCCCCGTAATCTCGCTCTGGAGGCCTTCCCTTTCGTGTTTTGCCATTTTTTTTTTATAGATGTAGTCAAAATCGTGCATGCCTTAGATGTATGCCTCCAAATGGTGTTTGAGATTTAGCTCAACTTGAGGTTTTTCCTCATTGTCTGGTTTATGCAGGCATGCATACACTTTCTGCCTTATGATTGTTTTGTGAACTCCTCAATGGTTGAACGTGGCTGCTTGCATGTTTGCAAGGCTCTGAAATCCTCACTCTCTCACTTCCTCTGCCTCTCTCCTTCTCCACACATTTCCCCTGATTAATCCTTGGAGACTGTTACCCAATGCATGCTTGAACTGTTGGTCTACTTCCAGGGAAATCCATCATCTGCACCCCGAACTCTCTCTTTCGCTCTCTCTCACTTCCTCTCTGCCCCCCCCCCCTACATGCTGAACTCTCCTCTGCCACCCTCCCTCCGTGCCAGATAAGTGATGGGGTTTGAGGTCATAGACACGGTAATGGCGGTGGCCATCTTGGTCTGTCTTCAGATCCAGGGAGCAAGGGAGAGAGGAGGTTAATTTGCCCAGACAGTAACATTCCCAGATCCTCGTGGGGGGGAGCAGGGAGTCATTTCTTTCTCATGAATCACAAGCGTCATGCTGGGCTGCGCTCTTGGCCATTTACACTGACTGTTTGTCTCTATCTTTCCACGTTGGACCCTCCGGCTCCCTTGAAAGCCACACCGGGTCCATTGCACATTTCTGGGGTGATCCTCTCTGAAAGGCGAGACTTAAGCAGAGGGAGGAGATGTATAATATGAATGCGATGGTAGACAGACTAATACCCAACACAACAGAGATGGTGCTTTACCCTCTGGGTGTTGTTTAGATAAACGAGGGAGGAAGTTGCCATGTGGCTGTCCTGTGCTGATGGTAACCAATGGAATGTGAAGACCTTTAGACGCCTCTCATCTCGCTGCCACCTGTGCCAGAACCACACCTGGTGTGTCAACTGTCAACCACCCACACGGCCCACTAATTATGGAAACTGTTGGTGTGTGTGTATGTTCCTGGCATGATGTGATGCCTCTGGTCACTATCTCTGGGGTGACCTCCATCTTTGTCATTTCTACTCTCTTTGTGTTCCCTCTTCCTGCGCCGCCAGGTTGAGGGGAGCGGTAGGAGGATTTCAGTAATGGTTCTCAGGTAACACAGTGGCCATTTTTAATCTACTGTCTCATGTCTCGGAGTGATAGAATGGACTGGTGGGTTTATGAGCAAATTACCACCAGGGAATCGTTCTGACAGAGAGTGTGTGAGTCAGGCCTGTCATTGTTGCTCTAAGCCCGCCCGCTGTCTCTGTGCTAACTGTTTTGCCAATGGAGCGGCAGTGCAGGAATGCACTAATCACGCAACTCTGCTGCCCTGCCTAGCCCTGCCTAGCCCAGTCTGCCAGACTGCTTTCCTTTGTCAGCACTTCAAAACAAAAGTCCTCAGACCAGACCTGGGCCATCTGGCTATGTTTTCCCTCTCTGGCCCAAACAATGCTGATGCAGAGGAAGTTTCACTGTTGTCGGGATTTTTTTTGTTTGTTTTTTTGTCTTGTTCTGCCAGAGGTGGGGGGGGTTAATATAGGGTAAATGCAGATGGGCAACCCTGTTTTTGTGGTCTGGCGTCCCCCGGATAACTTTTATGTAGAAGGACTAAGAATCTCAGTTCTTGTGACTTTCTAAAAGGACATACTATTCCAAAATGAATTAAAATAAATATGCTAACACCGTCAAAATATAATTTCCACCTCCAGAAATAAGCCCAATAACATATTGGTAAAGTGATTTGGTAAAATGATTTTAACATATTGGACCATGCTTATAGCCTATTCATGGTCCATATTATCAGGTATGCTATTAGCAGTAAGCATTATCACCTGTAGACCAAGTGATGCAGCATAGTGGCTAGAAATAAATAGGCTGAAGCATGGAGTTGCCAATCTGCATTTACCCTATCTTTTAACAAGTTATCATCATATTTGAACAATTTTATATCCCAAAAAACTTGCATAAATACAATGACTATACTGTATGACTACCTGTTAGGGTAACTTGGGGTAAAAACACCACCTGGGGTAATACGCCCCTGCCTGTACTTCTCTCAGACCCCCCCCCCCCCCTCCTCCATCACAATTGACCCATGTTCTATTCAGCCCCACTCTCCCCTATATACTCATGGTGGATTGCAGAGTGGTAAGGTTCTTCACCATGCAGCTGCTAAAAAGTCTGTGTTTAAAATGGTGCCATTCGCAAAATATTTAGGAGTTGAGAAATAAAGTAACAACAAGCTGACTAGGTAAATGGACCAACTATTCTACCTTAGGTTTGTCTGATTTTAATATTCATTACTCATTTTGTTGCAGAGCAAAAGTAAATGTAGACTGTTCTTGCATCTTCAAAGTGCGCCTCGGCAGAAATATTTTCCTGCCCCAAATTTTGTTGCCGTGGCGGCAATCATTTTGCCATAGCGCAGCTCCACAGTGAATTAACTGCTGCGGAAACACTGGGCTGAATGGTATCCCCCGCTCTGTACCACTGAAACAATGGGTCTCATTCACAATGAATGGTGTCTCACCAGGATGGGAGTTTCTCTCCACTTTTTACAGCAGCTATTGCAGAACCACACCTGTCTTGCGGTGTTTGACTAACATTTCCAGGCTTGTCTTTCAAATGCACACAGACAAAGGAAGGAGCTCCAACTTCATAGCATTGCGGCATTCTTGCTTAATATGGCAATTGAGTAGCTTGAAGCTGGCTTATGTGTGCCAAAGTGAAAGTTCAGCTTTCTCTTGCCTCAAATAAACAACTGTTTCACTCATGAAGCTTCACTTAAACTGTTTTATGTGACCGTAAACTGAGCTATGTGCTTCCCAACAATATTTCATCAAAGGGAGCCGAACATTCCATATGGTAGTGGGATGGTTTCAGGCTCAGAAGAGAGAGTAGAGCTGTTTCCATTTTAGTCATTTAGTAGACACTTTTATCTGTACTGGTCCCCTGTGGGAATTGAACCCACAACCCTGGTGTTGCAAGCACCATGCTCTACCAAGTGAGTTACAGGTGCAGCAGAACTCTCTTTTATACCAGACAAGACATGCCCAACACCAGCCTCATTATTACAGTGCCAAGGAGGTGTTTTACTGCCTCTCTATGCCAAATATATTTCAAGCTGAGAGTTTAAATGTTTATTTTCTCCCCATCTGTTCTTGAGCAAAACAGCTGTTTTGCTGTTTTGGCCTCAGAATTCAGGCATTTTTGTTTGAATACTAAGTTTCTTGTGTTTTCTGTACTCTCCCTTGGAATATTGTTATTGTATTAGAAATGTTTTCTATTTTAAAGTCAATGACAATGATAATCAAGATGGCGCCGATAGACATGGCCGCCCTGTTTCTGGCTCCTAAGCAACTTTGCACAAGCATTTCGCTACACTCGCAATAGTATCTGCAAAATTTGTGTTTGTGACCAATAAAATTTGACATTAAGAATTCTACAAACACAACTTGGTTCAGAACCCAGTCTCTGTGCCTGCCTCACTGGTGAATAACTCTTCCTTCAAAGTCCTTAAGGCCCTTTATTCATATTTGCTCTTCATGCAGATAGATGTAACTGACATTTGATACGTGTAGACCTAAAGGCTTTATGCAAATACGCGTCATTCATTCACTTCCTCCTTCCTTATTGAAGCCAAATAAGTAGCATTACTCATGTATGTCATCATTGTCACATTTGACAGGAAACTATGACGCACACCCCAGAGTATTTTTTTAAGATGGCAAGTTTTCAAACTATTCAGTTACTGTGTGTGAGGATATGTATTGACTATTTTAGAGAGAGTGTTTCATGGTAAGACTGGTCCAGACTCTTACCTTTAAAAAAAAACATGACAGAATGAGAATCTGATAAACGCTTGCTGAAAACCAGCCTGTTTTTGTTCCCCACACTCTGATATCAGCTCTGCTCGACACTGTCTGTCTGGTTGTTAGTTTACTTTGGGAGGAAAACAACCTAGTCATTCGACAAGTATTTCCGGTTTATGGAGTTATTTGTTGTACTCCATTTTAGATAATGTTCGCTAGATGCTAAATATGGCTAAGTTAGATCTATGTTTTTGTTCTGTGTCTTCCATCGAAGCTGAGCAACACAGGCACATTTCTGAAACAGAAGAAAAGGGGTATGGAGACAACGGGGCCTGCAGAATTACATTGGGGGGAAATGATGGGCTTAAAAATGTTACATTCAAACTAATGCAATACATTCTCATTGAAGCCCTGGAGAAACATGAGGAAGGTTGCATTTTCTCCTTTTTCAAATAAAAATAATGTTTTAACATTCTTGTGTATCTGTAGCATTTGCTTTATGAAAAATACTCTTCTTTTCCGACCTGTAGTGGGTATTGCCACACTGACCAAAACCAGCAATGTTAACCCAATCATTGAAGGTCTTTTAACTTACAGCGAAGAAACCCTTGTTTACTATCTTTCATTTATTGTAATGTGTTAGTAATGAACAGATTAGCATTTTATGTATCTTCACTGGAGTCATAAACTCAGGAACTCTGCAACAACAGGTGTAGTTCACACGAGCTGGCGATTTGCACTGCCTTGGCGTGACACCCTCTCAATTCTACAGAAATCCAGATCTCTCTGAAGTGTCTCCAGAAGAACAATGCCCTGGAAGCCATCAACCCATCCTGGATAAAAGCCTTGCCAAACTTGAAATAGTCTTATGTGACACTGTCGTAAAAATCAGCCATTGAACCAGTTTCTCCCCACGTTCTCTCTCCCACTTAGTCTCTCTCTTTCAAACTCCACCCCCTCTCTCTTTCTTTCTCGCTCGCTCTGTCTCTCTCTATCCCCCTCTCAAACTCCCCCCTCTCTTTCTCTCTCACTCGCTCTTTCCCTCTCTCTCTCTCCGTCATCGTCTCCTCAGTTCTCTCTCTTTCCCCCTCTGTCTTCATCTCCTCAGTTCACCCTCTCATTGTTTTTACAGCCCCTTTCGCCCCCCCTGTCAGTGTGTTCTGTCTGTATGATAAGTAGATGTCACAAGTCGGGGTATGCCAGTCAAAACAGAGTGTCTAGGGATTTCCTTGACTTGCTCTGAGCCACTCACACACTGATCAAAGCACAATGTCTCAAACATTGTGCCCAGTCACCCTCCTGGGCTCCTCCTTAGGTTCTTTACATTGCTATATAGTATCATAGCCCTGCCATGTTGGCCTTATACGTGTTAGGTAATGCTAGTCTCCTTTGTGTTGAGTTGTTTAGTGCATTGCCTTGTGAAGCTGCAGGTGTGAAAGGGCGTTGGCTTAACATGTTCTGACTGGATTGTGTATTGGAAGGTTAGGACTGGGAGAGACTGCTCTGGGGGACATGCGAGAGAGAATGAGTGTGGGTGTGTGGAAGAGAAGTGTTATTGAAGCCATGTGCTGTTAACCTAGTGCTTATGGGGATCTTCTACAAAGGGCAAATAGTTTAAATGGATCAAATAACTTCTGATATCAGAGAGGTGATGGAATTTAATTATGCTCTCTCTTCTATGCTTCACAGAGGATTTGAGTTTCTTAGACTTTGGTTTCAATTTCAAATTGCTTATCGGCCCTGAAACAACAGCCACATTTTTTGCTCAACATCAAAGCACACATTTTAATTCCAGGTTAATTTAAGCTAAGCAGTGGTGGTCGAAGTTGCTAAATGGTAAAATAGCCTTTTTTGATATTATGATTATCAGCTAATCGTCTGAGTGGGTGGTCTTGCTCTCTCAGGGCCTGGAGTTGATGACTTGAGTTGATTTGAACCTGTAGTCTGTAATTCACGCTGATGATTCTCACTCTCATTACCTCACTCAGTGTGGCCACGGCTCTGTTCTCACTCAAAGCCTTAGAGGTGGCAGTGCGTCCCTTAGCCAGACTTGGTTTAACACGGTGGACTGCCAGAGCTAGTAGCGGGGGTGGTGGTGTTAGGCCAGCCAGCTCGTCCCGGAAAGGAGGGTAAACTGGCATTAGAGCTCTGGTTCATACTTTATATCTCAGTAGTGCTGTGAAGTGCTTTATCAGCCTATGGCATTGGTTGGGGATTTGGCACAGCGGCCATGTTTTTTTATGCCGAGTGTAGCAAATCCCTGTCTGTCTGTCTCCATGTGCAGTGGACGTCATCGTGTCTTTGAACAGATGCCAATGAATCTCTACTCTTTTGCATGACTCTCCTCTCTTCCCGTAGTGCTTGTGGATTTGCAGTGCATGCTGGGACTTGTGCTAAGCTTCATTGGTCAACTGGGGTATTTTGATATTACTCCAATCAAAGTGTACCTGTGGTCTGTGGATTGTATTTTAACACTGTTTTGATGGGCTGAACTGAAGATGAGGTTTAGTAGCTCTAGAGATGTATAGTAGGATTGAGGAAATCAGATGGCTGTTTATCTCTCCAGTGTACAATACCCTTTAGGGGTCTGGCAGGAATGGGCTGGATAGTTTCCCTGCAGGGAAAATAGTTCCTCTAAAAAAGTAATGCAGAGCATAATCAAAACTTAATCAGTATGGAGCACAAACTGGTATTGAACACGATGGTAAACCTACTGCGAGAGCCTACTTGCTTTGATTTATTACAGCATTTTGTTAGACCCAATTGAGATTACGTAAGAGATTCACACAGCCAAAACACAGGCAGAGGCTTCTCCCTCCAGCTCCTATCCACCTACATGTGATTCCACCCACAGTAGGCTACGTGGAAGAGAGCCTCTAGTGCTGCTATAGCACACTGTTCAGTCCCGAAGTACTCAACCTAGAAACAAATAGTATGTTTATTAGAGAAAGAGTTCACAGACAGAAGCCTCATCAGCTGTGATCTAGCCTCAGGAGAGTTGCATTATCCCAGCTTGTCCTGATTCAGGAAGCATGAAATACACAAAGAGAGAGCGATATCAAGAAAATGTTCTTGTGCTTGAATGCCACTCTTGGCAAAAAAAAGACGAGTGAATGCTCGTCCCCAGCCGGGAGGTACAGACAGTGAGAGAGGAGAGGAAGTCCAGAATGCCTGAGAAAGCTCACTCTTATTCTTTTCTTTCTTTTTCCTTGCAAACATAGGAAGAAAGAATAAAGCTGGCCCTGAAATAAGTGGGATGTCTGTGGGTGTTTTGTGTGGGGTCTCTCTCTATAAAGTACTCTGGGCATTTTCCTTGCTTATAGAACACTGTTCTGTTCAGGTCAGGTTTTGTCTGTCATTCTCACCAATCTCATACATCCTAGTCCTCAAAATGAGAAGTATAAAACATTTTATTACATAGTTGGTTTGGATCTCCTGTCCTGTGGTTCTAACCAATAACAGGCCTAGAACCCCAATGCGTCTTCAGCTCCTGTCTCCCCGTTGTCACCACAGCGTCAACCATAGCCCCATAGTTCTCGCACGGCGGGCGAGGCCGACGATATTTGGCCGGTGGCCCCACAAATTTAATCACTCAACCAGACTATTTTCATGTTTGGGAGCTGTTAGAAATCTGGTTTATTTGCTTAAAAGTCTGCTACTCATCCCTCACTATGGCTGGGAGTGCAGAGAGCTCAAAGTAAAACCCTCAGATACCCAATGAGCTTCCCACTGGCCACCACTACTCAGAGGATCCGCACTCAGTTCATTTACATTCCTCTGATATTGGAACTCACTCTGGGGACTCACTTCAGAGACTCATTACATTTTCCCCAGAACACAAGTCATCTGCAGACACACACACACTGGGCCCCAGTTTGGGATTCATTAAAGTCCATCTTTTACCTTCTGTGTGTTTTATACAATGGGCTTAAAGTTAACGCCGTTATTACAGTATATACGTCACAAAGGATTCTTTGTTATACATCTCTGATATAACCCAAAGCCATACTACTTTGATTATCCCATTAACATTTGTTATACCTTAGGTTTAATGCAGAGAGAGAATTTTAGACTTGTACATGGGCCCCGAGAGACTAGTCTCTGGGCCTTCTGCCCTCATTGGACCAACCCCAGCTTGAACCAATCAGAATGGGAATGTGGCGGCTGTCCTCAGCACTTGTCCACACGTCACTTCACCCACTGCGCTGCCTGGTGATTATGACCTGGCTTGGACACTGTGATTCTTGGACTTTGAGTTATGTGTTGGTTATTTGATCCACAAGAAACATATGTCCAAGTGTACACAGTGCATTCTCTCGGTTTTGCGTTGTTAAATGGTACCAAATGGGTGCGGAATGTGTTGACGTTGTTAGGTTGTGCTGTCACAAGGCCTGTGAGGAACCCGGGAGCCTGTGTTGCTGCGTTGCAGTGTGATTTATCCAGCCTTTACATGGGAGCCCCGCTCGGCTCGTTAGTTCCTCATTAGTTAATGCCCAGGAATTCAGGGAGCTTCTCCGTCTTGCTGAATAATAAACTCTTCAGCTGAGCTCTCTTTTTTTTGTAGAAAACGTCTGTTTTTCCGAGCCTCCTGTTCCCAGCTTCCCTTTCAGTCCCCCTCTCAAGAACCCTTGGAGGAAATGAAAGTAGGAATGAGCTTTGGGCTTTGAAGGGACTTGGCTGGGGGAGTAAGAGGTCCGTCAGTGTTCTCCTGTTTTTTAATTTTTCTTCCAGAGGGCTGTCAATCAAAGATACAGTAGTCCCCCGGAGTTCCCACAGCCGTACGGTAGATAGTTAGGTTAATGTAGGTGTTCAGTCAGCCCTGTGTGTGTTTGGAGGGGCTGTTCTTCTGAGCTTAACACTGGACTTAACCTCAATCGGGAATTCTTCATGTGGGGGCTACCCATGCAGGGACCAGGGTCATGCACATTTTTTGTTTGGGCCATTGGGCTTTTATACACATTACTTTTCAAATGCTTTGTTTGGGAGAAGTGCATTGACATAGTTCTCTAAATAGAAATGACTAATACACACTATAATGTAAATTGTGTCAACCGCAAAATTGTAAGTCAATCTAGGAGGAGGATGTCCGTCAATTTGATGCCAAACCTCAACTTTGCACCAAGATCCTCAGTTCATAAATTGCCATTGTCGTTAAATCCCTTCAAACGTCCCCCCAAGGAAATGCCATATTTTGTGAGTGATCGCCTTTATGTAAACTGTGTACCGTGCATCTGTACAAATGAGGATTTCTGTAAATAAATGGTGGTTGATGGAACATGGATGATGCAGATGGATTGATATTTTGCCAGAGTAGAAACCGTTCATGGATCTGAAGGTGGCTGGCATTTTTCCTTCCATGCACTGAGCGGCTTATAGCACTGCCTCATGTGTTTGACGAACAGATGATCCGGTGTACAAATGGGAGACGACGCGGTATACTCTGTGTGCGGCATTTCATTTTAGAACCTAGCCTAATTAAAAATTCGCTCCATCTTTTGATTCCTTCAAATTAAAGCGGGATGATACAAAAGCTAAGAAGAAAATGAGCATGAATGACAAAGCTAATAAGAAAAGAGGAGGACAGTTTGTTTCCCAAGGCTCGGTAATCCCATTACTACATTTGATTCTTGGAGTCAGTCTTAGTGTGTTCTTTTTTTCTCTCATTGTGAGAACAAGGAGCTCCATCTGAAATAATTGAATTGTGACCTACTCTGGATCAGTGCCCTGCGCTGGTTGCCAGAGGTATTTGTTTTGTTGCTATAAGACATTATCTCCTTAATTAGCTTGTTGTTGTAATGCCGAAATTGCTTTTAAACAGGCCAGTCCCCTTAATGAGATGGAGGGAAAATATCCTGAGGAGGAAATCAAGTCTTCAGTGCCATACTTTTCTAATGGCCCAAACTAAAAAAAAGAGTCCAGCCTTGGAGCTGGAACTAGGCTACACAGCAATACCCCACCACTCTAGCGTTCCTGAGAGTGAAACCACATTGGAGGAAGTTTGTGTGGTATTTGGTTGAATGATGAATACCCCTTCAAACTCAACCTCCAATGTGAATTGAAGGATGACGCGGGAAATAGAAAGGGACAACATGTTCTCCCACTACTCAATGTTCTCAGTTCCCCCTCAATAAGTGTGGTTTGTGCTATCACACTACTTTGAAATTGCCCTGGGTGCCAGACCAGACTATTTCTGTGTTCAATAACGCCACATCATTACAAGACCAAAAGAAACCTGGCAAAGAGTATGAGAGAGGTAGAAACTATGCATTTAACATCAGATTGTTCTGATTGATACATATACTTCTGCACTCTGTCCAGCTCAATGCTCCCTACATGTATTTGAGGTCAGTGTGTTTCTAGGAGACCCGTTGGAGGTGTGTTTTTATGTATTTTATTTCACCTTTATTTAACCAGGTAGGCTAGTTGAGAACAAGTTCTCATTTACATCTGCGACCTGGCCAAGATAAAGCAAAGCAGTTCGACACATACAACAACAGAGTTACACATGGAATAAACAAACATACAGTCAATACAGTAGAAAAAAATCTATATACAGTGTGTGCAATGAGGTAAGATAAGGGAGGTAAGGCAATAAATAGGCCATGGTGGCGAAGTAATTACAATATACCAATTAAACACGGGAGTGTTTTGATGTCCAGAAGAGGAATGTGCAAGTAGAGATACTGGGGTGCAAAGGAGCAAGATAGATAGATAGATAGATAGATACAGTATGAGGATGAGGTAGTTGAATGGGCTATATTACAGACGGGCTATGTACAGGTGCAGTGATCTGTGAGCTGCTCTGACAGCTGGTGAGGGAGATATGAGTCTCCAGCTTCAGTCATTTTTGCAGTTTGTTCCAGTCATTGGCAGCAGAGAACTGGAAGGAAAGGCGGCCAAAGGAGGAATTGGCTTTGGGAGTGACTAGTGAGATATACCTGCTGGAGCGCGTGCTACGGGTGGGTGCTGCTATGGTGACCAGTGAGCTGAGATAAGGCGGGGCTTTTCCTAGCAGAGACTTGTAGATGACCTGGAGCCAGTGGGTTTGCCGACGAGTATGAAGCGAGGGCCAGCCAACGAGAGCGTACAGGTCGCAATGGTGGGTAGTATATGGGGATTTAGTGACAAAACGGATGGCACTGTGATAGACTGCATCCAATTTGTTGAGTAGAGTGTTGGAGGCTATTTTGTAAATGACATCGCCGAAGTCGAGGATTGGTAGGATGGTCAGTTTTATGAGTGTATGTTTGGCAGCATGAGTGAAGAATGCTTTGTGAAATAGGAAGCCGATTCTAGATTTAATTTTGGATTGGAGCTGCTCAATGTGAGTCTGGAAGGAGAGTTTACAGTCTAACCAGACATCTAGGTATTTGTAGTTGTCCACATATTCTAAGTCAGAACCGTCCAGAGTAGTGATGCTGGACGGGCGGGCAGGTGCGGGCAGCGATCGGTTGAAGAGCATGCATTTAGTTTTACTTGCATTTAAGAGCAGTTGGAGGCAACAGAAGGAGAGTTGTATGGCATTCAAGCTCGTCTGGAGGTTTGTTAACACAGTGTCCAAAGAGGGGCCAGAAGTATACAGAATGGTGTCGTCTGCGTAGAGGTGGATCAGAGAATCACCAGCAGCAAGAGCCACATCCTTGATGTATACAGAGAAGAAAGTTGCCCCAAGAATTGAACCCTGTGGCACCCCCATAGAGACTGCCAGAAGTCCAGACAACAGGCCCTCCGATTTTACACACTGAACTCTATCTGAGAAGTAGTTGGTGAACCAGGCGAGGCAGTCATCTGAGACACCAAGGCTGTTTAGTCTGCCGATAAGAATGTGGTGATTGACAGTCGAAAGCCTTGGCCAGGTCGACAAATACAGCTACACGGTAATGTCTCTTATCGATGGTGTTTATGATATCGTTTAGGACCTTGAGCGTGGCTGAGGTGCACCCATGACCAGCTCTGAAACCAGATTGCATAGCGGAGAAGGTACGGTGGGATTCGACATGTTCGGTAATCTCTTTAACTTGGCTTTCAAGGACCTTAGAAAGGTAGGGTAGGATAGATATAGGTCTATAGCAGTTTGGATCTAGAGTGTCTCCTCTTTGAAGAGGGGGATGATTGAAAAGCTGCAGAAATCTTTGGGAATCTCAGATGATACGAAAGAGAGGTTGAACAGGCTAGTAATAGGGGTTGCAATACTTTTAGAAAGAGAAGGTCCAGATTGTCTTGCCCGGCTGCTTTGTAGGGGTCCAGGTTTGGCAATTCTTTAAGAACATCAGGTATCTGGATTTGGGTGAAGGAAAAATGGGGGAGGCTTGGGTGAGTTGCTGTGGGGGGTGCCGGGCAGTTGACCGGGGTAAGGGTAGCCAGGTGGAAAGCATGGCCAGCCGTAGAAAAATGCTTATTGAAATTCTCAATTATAGTGGATTTATCGGTGGTGACAGTGTTTCCTAGCCTCAGTGCAGTGGGCAGATGGGAGGAGGTGTTCTTATTCTCCATGGACTTTACAGTGTCCCAGAACTTTTTTGAGTTTGTGCTACAGGATGCAATTTCTGTTTGAAAAAGCTAGCTTTATCTTTCCTAACTGACTGTGTATATTTTTTCCTAACTTCCCTGAAATGTCACGGGGGCTATCAGATGCTAATGCAGTACGCCACAGGATGTTTTTTTGCTGGTCAAGGGCAGTCCGGTCTGGAGTGAACCAACGGGTATATCTTTTCCTCGTTCTTAATTTTTTGAATGGAGCATGCTTATTTAAGATGGTGAGGAAGGCACTTTTAAAGAATAACCTGGCATCCTGTACTGACGGGATGAGGTCAGTATCATTCCAGGATACCCCGGCCAGGTCGATTAGAAAGGCCTGCTTGTTGAAGTGTTTTAGGGAGCGTTCGACAGTGATGATGGGTGGTTGTTTGACTGCAGACCCATTACGGATGCAGGCAATGAGGCAGTATGATTGCTGAGATCTTGGTTGAAAACAGCAGAGGTGTAATTGGAGGGCAGGTTAGTTAGGATGATCTCAATGAGGGTGCCCGTGTTCATGGATTTGGTGTTGTACCTGGTAGGTTCATTGATAAATTGTGTGAGATTGAGGGCATCAAGCTTAGCTTGTAGGATGGCTGGGATGTTAAGCATGTCCCAGTTTAGGTCACCTAGCAGCATGAGCTCTGAAGATGGATGGAGGGCACATATGGTGTCCAGGGCACAGCTGGGGGCATTGGGTGGTCTAGTAAGCGGCAACGGTGAGTTACTTGTTTCTGGAAAAGTGGATTTTTAAAAGTAGATGCTCAAATTGTTTGGGTACAGACCTGGATAGTAAGACAGAACTCTGCAGGCTATCGCTACAGTAGATTTAAACTCCGCCCCCCTTTGGCAGTTCTATCTTGGTGGAAAATGTTATAGTTGGATGGAAATCTCTGGGTTTTTGGTGGTCTTCCTAAGGTTGGCAGAGTGTGCTAAAGCAGTGAATAAAACAAACTTAGGGAGGAGGCTTCTAATGTTAACATGCATGAAACCCAAGGCTTTTACAGTTACACGAAGTCAACAAATGAGAGCACCTGGGGAATAGGAGTGGAGCTAGGCACTGCAGGTCCTGGATTAACCTCTACATCACCAGAGGAAAGTAGGATAAGGGTACGGCTAAAGGCTATAAGAACTGGCCGTCTAGTACGTTCGGAACAGAGAGTAAAAGGAGCAGGTTTCCGATAGAATGGATTCAAGGCATAATGTACAGACAAAGGTATGGTAGGATGTGAGTACATTGGAGGTAAACCTAGGCATTGAGTGATGATGAGAGAGATATTGTCTCTAGAAACATTTAAACCAGGTGATGTCATTGCATAAGTGGGAGGTGGAACTAAATGGTTGGTTAAGGCATATTGAGCAGGGCTGGTGGCTCTACAGTGAAATAAAACAATCACTAACCAGAACAGTAATGGACAAGGCATATTGACATTAGGGAGAGGCATGCGTAGCCGAGTGATCATAAGGGTCCAGTGAGTGGTTGGGCTGGCTGGAGACACTGCGATTCAGACAGCTAACAGGCCGGAGCTAGCAAGCTAGCAGAAGGGCCTTAGAGGGATGTTGCGACGGAGGATAGTCTGTTTTAGCCTCCTCGTGCGGTTCCGTCGATAGACCAGTCTTGATGGATTAGTAGGATTCCGTGTAGCAGAGGGGTTCAGTCCAATTGGCAAATGGATCTATTCGGCTAACAGTCCAATATGCTCTAGACAGCCAGCGGGCCGCGGCTAGCAGATGGGCATTCAGGGGACGTCGCGACTAAGGGGCCTGTTGGGGAAAACTCGGCCATATTACGTCGGTAGTCCAGTCGTGATGGATAAGCAGGGCTTCGTGTGGTAAAAGGGGCCCAGGCCGATTTGGCAAAATAGGAATAGTGGCACGAGAAATTAGCCGATGGACCTATTTGCGAACAGTCCGATATGCTCTAGACAGCTACCGGGCTGCGGCTAGCAGATGGGCATTCAGGGGACGTCGCGACGTAGGAGCCAGTTGCGTAAACCCCTCGAGCAGATTACGTCGGTAGTCCAGTTGTGAAAGGTAGCTGACTACTAGCTAGCAGCTAGTTTGCTGGCTAGCTTCAGTTGAGGGATTCCGATTCAGAGGTAAAGAAAAATACTTTAGAAAAAAGCAGATCCACACCACATTAGGTGAGGCGGGTTGCAGGAGAGTATTTTGAAGTTTAGGTTTAGAAAAATATAAAAAAGATATATATGGGACAAGATGTCTGACTGCTACGCCATCTTGGATAACATTGTTTGTCTGTGGTGTGTTGTTGGAGGTCTGTGTTCGTGTATCTGTGGTAGACCTGTAAAGGTATTGTAGAGGAAGGTGGCTGCCTGGCAGGGGAGGATGGTTCAGCACTGCCATCAGGCGCCTTCAGGCTACTACTGCTCTGCTCTCTCCTATTGGCCCATCAGTCACCATAGAGACACAACACACACTGGTCTGACTCACCTCTGCTTTTCTTTTTATCTCCGCTTCTCCTTCCTTACTTGATGAGCAGGCACCCTGATGTGTTACGAATAAGATGGCTGTGCAGCTCTTCTGTATCTCCCTCTTGGATGACAGATTGTTTTGACTTGTATTTGTTGAACCTGAATCTAAAAAACCTTGATTCCAAGCAAAGGTTGAGACTGTTATTGAGACCTCTCTTGGAAATTGACTCCACAACCCTGCGGTCACAGAGGACTTGATCCATTCTCATGCGTTGTGTTGGTCCTGGCTCTGTTTTTTACAGGGTCATAGTTGTGATTGTATGCACTGGTTTTACACACATCCTTTCTCATGTTCTAGACAGAATATATTATTCTACCCCGTGAAAGGACAAAGGAAGCTGGTGTTGTACACAGCCCTTTAGGTTGTTTGGTTTCATCCTGGCCATGAGAAGTGATGATATCTTCCAGTCTGACAACGTGATAGACATTTGTTGCTGCTACTGCTCTAGCTGGCTGCTGTGGACCGGCTTTACTGCCGCCCAGTGTCTTTTTGGGTCTTTTGATAGCTCTATGAAACCCCAATAGTCCCAGAGTTGAGACTGTATGAGAGTGAAGAAGCTGCTGCCAAGAAACCGAGCCATTGCAGCCAACAAAAGGAGCGAGGGACTGAATGGCGCTTGGCTCTGACTGTCGTT
The DNA here is from genome assembly GCF_045679555.1 of Salvelinus alpinus. Taxonomy (NCBI): domain Eukaryota; kingdom Metazoa; phylum Chordata; class Actinopteri; order Salmoniformes; family Salmonidae; genus Salvelinus; species Salvelinus alpinus. The sequence continues at coordinate 14,219,616 of NC_092122.1, forward strand.
GGCTAGTTTTTTTTTTAGATAAACCCAATCAAAGGGAAGAAGAATCGATGGCTTTCTCTTCTTTAAGCGTCCCGAGGGGTTTTATTGGCTCATACTGGCCCAGCCAAGACATCTCTCTCTTGGCTCCTTTTGTTGGGTCGAACCACTACTGACACAATAACCCAGTGTTAAGTGCTGCTGTTGCGGATTCCCCTGCCGCTTGGATGAGCCCTCTGCGCTAGGTAGCCTTAGATCAAAGCATTGACACAACATTGACACAGAATATTATGGGTTGTCAGCTACTGTGTAATGCCCCGTTTTGTACTGGTATTCTAAAAACAGGTCAGACAGAGGTTGATGGGTTGTTCATATGTACAGATACTAAGCATTCCAAAGATGAAGGGTGTGTGGAGGATGTGGGTCTGTCTGCCTCCTACAGGGCGTATGAGGCTAGAGGTCAGGTTGTAATGGGCTGACACACAGTAGGACTGGCTCAGGAGATGAGCAGCCCATTAAATACTGGGTTAGCCTCTTATAGTGCATTCGGAAAGTAATGTGACTTTTTCCAGACCCCTTATTTTAAATTGATTAAATAAATAATTTTCCTCATCAATCTATACACAATACCCTATAATGACCAAGTGAAAACAGGTTTTTAGAAATTTTAGCACATTTATTACAAATACAAAACATATACCTTATTTACATAAGTATTCAGACCCTTTGCTATGAGAAATTGAGCTCAGGTGCATCCTGTTTCCATTGATCATCCTTGATATTTCTACAACTTGGAGTCCACCTGTGGTAAATTCAATTGATTGTACATGATTTGGAAAGGCACACAACTGTCTATATAAGGTCCCACAGTTGATAGTGCATGTCAGAGCATAAACTCATCCATGAGTTCGAAAGAATTGTCCGTAGAGCTCTGAGATAGGATTGTGTCAAGGCACAGATCTGGGAAAGGGTACCAAAAAAATTCGGCAGCGTTGAAGGTCCCCAAGAACAGTGGCCTCCATCATTCTTAAATGGAAGTAGTTTGGAACCACCAAGACTATTCCAAGAGCTGGCCGTTCTTTCAAACTGAGCAATCGGGGGAGAAGGGCCATGGCCAGGGAGGTGACCAAGATCCTGATGGTCACTCTGACAGAGCGCCACAGTTCCTCTGTGGAGATGGGAGAACCTTCCAGAAGGACAATCATCTCTGCAGCACTCCACCAATGTGGGATTTATGGTAGAGTAGCCAGACGGAAGCCACTCCTCAGTAAAAGGCACCTGACAGCCCGCTTGGAGTTTGTCAAAAGGCACCTAAAGACCCTCAGACCATGAGAAACAAGATTCTCTGGTCTGATGAAACCAAGATTGAACTCCTTTGGCCTCAATGTCAAGCCTCACGTCTGGAAGAAACATATCACCATCCCTAAGGTGAAGCATGGTGGTGGCAGCATCATCCTGTGGGGATGTTTTTCAGTGGCAGGGACTGGGAGACTAGTCAGGATCGAGGGTAAGAAGAACGGAGCAATGTACAGAGAGATCCTTGATGAAAACGAGCTCCAGAGCACTCAGGACAGACTGAGGCGAAGGTTCACCTTCCAACAGGACAACGACCCTAAGCACACAGCCCAGACATGCAGGAGTACCTTCAGAACAAGTCTCTGATTGTCCTTGAGTGCCCAGATTTGAACCCAATCGAACATCTCTTGAGAGACCTGAAAATAGCTGTGCACCAACTGACAGAGCTTGAGAGGATCTGCAGAGAAGAATGGGAGAAACTCCCGAAATAGAGGTGTGCCAAGCTTGTAGCGTCATACCCAAAAATACTCGAGGATGTATTTGCTGCCAAAGGAGCATCAACAAATTCCTGAGTGTAAAGGCTGTTAATACTGGACATTGTAGTTTTATATTTTTTATAAATGTGGAGAAAAAATGTACCTGTTTTTGCTTTGGTATTATAGGGTATTGTGTGTAGATTGATGAGGAAAAAACAAACAAAAAGTCAAGGGGTCTGAATACTTAACGAATACACTGTTTCTGTCCCACCGGTCCCTCCCACCACCGTGGTGACTCCCGAACAGCACCAACCACCTCCCCTTACGCCCATACCTCTCCCTAAGCGTGAGTCAGCAGGCAACGGAACAAACATGCATGGTTGTCCATTGAAGATGGAAGGGAGGAAGGAAGGGAGGGGGCGCATTTGAGGCTGCCCTGCTTTCCCTTTTGTCTCCTGGCTAACTGCACTGCTTCCCCCTGCATGCTTCTGTAGGACTGTGTGGATGGTGCGGTGAATGACCGAACAATGGAGGGAGCTCAGCGGCCTGGCGCTGGATGAGAAACAGCCTCACACCATGGGGTTGTTCTACGTGTACCGGAGCGCCAAGTCTAGGTCCAAAAGGCTCCTTGACAGCTTCTAACCCCAAGCAGTAAGACTGCTGAACAATTAATCCAATGGCCACCCTGACTATTTATATTGACCCCCCCCCCCCCTTTGTTTTTACACTGCTGCTACTCACTGTTTATTATCTGTGCATAGTCACTTTACCCCTACCTAACACTAAAAGCGGGGGGGGGAGTAATTATTTGTGCCAGTGCTGAGGCCGAAAACATTCGGATGTTACGCCTCGATCAGACAGATGGCGCCATTGCATCAATGCGGCATAATATATTATTTTACATTATGTTATCTGTGAGCAAGACAAAGTAGCTGATCGTGGACTACAGGAAAAGGCGGCCCAAACAGGCACCCATTAACATCGACAAGACTGTAGTGGAGTGGGTCGAGAGTTTCAAGTTCCTTGGTGTCCACATCACCAACAAACTAACATGGTCCAAACACACCAAGACAGTCGTGAAGAGGGCACGACAAAACCTTTCCCCCTCAGGAGACTGAAAAGATTTGGCATAGGTCTCCAGATCCTCAAAAGGTTCTGCAGCTGCACCATCGAGAGCATCCTGACCGGTTGCATCACCGCCTGGTATGGCAACTGCTTGGCATCTGACCATAAGGCGCTACAGAGTGTCGTGTCTTTGGCATTATTAAATTGAAGACTGTTATTTTATCATCAATTCTCTACTTATTATTACATGATTGAACTAATCATGTAAATGTAATTAACTAGGAAGTCGGGGCACCAAGGAAAATCTTCAGATTATAAAGTTATAATTTTCCTAATATAACTCTTCAGATATTTTAATATCTGATCAATTAGTTTTCTAAATAATGAATTGTTCTTTACCTCACGTTAGTCTCATTCCAAACGTCGTAAATTGTTGGATATCTGCACGAACCCAGCCTTTACTATGAATCATCCATACATCAATTGTCTTAATCATTTATTTACTAACTAACTCAATAATCACAGAAATGCATAAACAAACAGTAGATATGGTTACAAGGAAATGATAGGGGAGGTTCCCTAGTGGGCTAAGCAAATTTGGCGGACAAAGGGACGTGGGTGTGGACTGAGAAGGGCGCGAAAGACAAAAGAGACACTACACAGTTGATAATTATATTAATTGAAATGCTAATCCTTTGCACATGAACGCTCACTCATTCGGGACTAATTGCAATCAATATATATTTACGCTCAGTGTGTCGTCGTGGTCTCTGTTGGAATCGTCCGTCTTTCTGTTGGAAAGTTCATCCAAGCATCTCTCTGCTTCCCTGGAGTCTTTCGTGGTTAGAATGGATACTTCAAAGTACCATTCAGATATGTTCTTATAGAATAGGTGTTTCGGCGGTTGTAGGTCTTAGCCAATGTTCCATGTGGTTTGGTTAGGAATTCAACAACCATTACAACCTTAGCTTATACTGAGGTTTTTGTGGTCTCTACTCAAACCTTCGCCCCCTTGGTGATCGAGGTACGCATGGCCTTGGATTTCTTCAGGTGGGTTTTTTATTCAGAACAGTAGAAAAGGGCTATCCCATGAGCCAGATGATGTCTGTGTTCATGGGGGCGGGCTAATGACTTAAAGGGAATACAATTCTCTCACATAAACGGTTTAAAATCACATGACATAATTTCACAAATAGTTTAAACTTTACTCATTCATTTTATACAATAATTAGATGCAAACCTCATAACGAAGGCTCCTGTATAAACAGAGTTATGGTAATGTGGCTGTATTGTCTTTCATGAGGTCACAAACATGAAACAAAACGGACCGGGTCGTAGCTGGTTTCTCCACCGACCGTTTACACATTCTCCAAAACATGGATATTGTTCAGTTCTCAAGTTCTGTGATGTAGAGAAGTTCCTTTGTTCTCTCTGTGTCTCTTTCTGCATGGCCAGGAGGAGAGTCTCCTCCAGGAATTTACAACCTGAGATAACAGAACCTGGGTGTAGGAGGGAGAGAGAGGGGGATACCGCGCTCTCTACCCAGAAAGGGCCACATCCTGACAAGAGGGTAGTGCGAGCAGCTGGGGCCAAGCTTCACTGGGGCCAAGCTTCCTGCCATCCAGGACCTATATAATAGGAGGTGTCAGAGGAAAGGCCAGAAAATTGTCAGACTCCAGTCACCCAAGTTATAGACTGTTTTCTCTGCTACCGCACGGCAAGCGGTACCAGAGCGCCAAGTCTAGGACCAAAAGGCTCCTCAACAGCTTCTACCCCCAAGCCATTAGACTGCTGAACAATTCATAAAAATCGGCGCCGGACAATTATTCTTATTGTGTTACTTTTTATTTTAGCCTACTTGGTAAATATTTTCTTCTTCTTGAACTGCACTGTTGGTTAAGGGCTTGTAAGTAAGCATTTCACGAGTAAAGTCTACACTTGTTGTATTCGGCGCATGTGGCAAATAAAGTTTGATTTGAACATTTTGTTCTGGATATGTGTACAACCAACAGTTCAACATTCACCTTTTGCTACTATTTCTGTCAAGTCTACGGATACAATTTGATTAACACTATCCATTGGATGTGAATCTACTTCTAGTGTATCCAAACGCAATGATGCTGTCAGTCTGAGACTTTACACATAACACAGGACCAGCTTCCCCCACTGACTCCGTATACCACCACCACAAACCCTGTTATTACTGCTGGTTTACAGGGATTCATTATGATGGTCCTGGATCCAGAGCTGTGGGTCTAAGTACTCTAGCAGGTCCCAGCTACCATCAGCCTGGTCTCACTGTTATACACTGGTTTGAGTTACGGTACAGTACAGGCCCCTTAGCTTGTGGATAGAAGAGCCAGATGTTAAATATATCCCATCTACACTTGCCTTCAGACTGTTTCAAGACCCTCATGCCAACTCTGGAGACGAGATGGTATTGTTGTTGTCATGCCAACAGGAAGATTCAACAGTGTCATACTAGAAGAGTTGGACGTAACTGTTGGTATCATTTGAAAACCACACTGCCATTGAATAGGGGCAGCGTTGAGCCAGTAACTGAAGGGCTTGGTTCAAATCCCAGAGCTGGCAAGTTGGAAAAATCTGCCCTTCTGCCCTTGAGCAAGGCAGTTAACCCCCAACAACTGCTCCCCGGGTGCCGATGATGTGAACGTCGATTTAAGGCAGCCCCCCGTACCTCTCTGATTCAGAGGGGTTGGGTTAAATGCAGAAGGCACATTTCGGTTGAATGCATTCAGTTGGCGTGAGGGCCTTGAAACTGTCTGCAGGCAATCTGAAGATATATTTAACATCTGGCAAATGACTAGTTACCCTTTCCCTTCCCTTCTCTTTCCCTATACCTGTGGACAGGCATGTCTGAACCTCGAGTCATGCAGAGGTTTCCTGTCATCATGATAGCACAATGAGTCTACCTGCACCAACCAGCTGCTCTAGGGTAGCCAGAGCAGTGGACCGGACCGAGTGTGTTTGCAGTTGAGTGTGTTTGCAGTTGAGTGTGTTTGCAGTTGAGTGTGTTTGCAGTTGAGTGTGCGTGAGGTACTCCTCCCTGGTCAAACACTAGAGAAAACAAACAGTAGACTTGCTAATGGGGCCTTAACTACAAGCTGCATACCCTTCTATCAGACCCGGGCAAGCAATGTTTATGCAGTGGGCTAGAGTCAACACAGAGATAAAGACCCCCTGGCCAACAGGTTAGTTTGGTCTGCACAGTATACAGTCCTGCTGGGATGCTTCTATAAGAGGATCTGATAGGTTTAGAAGACTAGACCGATGTATTAAACACTCCTCTCATTGGACGCTGATGAGCCCAACTGTGCTGAATGGACTCCAACATAGAACTATTGTGCTGAAATATATTGTCTTGAATATTCATGTTTTATTTCATGAAAGATTTACGTTATGGTCCAAAATCATAACAGCTGGAACGGGCTATACATGTGCCTTCACGTCAAGCTGCCTTTTTACACAGTGTAAAATCACTTTGTTCTGGAGGGATGACAACGGGGGGAGAGTGGATCTGTTGGCCATCAGTTTGTAATCTGTCTGAGTCTGTAATCTTTTAAAATGCTTGGCCGTCTTCATTTATTTTACCTTTATTTAACTAGGCAAGTCAGTTAAGTTAAATTCTTATTTTCAATGACGGCCTAGGAACAGTGTGTTAACTGCCTTGTTCAGGGGCAGAACGACAGATTTTTTTTACCTTGTCAGCTCGGGGATTCGATCTTGCAATCCTTCGGTTACTAGTCCAATGCTCTAACCACTAGGCTACCTGCCGCACCGTCTAAAGACAAGACAGCACTGGCTGTCTTTTCTCGAGGACGGTCTGTGTACAGTAGCCTATTTCCTCTGTTGCATAAATTTAACCAAACATCCAGCTGCTAATTATTCATTAGGAATTAAGAGGCAACCATGTAATTAAGCAATTCTCCATATGACTGGAAAATTGCTACATCGTAACATATGATCAGCGAATGACATGCATTCATAATACTTCACACTATTTCCAGAGCTTGTTATGCGGTGTCATCTTCTTACCAAGGTTGTTTTCTCCGTTTGAGTCATTTTAAATATTGCTCACCTGAACCCATCATCTTTTCTGTCTCTGACTGTCTGTTTGTCACTGTCTCTGTCTGTCACTGTCTCTGACTGAATCAAATCAAATCAAATTTTATTTGTCACATACACATGGTTAGCAGATGTTAATGCGAGTGTAGCGAAATGCTTGTGCTTCTAGTTCCGACAATGCAGTAATAACCAACAAGTATGTCTGTCTGTCACTGTCTCTGACTGAATGTCTGACTGTCACTGTCTCTGACTGAATGTCTGACTGTCTGTCTGTCTGTCGGTAACTGTCTGTCACTGTCTGACTGAATGTCTGTCACTGTCTCTGACTGAATGTCTGTCTGACTGACTGCACGCCACATTTAAGGCTGGTAATAAAACATGAGGCAGAGAACTCTCCTAGTAGCAGGATGACTATGAAAATCAATGATAATTTTGCACCAGGAATGCGTAATGCAGTACATGTAATTAAGTATGTTGTCACGTATTTGTAATCATTAATAAGCCTTTGATATTTTCATGGCGGTTGAGGAACTCACTAACCTATCATTCATTGTTCTTATGACCATTCTGTCATCTTGTGGATGAAACCGGGGAGAGGTCACGACCACACATCCTCTGAGGTCTCGCTGAGGTCAGAGGCACTGCTTTAGGCAGGATGAGCCCTGTCAGGAGACTGACTGGTGGTCCTTTTGTATCTCAGTTGGTAGAGCATGGCGCTTGTAACGCCAGGGTCGTGGGTTCAACTCCCACATGTAAAATGTTATGCACGCATGACTAAGTTGCATTGGATAAAAGCGTCTGCCAAATGGCACATATTTATTTATTCAAAGTTTTATAAGGTCTGCCTCAGGCCTCTCCTGGGGGCTACATAGACTGATGGACAACCAAACAGCGTAGTACATTGTTATCCATTAGCTACACATGGCAATAATTGCTCAATTTCATTGATTCTCTGTCACAGTTGATCCAAAACCGTAATGCTCTCAGAAAACAAGACGACCCCATTCTGTGATACAACATTAGGAATGGGGTTAGTACAGAGAGCTGGGTGGTATTGCAGTGTAAGCTACCATTTTAGGAGTTTAGGCCCTGAGTCTGTTTTGATACCTTCTCTGCCCCCTCTCAAACTCTTCCCCCAAAGCCTCATAACATGCAGTTCAATTCCTGGGTCTTCGTCCAAACCACAGAGGTTATAGAGCGTAGAATGAGGCTGGCAAAGCAAGAGCAGTGAAACACACAGTGCGATGTTGTTGCATGGTCTATTCCCACAGATGGATTAAAGCTGGGGCCAGAGGTCAGACAGTAGACCTCTGCTTGGCCTCCTGGCTGCCCAGGTCTAACTACAACGGAGAGGGAAAATGATGCGGGTACTGTCTCATGATTGGTGACCACGGAGGAAATATAGTGCGTTTCCTAGTAGTTGTAGCCTATGTTTTGTAATGGCATACTGTCACCCCACGTGGAGATTCCGTCCCTGTGAGGTCTGGTGGAGTACTAAACGTGCTTGTTAAAACGTTATTGCTGAAAAGTTTGATAAAAAAGGGGAAATGTGGACTTCTGCTTTAGACCCAGTTTAATGGTCCTTTACCGTTCCAGGCTTGTGCTTGATAAACATTGATAAAAAAATATATATATATATAATCAGCTTACAGACTGTAGGCAATTAAGGTCACAGTTATGAAAACTTAGGACACTAAAGAGGCCTTTCTTCTGACTGAAAAATACCAAAATAAAGATGACCAGGGTCCCTGCTCATCTGCGTGAATGTGCTTTAGGCATACTGTAAGGAGGCATGAGTACTGCAGATGTGGCCAGGGAAATACATTGTAATGTCCGTACTGTGAGACGCCTAAGACGGCGCTACAGGGAGACATGATGGACAGCAGATTGTCCTCGCAGTGGCAGACCACGTGTAACAACACCTGCACAGGATCGGTACATATGGACATCACACCTGCGGGACAGGTACAGGATGGCAACAACAACTGCCCGAGTTATACCAGGAACGCACAATCCCTCCATCAGTGCTCAGACTATCCGCAATAGGCCGAGAGAGGCTGGACTGAGGGCTTGAAGGCCTGTTGTAAGGCAGGTCCTCACCCCAGACATCACCTGCAACACCGTCACCTATGGGCACAAACCTACCGTCTCTGGGCGAGACAGGACTGGCAAAAAGTGCTTTTCACTGACGAGTCACGGTTTTCTCTCACCAGGGGTGATGGTCGGATTCACGTTTATCGTCGAAGGAATGAGCGTTACACTGAGGCCTGTACTCTAGAGCGGGATCGATTTGGAGGTGGAGGATCAGTCATGGTCTGGGGCGGTGTCTTTTTTTGCTCAGTTTACATAAAGAAGTTGTACTCTCAGCCAAGACAAGTTGCATTTTATGAGAATGTCTTGTACACAGTTTGACTTCAAGGCCCAAACCAACCCCTGCAAGGAGAAACAAGTTTATTTGGAATTTCAACTCAGAAGTTAAATGAAAAAACGACATATTTTGGGAACAAAACCAGTCTGGGATTAACAGGGCCGATAAATCATGCTTTCTGGGTTTGGGGAGAGAGAGTTGGCACTGATTTTAGAGGCTCAGAGATGGTTTAAGGTTGGCCCCATAGCTGACCAGCACCTCCATCTGTCTGACACAGCCCACTGAGCAGTTTGCAGCCTCTTCATCACTCTCACTCTGTGTGTGTGTGTGTGTGTGTGTGTGTGAGAGAGAGAGACACAGCTTGCCTGAATCCGGGCACTGAACACCACTCCCTTGGACTCTTGCTACAGCCAAGAGACATTGTGGGTAATGCACTTGTATCCTCACGTTGTTCCCTTTACTCAGCGAATCAACCATTGTTTAATTCAGAATTCACCTAATCTGCCTTCATGCTATTATTATTTCACGTTGGACCATAACAGGTTGTTACGATAACCAGACAGTAATATTTTACACAAACTCTTATGACCTTGTCAGATGATATTGTTCAGGCCTCATAGCTGGCAAACCTCTACTTTAACTCACATTGGCAACAACGTCCTCAAGTGTCACATTTATCCCCCCGACTCTCACTGTGGATGCTTTTTCTCCCTAAGATCTCTGACAGACCTGAGTTCCTCCCTCCAGAGAGCTCTGTGTTGTATTTGTGAGCCAGGTCCTAGCTGAGGCTGAATGAACAACGCTGATGATTAATGGACAGTGGGCAGTGTGTGAATCATCTCAGTGCTGTTGTTCCTCTCCTTTCCTCACTGCTCCTCTCCGCTCCATCTCCAACACATCATCCAAATGAACTCCGTCAGTGCCAGGGCGTGCAGTAGGTAATTAAGGAACACAAGTCATTAAACACGGTCGCGCAATACCACCGTAGCAGCAGCCTCCAATGGGAAGAAAAGACTAGCGGACGGAGGTGCCCTTTGCTTGTTTATTAACACATTTGAGGAGTAAACGGACAGAGCGCTGGCACGTTAACATGTCGGCGCTGGCGGTCAGCTTAAATGTTTCAAACGAGTCCTCTGAGGAGAGAGACTTTATGTAGTGTTGTCTCTCTTGTTGTGATGTGTGTGTTTTGTCATTTATTTATTTTAATCCCAGGCCCCCGTCCCCGCAGGAGGCCTTTTGCCTTTTGGTAGGCCGTCATTGTAAATAAGAATTTGTTCTTAACTGACTTGCCTAGTTAAAGGGGGGGAGAGAGAAGATATTGTGAGTGTTAGTGTTTAGGAAGGGGATATTAGGTAGAGGACCACACTGAGGAGAGAGAGAAAGAGAAGATATTGTGAGTGTTAGTGTTTAGGAAGGGGATATTAGGTAGAAGACCACACTGAGGAGAGAGAGAAAGAGAAGATATTATGAGTGTTAGTGTTTAGGAAGGGGATATTAGGTATAGGACCACACTGAGGAGTGAGAGAAGATGGTATGAGTGTTAGTGTTTAGGAAGGGGATATTAGGTATAGGACCACACTGAGGAGAGAGAGAAGATGGTATGAGTGTTAGTGTTTAGGAAGGGGATATTAGGTAGAGGACCACACTGAGGAGAGAGAGAAGATGGAATGAGTGTTAGTGTTTAGGAAGGGGATATTAGGTAGAGGACCACACTGAGGAGAGAGAGAAGATGGTATGAGTGCTCTGCCTGTATGAGCTGTCTGCAGCTATAGTTCTGTCAAGGGGCAGCTGTTCTTGAGGATTTCTTTCCCATCTTGTAACAAGTTGAGGATGCTATAAACTGTTCAGATTCTTCACCTCCATTACATAAGCAGTGTTATTTGAGACACTGAAATATCCATTCAGGGAGGTATAGACACCAAAAGTCAGACATTTTGCAAGTTCCTCCTGCCATGGATTCAGCATTAGAATGATAGATTGCGGATCACTTTCCCCCAAAAGGACCACATTTCCACCCAGCACACGCATTCCTAATGGACCGCCACAGTCGGGTCCAGATGTAGCTTCTTAACTGGACTTGTCTTCCCATGATGAACACTGGCGTTTGGAGACCTCAATAACATGTTGAGTAAACGCTCTTCAGAGGCCTCGCGCTTTACGCCTGCCAAGGTCCCACACATTATAAACAGGAAGAGGAAGGAATGTTGGGACTCGGCTGCTTCTTTTCAGAACTCACTCCCCCACTTCCCCTCTGGTGTGTCATCATCACCACTTTATCTGAGCCCCTCGACGGGAGGAAATGTACTCAGCGTTTCCCAGGGCAGCCAGTAGTGCCCTCTTCCTGCTTTCTATAGGTGATACTTGTCCCTAGTTTAGCTGTGTGTCTAATGGATATCTGTCTGTGTTTGCTAAGTGTGTTTATCTGTATTTTAAATACAGCTGTCTGATAAGTTGTGTGGTTACACCATGATACTGTATACCCATTCTTAATAGTTATTGTACATTAGTCATACAGTATGCTATTATTTGTATGTCTCTGCCTCCAGTATGAAGGAAGTTAGAGGTAGTTTCGCGAGCCAATGCTAGCTAGCATTAGCACAATGACTGGAAGTCTATTAGCATGCTAAGGACAGTATCCTATAATACTTCACTATCGGACTTGGTAATGTGAAAGTGAATGCTGGACCAAGGTTATATATCCATGGTTCTGTTGACATAAACCTGTTTGACCCTGTGGACTCAGACGTGGCCACCATGACTGATCGAGCACAGAGACATCTCCTCACTGGCTGGGTCGGAAAAACACACATTCTTTCTGCTGAAATCAGAAACAGAAACATCCCTTAAAAGGATGAGCCTGGATCTCCCATTGTTTTATCTGGAATAAGACAAATGCATGGAAATGATTTGAAGTAATAGTGGGTAAAACAGCCAGCACCGTGATCCAAAAGAAATGTTCCTAACCGAGTTCCAGATTTAGTCCCTCTGTTTGGGCAACTGTGCATAGCAACATTTTTAGTCTTAAAACACTGTGTTGATGTAGACGGACTTCTGTTAGACTGTGTAATATCCCTCATTATTCCATATGTGACTGTTATTAGTTCTATGTTTCTGACCCCTGCTTCTCCGGAGTCTACAGCTGTGTATTGCTGTTGGGAGGGAGCAGGGGAATGTTTTGGCAAGTCAAACAGCACAGAGCATCCCTGTGCCCTTTGCAGGGGTCAGATGGCTAAAGGCAGGCAGTGTGTTTACTGGGCTTGTCTGCACAGACACAGGTAGCATGCTCCTAAAAGTAATGTCTGTGTCAATATGTCAAAGGCCAGACGAGAACAACTAGCGTTAACCTCTGCCTGAGTTAGAGCAGAGAAGAAAGGAGTTGGCATTTCCCCAGGCGTGCTGATAAACATTTTGGCAGGAAGGTCTTTGCAAATGACTACATTCCTTTTTAGCCTTTTAAGGCTATTTTTACCATTCAAGGGCCTGTTCGTTCGGTAAGCACCTTTTTGTTTGTTGCACAGCGTGAAAACAGGAAAGACTGGTTTGTGTTCTGCACGAGTGGGAGGTTGGCTCCTGTTTCTGTCAATACAGATGATACAACCGTCAAGTTCAAAGTCAAACTTCATTTTCTCAATGCATATTCATTTATTTTGATGCACTACTTAACTAAATCGCATATATCATGAATTTCACAATTTCTCGCTGTTCCCCGACTGACCCCTACATCACAGGGCGTTGTTGACTCCCAGTGTTTTCGGGGACATTCCACTGGTCAAAAAGCCCTCTGTCTACACGTCCACAGCAGTGTAAGGACCCCTTGCCTGCCGTCTTCCTGTTGCCTGTGTGTCCCAGTGAATGTGGCCTAGGTTGCATCAGAGCTGTGAAAGAAATCATGTCTTAAGAGGATTAAGGGGACCGGGGCCACTTCTCTCCGGAGGCTACCACGGTTACAGTGAGAATGACCCCGGCTGTCACCGCTCGCCAACATCAGTGGTGGTGTCTCACTACCCGTGCCTCTCTCTCTTTATTGCTCTGTACCTCTCTCTCTTTCAATAGCTGTACATCCTGTTGATATGTTACTTAGTGTATAGCATAGTTAATTTTTTATTTGCACCTAAAGAACATTCAATAAGTTGACCTCTCTATTCACACCTTAATTATTCAATAAAGGTGTGTTCAACTCTCTCTCTCGCTGTATTGCAGAGCCTGGATGAGCTGGATGATGACGACGGAGGGGATAAGGCGAAGGAGGAGGAGCAGCAGCTGACCCAGCTCAACACGGAACAGAACGAAGCCATGACCTCTGACCCAGGGGCCGCCACCCACTTACTACAGGTGAGGACCATGTCACATGTCACCGAACCTCACTGACCTTTTACCCCTTAGTGTAATATCTAGGGCCTGGCGTTTTGCCTGACCATGTAACCGGACCCGGAAACACTATGGGCTCAAGTCATATCAATCAATAAAGCATTTGGCTCCCTATGTTATTGTTCACATTTAGGGAAAAAAAGGGTTCTATCGCTTGCTTCATATATGAAACACCTAGAAGTTCTATATAGAACCCTTTTTATATGGTTCTTTGATCAGAACCCTAGAGGTTCTTCACTGAACCAAAATGTTTCCATATACTGTTGAACACTGCATTGTGCCATTTATGAATTATGGCTACTACTATTTTGAGCTAAGAATATACTTTAATAAACAATTAAATAATGGATCAAAGAACACCAGCTAGAATTATTTGCCATTCTATGCGAACATAGTTTGGAAATATGCACTGGTGGCCAGGGAGACATCTCTTTGTTTGAATGATGGCCCATGTCAACTCTGGCTGACTTCTTTACTATACAATACTTTGTCCATTAGTTAGTGATCGACAAAAAGGTGTCTTCTGCTCTGTTCTCAACCACCACCAAACAGCAGACCTCACACATACAGTCGAGACAACCACAGGTTCAAGCTGCATGCAGCGCCCCTGGATGGAGAGCATGTTGTGGGGTTAAAGGCCTTGCTCAAGGGCCTAATGGTAGGGGAATGTTTTGAAGATGTGAACCCAGCAGCCAATGTTTTGAAGACGTGAACCCAGCAGCCCTCCAGTTGTCAGATCAATTCTGTCATTTTTTTTCTCTCCAGCACCCAGCCCGGGATTAGAACCAGCCACCTTTCGGCCACACGCCGCTGGTTTACCTGCTTGACTGGAGACATGAGTTCAACTCCAGAAATAAGCATGAGTTAACCTGCCAAAATACTATGCAGACATACAATTATTCTGATGTAGAAGAACAACTTGCATGTAGTTGTCCGCAGCAGCCGAAAGAGAGAGCCTTTGATAGTTCTGGGTTACTGCAAAACATAGATTGTGTGTTAAAAGTCATGTAATAATTAACTAGGCTATTGAATCACCAATACTTATTATACATTATTTATAATAAATTATGTATACATACCTCTACATACCTACATTCAGAAACAGTCTTATACTGGTTTTAATGAAACAGTCCCCTCAATTGACTCTGAAATACTGACATAAAATAAAGAATTAGCTAATTGCCAATGTCAGACTGGGTCTGTAGCTCTATTTGGCATGTCCCATAATAAAAAATGGTTTATTAGAAAGAGAAAGCTAGCTTGTGAAGTGGTGAATCAAACTAGCCTAGCTTTTTCTGTTTAGCTAGCTAGCTTACAATCATGCTAATTCTAATAACGTTTCAACTTTATTTATCTAGTATATAGTTTATCATAAGACTTTTGCTTCATATATTTTAATTAAATCAATTTTGCTCACCTTTAATACATTGAAAAAATAACGTGCTTATTGGTAGGCAAGTTGGTTCAACCACCGTCCTCTTGCTTTGTCATGCTGGAATGGATTGGCAGTTGGTTTTTGAATAGGCATGGCAGTTACCCAAAAGTTTCTAGAACCCCTTTTTATATGAGTGTGTGTGCTTTTATTTAACACATTATTTCCTCTTGCACAAGTTTATGCCTGGCTGTTTGCCACTCAGACCATTGAAGTCACACAGCAGCATCATTAATATGGATATAAATGTCAATGGAAAACAGGTAAAACAAATTAAGAGGGAATGTTAGCTGTCATTTCAGAGTTTGATGTGACTGGGTTAGCTTTTTTTAGCTGTTTAATTTCTAAAATCCCCATTACACTCTGGGCGGGATAGAACTCTCAATGTTCTTTGTCTTTACTGGGTATGTATGTGTGTGTATAACTTTTTTTAGTAAAGGGTTCTTTAAATATTAATTGAAGTACCAGAAGGTTCTATATAGAACCCCAAAGTACCCTTTTTTTCTAAGAGTGTACAGTACAAAACAGGATAGATCTCTTGATTCCCATGGTGATCTACAGCTGAGTCCAGCCCCAACTTACACACTCCCCTCCCCTGAGCAGAATGTGATGATGGATGGATAGATACATACCACAGTGCCACCAAACAGAGGCACTGTTGGTCAGAGAGAAATCACTCTATAGGCTGCTTGAGAAGGAGAGCGCTGCAAACAATGCATTGCTCTATTTGCACGACAATACTCTACAAAATACAAACGTATTCTCATTCCATATAACCATTTTCTCATTCCATATAACCATTTTCTGAGTGTGGTGACATTAGCAGTACTAAAAACACAGCTTAGACACCTGTGTTTTTGAGATGGTCACAACACAGCTCAGCTCAAAGGTCCACAGGGCTAAGTGCTTATAGCTTCATTTGGAGCCTGTGTTGGAGCAAGTCTCTCTAAAAACACACTTCAGAGCCGTATCTGGAACTAATCTGCATGTATGACAGGCTATTGATATGGAGCATGCAGTTTGGGAACAGAGGAGTCCCTGCCTATTCAGTCCAATGCGTTAATAGATTTCATAGGAAGGCCAAACCGATTTTATATACACATGGTTTTGCAAACAATTATGTTTTGATTGTGGTACTAGGTGCGTAATTGATTTGAAGCAAACCGTTCCAGAGCATAACATATGTGAATAAGACAGAGTACCTACTATCAGGTTAATTATTATTGATAGGATTGTTTCTATAAGCAGTGATGTTGCAAATATTGTTTTCTGTTACTTTTCCCTTGAAGAGATCATTACTGTGCAGTCAACAAGTGTGCAATTGAAGTGTTGTCAAACTCTCTATGCAGAGACATGAAAGGACTTGAGAATATGTCGGTAACGAAGGCAACAGCGGAAGCACTCGTCTATGAGCTGGAATATAATACGATTTAGATTTCCTCCCTGTGTTATATTAACAGATATGTTTTCTGTCTGTACTATACAGTATATCAGATGATATATTCATATAAAGCTTTCCAAATGTAGTTAGTAATTTAATGTATCAAGTCAGTAGGCCTACAAACACTTAATTCACTAGAAATACGAGTCACCCACTCGTTTAACCGATGTGTCATGTGTGTAGAAAGTGAAGATGCTTCTACTCCATTGACATACCATATAGTGAATCCGGAAGATTCACTATATAACACATCCTTCCCACTGAGACATAAACAGATTACGCTTCAGCGTTCAAATGAGACCTAGAAGTGCCTGCTGAGCCCACCTTACCATTACCACAACATATTCCCCTAAAGTCAGAGCAGATGTGGGTACTGCCACGACTAACCACTGGGGATCTCCCACACTGCATCTCACCCATTGCTCTACCACTCCCTGTCTTTGGTCTAGGGATTTTTGATGGTCATATTTGGTTGTGTGTCATGCCTTTGTGACCGTAGTGACGAGCTAACGGAGGAGGGGAGAGAGGATCTACAGGGAGCTGTCAAGCCGACATCTGTAAAGACGGAGCATTCCAAAAATGTGCCGTTTCATTCTGACCCCATTTATCACACAGACTTGGTTGCCATGTTGTCTGTGTAATATACAGCTACCTCGAGAGCAAACTGTCTGGCTTTTTAGCTTCGGCACTGGTATCAAGATGTCTGGACTGAGGCAGGACTGGCAACTTCAAATACTAAGAAAACGTAGACGTTTCTGCAAAACAAAATAATCCCCTATCGTTTTGAGCCCACACGGTGTTGCGTCAATAATAAGTGAACTTGGTTAATGAGCTTTCTGACTTTCATTTGATAGTTGATTCGTATTTCTCTCTTTTCATCCTTTCTTGGGTCTGTCTATCTGGTACCAAGTAAAACACACTATCCTCCCCTTCTTCCTCTGTGGAGCGCTGTGTGGTGGTTAATGAGCTCCATGAACAACCCGTTCATGAGGATGAGACTAGGTAATAGCAGTGTAGCACTGTCAAGTAGGGTTGTGACAATACCAGTATTGCAATATGTTTTCCATGGCAAAAATGAAAACACGAAGCAGACCAAACTCTTTGGTCATTTAAAAACCTGCTGTATGTACAATATTGTGTGCTACAGCTTGGAAAATAAATAAATGTGACTCTGGATGATAACATAATGATTTTTGTTTCCAACATCAGGGCTGTTTTCCTAAAGACGTTAAATCCACTTCGTGTTTTGTTTCCTTGGCACGATACTAACGAGTATCGCGATACTGGTATCCTTCCGGCACTACTGACCAGCCCGTCTCAGTGAGAGGGAGTCCTGTAATGGCTGCAGCACTATCTCCTCCACTGTCATCCTCTCTCTGTTCCTACTCATCTATTTCATATCCCCATCTCCTGCTGCCAACCCATCCACCCCCACACACTAGCACCTTGTGATACACATGGAATCACACACACACCCGTACGCACGCACATACACAAATACTCACGCACACACACACTGGTTTTTTTCTTTCCTATGGTTGCGTTCCTCTGTGAGGTAGTGTAATCAAGTGTAGTTTCAGTGACGTCCGTGTCACAGAGAGGCCCTCTCTCTGGGGACCCCATGTGGTCCTAGTTATCAGGCCTTACCCCTCTGGTATGTGAGCCGTACAAGGAAAACACTTTCCCTAAACCTGGAGCCTTGTCAGATAAACAAAACCATAGGCAACATTCAACCGGATCATCTGCTTCTAATGTTGCGCCTGGTCCAAAGGGGGGAGTGGTTTAGGTTCTGAGTTCTGAAACGGTGTGCGCTGTATACACTGAGTATACGAAACATTAGCAACACTAATATTATGCCCCCCCTTTTCACTCAGAACAGCCTCAGTTCGTCAGGGCATAGACTGTACAAGGTGTCGAAAGCATTCCACGGGGATGCTGGCCCATGTTCACCCCAATGCTTCCCACAGTTGTCAAGTTGGCTGGATGTCCTTGTTGTGGTGGATCATTCTTGAGACACATGGGAAACTGTTGAGCATGAAAAACCCTGCAGCGTTGCAGTTCTTGACACAAACCGGTGTGCCTGGCACCTACTACGTACCATACCCTGTTCAAAAGGCACTTAAATATTTTGTCTTGCCCATTCACCCTCTGAATGGCACACATACACAATCCATGTCTCAATTGTCTCCAGGCTTAAAAATCTTTTTTTGGGGCCTCCCGAGTGGGGCAGCAGTCTAAGGCATTGCAGTGCTTGAGGCGTCACTACAGATCATAGCTTTCACCTGGTTTCACCTGGTCAGTCTATGTCATGGAAAGAGCAGGTGTTGTATACTAAGTTTAAATGTATACACATGTAGCTACAGTATATGGTTTTGCAATACAATTATATTTTGATTGTGGTACTGTATGTGCAAATTATTTTAGAGCATAACATATGTGAATAAGACACACACACCCACACCCCATTGTGGTATCCAACACCTTAACAACCCTCATTTGCATTTTTAATTTGCACCTGTCAGTCCAGCAAAGCTTGAGAATCTTTTCTTTAAGGCAGGCACTTTCTCCTCCCTGCCTAGACAGTTTTCAAATGCATTAACTGAAGCTTCCCTGCTTAGATGTAATGTTCTCTAAGCTGTTTGGTTGTTTAGCCTGAGACAATATTTTCAGAGGGTATCACCATTGTTGACCAAAGATTACAAGTGTGTAAATCAGGTTAACTAGATTAATATTTATCTTTTACAAGATTGCTGTCAGCTAAAATAGGTCATTGGCTGTAGTCCTCTCATTTTTCCAGTTTAATTCTTTGGCCTCACCTTTTTGAAATGTCAATCGTGGACTCCTAAAATGACAGATCCTCCAGAGTAACAGATGGGGATATTTATCAGCTTTGCAAGGAGACATAGATGGAGAATTCAGGGCATTGGCAGCATGCTGGAATGCAAAAGTAGACCTATTGTTGAACTTTTATTAGGCATGCCTTCTGGGATTTCAGACATTTTAATGGGCTGTCAAGCGCACAAAGGCTGTCCGATTGCAAACCCATAAATTCATTTTTTTTTCTTAAAAAAAAAAAGTGCATGTGATTTATGAGCGGGAGAACATTGTCATGAATTATATATTTGGCCATGGATAGATGGGCAGACCGACACAGACTGACTGACACAAAAATCTGCCAACTTTACCATGCAAGGTATTGCCAGTAACAAAGCTTGTACTTTTATTTCCTCCAACCGAGGTAGTCTTTAATGCAGTAATATGTTTTAAAGTCCCACCAACGCCTCAGTATAAAACATTACCTTTTATCTTACCGGCTTTGGCACACAATAAATCATGAACAGTCTATTCTTGTCCGACATCAAACCTGTCAATTACAAAGCTTCACTGAATTCCTTTTAATGTATTTATCTCCATTTACATGTATGTAGTTCTGTCCTTGAGCTGGACTTGTCTATTGTCACAGAAATGCTTTAGCATTTAGCCTCAGAGAACACACACAGGAATCTGCCATTTCATATTTTTATATTGACTTTTAACAGGTACATTTTAAAAGGTCCTTATATCTACCTAAGAAATTATGGGTAAATATACATACGTGTCAAACTTAAACTACAATTTGACTTTTAATGTCAACTTATATTTAGCTGGAATTTCAGACATTTTACTGGGCTGTCAAGCTCACAAAGGCTTTCAGATCGCAAACACCCATAAATTCCTGTTTAAACAATGTAATGTGCATGTGATTTATGAAGGGGAGAACGTTTGACACTGCACTATTCCTATTTTCCTGGAGTGGCACAAGTCTATAGGCTACAATATCATGTTGATATTTATGTTGAGCATGTTTTGCTACTCTAGTGGAAGTAATATTTGACGTGTGTATTTAGTGTATATATTATAAATATCTCAAGTGTGACTCGTAATAAGACTAAGTATTTAGCCTATTAAAATGTTTATCAGACTCCATAAAGGTAAGTAGCAATATGCAAGAACACTGTAATTGAGATACAGTAATAGGCCATCAAGTCTGAGAATGGAATTCGAAATACAAGTGTATTTAATTACCTTGGAAAATGAATAGATTCACATACAAGGCATAAATCTGAAGTTACAAGGCAATACTGACATTAACAAATCATTATACTATGCATGATCAGAGAAAGAGAGAAATCATAGCCTGAAAGGCCATGCCCCAGAAATCCATGGGGTGGAGAAAGGAAGAAAAAAGAGAAAGAACTGTAAATCTTAGACTCTTTTATAAGGGTCTGAGTTGTTTGGATTCAAAATCTGAGTTGTTGGCCAATAGTATTACTGTAAAGTTAACCTCCAATCAGATATCAGATCTACATGATGTGACCTCTGCTTATCAGAGGTGAGACAATGGGGGTTGGAGAAATAAAACTGAGAATGCTGAATTCCTAAGACAACACAGAGGAGTTTCTCGCATACGGTTGATAAGTCACTTCAGGGGCTGCCCTACCCTACAGTACGATTAGTCCTATTTAGATGTCTGCTGCCTACAATTAAAAAGGCAGTTGGCGAGGACATTTGTTAGCAAGATATCAATGTGCATGATGTCTAACAAAGCAGGGTGAGGGTAGGAAAAAATATGAAACGTGGATAAAACAGTGACTTTTACAAATCATCCTACGGAGGTTCATCCAGGTCAGCTTTTACATTTCTTTACATTATTGGAAAGAGCAGATTCTAAGGTTTCTAACATACAATCACTTACAAACTCTGAAAAATGAGGGCAATGGGCTCTGTTTCAAAATATCACTTTTTTTGTTACATGACAGCGTTTCCAAGTTGTGTGGGAAAAGTAACGTAATTAATCCCAAAAATGCTATTTCATTATTTTGAAAATGCATTTTATTAGTCTTATAATGGTTCTTAGTACCTGCCTAAACAAATTAATAATGGATTTCTTTGTGATGGTATATATTCAATGGATTTATAAAAATAGACGCTTACCCACATCTACATACCCCCTTTTTTTTAAATGTTATATATATATTTTAAAATTTAACCTTCATTTAACTAAGCAAGTCAGTTAAGAACAAATTCTTATTTACAATGACGGCCTACACCGGCCAAACCCGGACGATGTTGGGCCAATTGTGCGCCGCCCTATGGGACTCACAATCATGGCCGGTTATGATACAGCCTGATTTCGAACCAGGGTGTCTGTAGTGACGCTTTTAGCACTGAGATGCAGTGCCTTAGAGCGCTACGCCACTCAGGAACCCCTACTCCCACTGTCACCGGTGTCACAGGCATGTGCACAGGATGCACAAATGGGACTGTTTGAAAGGGGGTTAGCACCCCAAAAGGTTTTTACAGGTAACAATACTCTAACTCCTGTGTGATTTGTGTATCTTAGACAGACAAACATGCACACACACACACACACACACACACACACTGCCTCCTGTCGATGCAACATAGAGGTATTTTTCAGATTTCATTGTTTTCTATTGTTAAGATCCCATTGTAGGCCTCCCGGGTGGCGCAGTGGTCTAGAGCACTGCATCGCAGTGCTATGCTGCGCCACCAGAGTCTGGGTTCGCGCCCAGGCTCTGTCGCAGCCGGCCGCGACCGGGAGGTCCGTGGGGCGACGCACAATTGGCTTAGCGTCGTCCGGGTTAGGGAGGGTTTGGCCGGTAGGGATATCCTTGTCTCATCGCGCTCCAGCGACTCCTGTGGCGGGCCGGGCGCAGTGCGCGCTAACTGAGGGGGGCGGGTGCACGGTGTTTCCTCCGACACATTGGTGCGGCTGGCTTCCGGGTTGGAGGCGCGCTGTGTTAAGAAGCAGTGCGGCTTGGTTGGGTTGTGCTTCGGAGGACGCATGACTTTCGACCTTCGTCTCTCCCGAGCCCGTACGGGAGTTGTAGCGATGAGACAAGATAGTAATTACTAGCGATTGGATACCACGAAAATTGGGGAGAAAAGGGGATAAATAAATAAAAAAATAAAAAAGATCCCATTGTAAATCTCTTTCTTCCGTCATATGTAAATAAAATAACGCCAACTGTCCCTACCCCGGCTTCATGAAAGACATAACTCTGCACTGACTTCGCTGTCAGCCTCCTAAAATCTAAATTCAGAGACTGGCTACCCCCTGACCGGAGGCAGGAACACCCGCAGCCAAAACAAACTGACTATACCAAAGTCTAGAACAGAAAGGTACATGACGTCACCAATCCCATGTTTCTGCTCATTGATTAATGAGTCACTTTAAGACCACAGGACATTATAGATTTTTTTATCTTTTTTTTCTGGTGTTTGTTTATTTTGTTACTGTTATCCATGAATATGTTGTATGCGCATGGATTTCTGTTTGTATTGACTTCTATATGAGTGTTGAAACCAAAAAAAAATTAGCATAAGAGCTGGAAATGTAACATGAATACAGCTCATTCATAGTGTTGTTTCCGAGGCTTTCCTGAGGCCTGTCTGTTCTCTGTAATAGTGGCTCTTAGGGCTGCAGCAGAAGCTGTTAATTAAGGATCCGCCCCTTTCTTTCAATTTTCGGCTAAAATTACATACCCAAATCTAACTGCCTGTAGCTCAGGACCTGAAGCAAGGATATGCATATTCTTGATACCATTTGAAAGGAAACACTGAAGTTTGTGGAAATTTGAAATTAATGTAGGAGAATATAACGCATTAGATCTGGTAAAAGATAATACAAAGATTTTAATTTTTTCCCCCCCTTGTGTCGTCTTTGAAATGCAAGAGAAAGGCTATAATGAATTATACTAGCCCAGGTGCAATTTAGTCTTTGGCTACTAGATGGCATCAGTGTATGTGCAAAGTTTTTTAGAGAGATCCAATGAACTATTGCATATCTATTCAAAATGTTGTATCAAGACTGCCCAAATGTGCCTAATTGGTTTATTCATACATTTTCAATTTCATATTTGTGTACTCTCCTCAAACAATAGCATGGTATTCTTTCACTGCAATAGCTACTGTATTGGACAGTGCAGTTAGAATAACAAGAATGTAAGCTTTCTGCCCATATCAGATATGTCTATGTCCTGGGAAATGTTCTTGTTACTTAAAACGTCATGCTAATCATATCAGCGCACATTAGCTCAACCATCCCAAGGGTGGGACACCGATCTGTAGAGATCCTTAAGAGGTTTTAAGCATGACAAATAGAGCTGTGCAGCCCCATAATGCAGCACTGTGAAGTATCCTCACCTAAATTGCATTAACCTTGTCTCAGCATCTCCCGGCCCGGGATGCAAGACAACACACTGGGAAACAACTGCCGCACGGTGGACTGTTAATGTGATGAATGCGAACTGGGGGAGTATCTGAAAACAAATACTTTTTTCAACGTGGCACGCAGCAGCAGTGTCGTGTTTCTCTCTCACACAACTCTCTACTGAACACCCAGGCAGGCCTTAGAGTCCTTGACACCCTTGGTATTCTTGGGAGTTGTTCAGAGCAGCACACAGCTCCATGAAAGGGCTGACAGACACTCACATTTATGGTTGTGTAACCCTTGTGTGTTTTATACACGACAGATTAAGACACTTTCAGGTATGCATGCATGTTGGGTTGTGAACATGAAGACATTTCTGTTCTCTGCAAGTTAATGGACAATAAAGTACATCTTGTCTTGTTTTATCTAGTCAAATATCTATTTGATCAATACATTGTGCACCACAACATGCGAGAGCTGCTGTAATCTACTACTCTCTTGATCGTGTGTTTATAAATCCCAGGGTTTATAGGAAAACATTTGCTCTGTTAACTAACCTTTGGATCTGATTTTAACTTATCCCTATGGAAATATACTAACTGCCAAAATAAAGGAAACACTTGAGTAAATGAGTACAAAGTACTGTATATTGAAAGCAGGTGCTTCCACACAGGTGTGTTTCCTAAATTAATTAAGCAATTAACCTCCCCGGGTGCACAACTGAGCAAGAGGTCAAGTTCATTAGAGTGTCTAGTTTGAGAAACAGATGCCCTCAACTGGCAGCTTCATTAAATAGTACCCGCACAACATCACTCAACGTCAACAGTGAAGAGGCAACTCTGGGATGCTGGCCTTCTAGGCAGAGTTCCTCTGTCCAGTGTCTGTGTTCTTTTGCCCATCTTAATCTTTTTTATTTTTATTGGCTAGTCTGAGATATGGCTTTTTCTTTGCAACTCTGCCTAGAAGGCCAGCATCCCGAAGTCGCCTCTCCGCTGTTGACGTTGAGACTGGTGTTTGGCGGGTACTATTTAATGAAGCTGCCAGTTGAGGACTTGTGAGGCGTCTGTTTCTCAAACTAGACACTCTAATGTACTTGTACTTTTGCTCAGTTGTGCTGAGTGGGGCCTCCCACTCCTCTTTCTATTCTGGTTAGAGACAGTTTGCGCTGTTCTGTGAAGGGAGTAGTACACAGCGTTGTACGAGATCTTCAGTTTCCTGGCAATTTCTCGCATGGAATAGCCTTCATTTCTCAGAACAAGAATAGACTGACGAGTTTCAGAAGAAAGTTCTTTGTTTCTGGCCATTTTGAGCCTGTAATTGAACCCACAAATGCTGATGCTCCAGATACTCAACTAGTCTAAATAGTCCAGTTTTATTGCTTATTTAATCAAAATAACAGTTTTCAGCTGTGCTAATGTAATTGCAAAAGGGTTTTCTAATGATCAATTATCAATTATTCCATGAAGAAATCTGCTGTTTACAGCTACAATAGTCATTAACAATGTCTACATTGTATTTCTGATCAATTTTATGTTATTTTAATGGACAAAAAATTTGCTTTTCTTTCAAAAACAAGGACATTTCTAAGTGACCCCACACTTTTGTGTGTGTGTGGTATATACAGTTGAAGTCGGAAGTTTACACACGCCTTAGACAAATACATTTAAACTCAGTTTTTCACAATTCCTGACATTTAATCCAAGTAAAAATTCCCTGTCTTAGGTCAGTTAGGATCACCACTATTTTAAGAATGTGAAATGTCAGAGTAATAGTAGAGAGAATTATTTATTTCAGCTTTTATTTCTTTCATCACATTCCCAGTGGGTCAGAAGTTTACATGCACTCAATTAGTATTTGGCAGCATTGCCTTTAAATTGTTTAACTTGGGTCAAACGTTTCGAATAGCCTTCCGCATGCTTCTCACAATAAGTTGGGTGAATTTCTGTCCCATTCCTCCTGACAGAGCTGGTCTAACTGAGTCCGGTGTGTAGGCCTCCTTGCTCGAAACACTCTTTTCAGTTCTGCCCACAAATGTTCTATAGGATTGAGGTCAGGGCTTTGTGATGGCCACTCCAATACCTTGACTTTGCTGTCCTTAAGCCATTTTGCCACAACTTTGGAAGTATGCTTGGGGTCATTGTCCATTTGGAAGACCCATTTGCGACCAAGCTTTAACTTCCTGACTGATGTCTTGAGATGTTGCTTCAATATATCCTCATACTTGTCTTTCCTCATGATGCCATCTATTTTGTGAAGTGCACCAGCCCCTCCTGCAGAAAAGCACCCCCACAACATGATGCTGCCACCCCCATGCTTCACGGTTGGGATGGTGTTCTTCGGCTTGCAAGCGTCCCCCTTTTTCCTCCAAACATAACGATGGTCATTATGGCCAAACAGTTTTATTTTTGTTTCATCAAACCTGAGGACATTTCTCAAAAGTACAATCTTTGTCCCCATGTGCAGTTGCAAACTGTAATCTGGCTTTTTTATGGCGGTTTTGGAGCAGTGGTTTCTTCCTTGCTGAGCGGCCTTTCAGGTTATGTCGATATAGGACTCGTTTTACTGTGGCTATAGATACTTTTGTACTTGTTTCCTCCAGCATCTTAAAAAGGTCCTTTGCTGCTGTTCTGGGATTGATTTGCACTTTTCACACCAAAGTACGTTCATCTCTAGGAGACAAAATGCGTCTCTTTCCTGAGCGGTATGACGGCTGTGTGATCACATGGTGTTTATACTTGCGTACTATTGTTTCTACAGATGAATGTGGTACCTCCAGGCGTTTGGAAATTTCTCCCAAAGATGAACCAGACTTGTGGAGGTCTACAATTCTTTTCCTGACGTTTTGGTTGATTTTTTTTAGATTTTTCTATGATGTCAAGCAAAGAGGCACTGAGGTAGGCCTTGAAATGCATCCACAGGTACATCTCCAATTTGACTCAAATGATGTCAATTAGCCTATGAGAAGCTTCTAAGGCCATGACATTATTTTCTGGAATTTTCCAAGCTGTTTAAAGGCACATTCAACTTAGTGTATGTAAACTTCTGACCCACTGGAATTGTGATACAGACAGATTATTTCACTGTAAACAATTGTTGGAAAAATTACTTGTAAACTGTCAAAATAAGGAAAGCTGCACACTCCATGTATAATCTCCCAGCAATTGAATTGTTATTTACCAACTTTTCGGCATCGCTGTGCCTTCCTCAGGAAAAATTATTTGTGTCCTGCACAAAGTAGATGTCCTAAACGACTTGCCAAAACCATAGTTTGTTAACAAGAAATTTGTGGAGTGGTTGAAAAACGAGTTTTAATGACTCCAACCTAAGTGTATGTAAACTTCCGACTTCAACTGTATGTATAGAAAGCCAGAGCATCTAGGAACAACTGTACCAATTCATAAACCATAGTACTTTACACACTACACTTACAGATCTGCATTTAGACACGCATTTGAAGTGCTCTATGGAAGTTCTGTACCATACAAAATTATTCTGAATTCTCTATAGCGAGAATGCTACGTCTTATGTCTTTGAAGTCCTAAAGCCTCTAAGTAAGTGTGATTCCTTGGAACTTCTTCCAGAGTTTATTAAGAGGCCTCTCTGGTTCTGCTGTCAGGGAGACAGCTACAGTAGAGACTAAGATCCGGCACCAACTAAACCACACTCTCTGATCGAGTGGAGGAGAGACAGAGACCCTCAAAAGCACCAGAGGAGTTGCACTGTTCAGGGCCTGAGGGGATGAATAGATATCCATCCGTAGTGTGTATGCATCTCTGGTCCTGACTTCTTTCTGAAATTGAGATTTTTTTGTACCATCGGGGATCAGTGGGGGCATCGCCGATGTATGGACCTTTAACTCTAAGATTATACTGGATTGTGAAAAATGATTAACGTGTGCACCTCGCGTTACACAACAGATTGTATGCATGGTACAACTGGAGGCTGTGTGGTGATAGTTAAGCTATTAGATCCAGGGGAGCTTTCTGTCAGTTCAGCAGCAGAGGTTCAAGAAGGTTTATACACAACCTACAGGCTCTCTGTAGTAGCTACACCTGATGACTTTCTGCTGATGTTGACGCAATGCTATTTTGTTGTCGTGTGTGTGCGTGTGTGTGTGCTCACCCAAGGCAGATTAATCAGGAAAGGTGGGCTTTGTGTCAGGCAGTGACAAGCTTTTCAAGCTGATTATTTTGAGTCTCCTCGGTGCATTTCACAATCTGGACACAGGTGTTGAATACAAAAATGCCGACTAAACCGTTTCATAACTCAGGCTACAGATCATCATTTTCCTCAGGCACATAAAGTATTCATCCTAACAAACATATCCACCTCTGTGTATGATAGACGTCCCTTGCCTTTGTTCATGTATTTCTTAGCCATTAGAAATGGCCCTCCCCCTGACATAGCCCACCAGTATGTAATATACTGTACAAAAGAACCCTGGCCCTTTTGTTGTCTGAGTATTCCCTTCCTCTGACATGGCTCTCCTTTGTTTTCCTAGGATACTCCAAGATCCGGGAGTGGCCACCACCAGAGGTGAGAAACCTTCTCTATTACTTCTGCTGAGAATATTATTGTGTCTGGTATGGTGGGAGTGAAGGTGGTGATAAGTGAAGAAACAAAGAACCTGGAAGACCAGGAAGAGAAGGCAGCAGTTTAGGTCATTAACCTCTCTAGGGTAGGTGGGACGTTAGCGTCCCACCTTAACCTCATCAACAGCCAGTGATACTGCATGGCGCCATATTCAAAACAGAAATCCCATAATTTAAATTCCTCAAACATAGAAGTATTTTACACCATTTTAAAGCTACACTTGTTGTAAATCCAGCCAAAGTGTCCGTTTCAAAAAGGTTTTACGACGAAAGCACACCAAACGATTATGTAAGGTATGAGCCAAGTCACAGAAAAAGACAGCCATGTTTCCAGCTAAAGAGAGCATTAACAAAAAGCAGAAATAGAGATACAATTAATCACTAACCTTTGATAATCTTCATCAGATGACACTCATAGGACTTCATGTTACACAATACATGTATTTTATGTTCGGTAAAGTTCATATTTATATCCAAAAATCTGAGTTTAGGCAAGACGCTACTGTATCACTTGGCAAAAAGCCTGAGAAAATGCATAGCGCCACATTAAAATGAATGACTATGAAAATTACTATAAAATCTAACTTTCATTAAATCACACATGAAAGATATCAAATTAAAGCTACACTGGTTGTGAATCCAGCCAACATGTCAGAATTCAAATAGGCTTTTTCAGCGAAAGCATACGATGCTATTATCTGAGCATAGCACCATTGTAAACAAAAGAGAGAACATTTCAACCCTGCAGGAGCGACACAAAACGCAGAATAAAAATATAATTCATGCCTCACCTTTGACGAGCTTCTGTTGTTGGCACTCCAATATGTCCCATAAACATCACAAATGGTCCTTTTGTTTGATTAATTCTGTCGATTATATGTCCAAAATGTCCATTTATTTGGCGCGTTTGATCCAGAAAAACACTGGTTCCAACTTGCTCAAACATGACGACAAAATATATCAAAGGTTACCTTTAAACTTTGCCAAAAAATGTCAAACTACTTATGTAATACAACTTTAGGTATTTTTTTAACGTGAATAATCGATAAAATTGAAGACTGGATGATATGTGTTCAATAAAGGATTAAAACGATATGTAGCATGCCTTCTGTTTGATTGAAACGCATGTCTAGGACACCAGGAGTGCCTCGACTTCAAGATGGCCGTATTTCTTCATTACACAAAGGAATAACCTCAACCTATTTCTCATGACTGTTGACATCCAGTGGAAGCCGTAAGAACTGCAAGCAAGTTGCTTAGAAATCTGGTGTCCCAATGAAAACTCACTGAAAAGACAGTGACCTCAAAAAAAAAAAAAAAATCTGAATGGTTTGTCCTCGAGGTTTCGCCTGCTAAATAAGTTCTGTTATTCTCAGACATGACTCAAACAGTTTTAGAAACTTCAGAGTGTTTTCTATCCAAATCTACTAATAATATGCATATCTTATCTCCTGGCGATGAGTAACTGGCAGTTGAATTTGGGTATGTTTTTCATCCAAACGTGAAAATGCTGCCCCCAATCCTAGAGAGGTTAATTACCATAGCAGATGACCTTGCATGTACTAGATTTTGAAGTTTCACAATTGAAAATGCACTCTGTTTACGGTGCCTGTCAGAACATCTAGTTCCAGTTTGATTTCAATGCATCAGAAATGACAGCACAGCTTAACTCGCCGGGTGTCTTCTCGTACAGGGTTTCCCAACCTCGGTCCTGGGGCCCACCCTAATTCAAGTAAGCTTTGATTATTTGAATCAGCTGTGTACCCAGGGGGGGCCCCAGGACAGAGTTTGGGAAAAACTGCTCTAGTAGTTGACTGTACGCCAACAACAGGCGTGTACATTTTGTTCAGACTATCGTTCGACAAGTTTGCAGTCAATGCAACATTGAGTGACATGAAGCCATGTCAAGACAATCCGATGTCTCGAAAAGGAATTGAAGTTCAATCAAGGTCAGTTTACATCCTATTTATACCACACACTTACTATGATTGACTTATTGGAGCATACAAGAGTCAATTAATCCACACCAAGTCAGTATATTTCTTGCATATGGTGTGGCCATTGACACCTCAATTTATCTTCTTCCTGGACATCACACTGTTAAATGTCCATAGCCATTGACACCTCAGTTTTTCTGGACACCACACTGCT